>NC_141785.1:4213168-4544816 GCF_054643075.1 Acanthaster planci | reverse complement strand
TGATGGAAGACTTCTCGGTTGACTTGGAACTCCGCGGTGTGGGGGCTAGGGCCGGGTTATGGATCTTTCCAAACTCAAAGGGCTTCTGGGCAACTGGGGAGGTTGCCAAGGCCTTTGTGCCAACGTATCTCTTTGGGGAGGAGGGGGCGGAGCCAGCGGGGCTATGTGAGGGGGTGGTGGCGCAGCTGCTACCACTGCAGCTGCCACCGAATTTACTGGCCGCTTCACTCACTTTGCCCTCAGTCCCTGAAATGCAAAGCAAATTCCTGATGAGAGCTTTTACAAGACGATGACATCTAGGGATGAGTAAACCAAACTTTGACATCTTTAAAAAACCCTGGAGGTACTGAAAATGAAATCCCCCAAAAGTCTCACCTCTGAGAGCTCTGTCCTTAACCTTGAACTCCTGCTGACTTGGTGTTTCAGTTCCTGAGAATTTACTCTTTAGGCTGTCCAGCTTGGAACCAGATGGCGTTCTGGAGCCAAACAACTTCCCCTTGTGGGTATCCGAGGTCGGCGTGCTGCTCTTTGACAGTCGCAAGCTCAAGAGACTGGCATCTTTGGCCTCCTTCCCGTTCTTGTCCAGCCTTGAGGTCGAAGGGGTCGATGAGGTCGACTGGTCACCAGTTTTAGCTTTGGTAGAGTCAGTGATTGTCGTGAACTTGGACATTCTTGCAGCCAGGGCACTCTCCTTGTTGTTCTTCTCATTCTCCTTCTGAGTCGAATCATTCTTGGACGGAATTGATAGATACGATGTGTGTCGTTTGGTCTTACCAGGGTCAGCACTCACTGAGAGTTTGGAGGCTGGTTTAATACTAATTCCATTGTTGTTCTTTTCTTTGGGCCGGTGCTGGGCAGTGGTGGAAGATTTGGACGGTCTGATTTCGGGCTTTTGATATACACCTGATACCCAAGAGGTCATTGAACTCTGGGGCACACTCTCATTCTCTTTATTCTCTCTCTCTGTCTCGCTTTTCTTGGAGAGCGTTGCTTCACTTTTCATCTCAAGAGCATCTGCCCTATACAAACGTTCAGAAGTTTTGTTGGAGTCGACTTTCTGTGAAGTTTCAAGCCTCTCCTTAGTTTGGAAAGATTTTGTTTTATCACTTGAAGAATCTGATTTCTTTGACTGGTCATTGACTTTTAACGTTCCTTTAGCCTCCAAACATGTCTTCTTTGGTTCTTCATCACTTGGTGATATTCTGACTTCTGGTTTGTAGAAAGACACATCTGTAGTAATAAAAAAAGAGAAAGATATCACAGAAATGAATTTTCAAACTTCTTTTCCATGACCTTTGGGAAAAAATTTTGATGCCACTAATCTAAACCTTGAAAACAAGAAATGTGATTTCAACTTTTCTTCACAACCAAAGAATTTTCTACAATGCCATCAACCTGTAACAAACATTATTTCATTCACAGAGGGAGCTATTTCAAGTGATTTGGCAACCGAGTGATGTTCATTATGGATATCCGTTCCTTGCTGGAAGTCTACGCAATCACATACCAATGATACCCAGCTGCCAGTCAAATTGAAATAACATAGGACAGGCATGAGCAGTGGTGTTCTATCATGAATATTCATATCCTGCTGGGTAGGTACAAAGCTAGACACACTGATTACCTACTCTCAACAGAGGGCTCCCTTCTCATGCTGCCGTTAATAAAAACAAAATAATTTGAATACTTCTCTGATACAATGAAAAATCATGAAAAAAATCTCAAGAGCGAACCACACGCTTGGAAGGAATTCGAAATATGAAGTTGGGCCAACATCATGCAATGTTGCTGAGTTACCACAAATTTAAATGAGGGTGAGATTTCAATACTGACTGCATTTGTTTACATCCATAGAGGGCACTATTTTAAAAAAGCATGCCCGAAGAATCTAAAAAACTTTGAATGGGGAATTTTCACAAGAGGGCGCTACGTACACGTACATGCAGGGCACCGTACCATAGAAACAGAACACAGAGATCAAGACTTCGAATTCACTTTTCACTGAAACCTTTACAATTATGCCCAATTTTTATGTGGATTAACTTTGATTCCTTCATCTAAATTCCACGGCGCTCCGTGTTATAATTCAAGCTGCTTATGCCAACACATTTTCCCCCAAATCAGAAAGAAATAGACAAGCAATTACCCATTGCTTTGGCGCAATCTGTTCATTATCACTAAAGGCAGTAAATGGTGGTTTTCCAAAGATGTCTTTGGATAAACTCTTCTAATTACTATGGAGTTTCCCCCACAACTGCCATGGTCCAGTCAGGCCAACCAAACAGTTCCACAATTACGATTATTGACATCTAAGGCAGGGGAACATTGAAGCAAATGTACGCTACACATACATTACAATACGTGTACTTTACAATACAGTTCTCAACCCAGCAAGGAGCTAGTTCGGTATTCCAACAGCGTATGCCTTAAACGAAGTGCATTAGAGGTCTGTCAAGAATAGCGACGCCTGCATGGGAGGTCATCCCTACCAGCGCAGCCACATGCCAACTCAAATGCACTGAACATCTTCAATCTCGCATTCTTTGTTCTCAAATTACCTTGCCTTTTTGAAATACCGAATTGGCTCATTGTAAATACAAATAATGCAAACTGATACAGAAGGGGAAACAAGACATGTAACACTTTACAAATACTCTACTACCAATTCAAATTCAGTTCCAATAAATGTAACACGAATGAATGCGCACAACATTTAAAACACATACAATTTTTTCTTGAACACATGGGGTAGTGTTCATGCAAGTTTTTTGGGGGGCAAGACTTTCCCCCTTTCAATTTGCAAACAGGGTTTGGGCATTCCAATGACCGGAGACACCGTGACAACCAACACTCATAGTACAACTGAAAAGTGAAACATACTCCATGTTATAAAAGGTGAAATTTTCAATGTCCTTTTATTGGGACATAAAACGACAACAAGAAAGGCCAAAAAAATTAGAAAAAATACACAGCAGAAAAGATAAAACTTTTTTCCAAACTCTCCATTCCCAATACATTTATGTATTAGTGAAGGCAATATTCATAGGCACACATTATCAAAAGAAGTTTCCTGTACAGTTTCATAAAAACACTTTTAAATATAATTCTACTATTGCATCTCCTTCGCTGGAGTCATGTAGATTAGAAGTTTACATAATAGTTTCAAATCCCCCCCTCCTTCAATTTCAGAGCTTGAGTGGCAGGCATATAAATTAATCCAAAGAACACGATCAGAAGACTACCAAACTGACGGCACAACATTTGTGGGTGTGATGCATGTACGCATTTGATGCTCCATCCACCAAATGGTTGTTTACAACGTCAGGCTGTACTAAACACTAACGACTGCTTGCCACACGAGCATGGTGACATTTGTTATTTTGGGCAGGGGATGGTACAATGCGAGATGGGCCGCTCGGTGCTCACCCAACCCATTAATGGCCAGACCTACCCTGAATAAGGTTGACCCTCATTAAGGCAAATTCAGCCTCGCCTAATAGAATGTTTGTTATGCCGAAATTTCTGCACGGAATAGAAGTGCCAGTCCCATTTGCTGTGTACATAAAGGCAAAATTGAGACCATGGCTTCATGTCTAGCTCAACCATAAATTATTTTTATTAAGTAGAATCTAGTGTACAGAAGTTATTGATGCTTTTTCACTGCCGCAAGCTAATTATACTACAAGTGAATACAAAGCAATTTTTCAGGAGGACGACTGAAAATCTCAAATAAATAATGTCCACAACAGCGCCCTCAGCCCCTAAAAGTCCCTCCCATCCCCAGTACTGTACAGCCCCGCATACAGCATCCTTACCCACAATCCTTTGCAGCCACAGCACCAATTACTAACCTCCTGAGCGCTAGCTATTTAATCACTTGTTTATAAAAGAGACCAAAAAAAAAAAAAAGAAACGATAGTGTTACGATATACAAGTAAAAAAAAATCTGCACTGATTTTCATGCAGATCTGAAGCAAATTCATCCACACTAAAGCTGTACAATATTGCAATGGCTTTCTGCTGAATCACAAATGTTCATGAATAATAAATACCTGGGGCTTCCAAGAAATACAGGGTTCAAATCCAAGCACATTAAATAGGCATTATGCACATATGAATACATTAATATCTAATATTGGAGATTCTTGCTTCCAGCCGAAACAAATACTTTGAAATACAAGTCGAATACCAATTAGCACCATGTAAATTATTCCTTGAAGAGCTGTAGAGAGTTTCTGATGAGCCCAATGTGTCACTTAAAATCTTCAAAACTACTTCCCAGTCCACAATCTTTCATAAACAATTTTACACCAGAAATAAACAGTTCAGTCGGTTTCATTGAACTAACATTGAATAGGCAAAGGCCCACGCATCAAAAATGTTATTTTCTCTTGGCATGGTTAACATGAATGTAATTTCAACAGATCAGATTATTATCAATATTTCTGATGAAATTAGGTGCAGGTGACATGTGACTCAGACAAAGTGCGATGTGAACATAGCGACGAAGCATCAGGGTAAAGAAGCCCAAATTTTTCTTATCTGACCCAAAATCACGGGGTTGGATAACCTCAAGCAGACTGAGTTCAACAGTAGGGATGCCAACATGTATCCAGAAATGGCCATGGATAAATTTCCAGACATCTGTACATTCTGAAGTCAAATCATGTCTGCATTTTGCAAAACCCCCTGTTGCAGGCCTTGGTTCGGAAGAACCAGTCACACTTTATCCTGATTAACACCGGCACAATTGTGGCAAAACTTCAAACCAAACGATTGTTCTTTGAGAATCATATGCTGGGACAGCTTACAATTCACATTGTCTGACCGAAATTTAAAGCAATAAAATGTTGGACTTAAAGGGGGCAAACATTCTCATAGTACCCAATAACATACACGCAGTGCATTTTTTTTCTCCCAGATAAAGTCCAAGGACGAGCTGACGTCCTCTGAAAGCAGCATGAAGCTGCTGTTGCTGTTCATCTTTCAAACTATTTTCAGGAGGTGTGTCACCAATGTGAGAGCTGAATTATCCCAGCTGACAATGTGACACTTTTAAGTTGTCCAGGATTGGGCAGCTCTGAGCCTTTATGGCATAGGGGATGTAACGCACTAAACCCATGCATGTGCGTGGGGTGTGACGTGGACCGTGGTATGTCACATAATGTGGGAATAAACAGCATTGTTTATTGCCATGGATTGACCCATCAAAATCAAGGATTCAAGCTTACTTGAATATAAATAAGACTACAGGCTAGCAGTTGCACTTGCTTACACGCTAAAGACAGGAGGAAAACAAATGAAATCTGCTATCACTTTGGAAAAGAAAAACTGTACACAAGTCTTTCTGAAGAGGATCAAATTTGCTACCACCGACTTTGCTACCACTCGCTCCGCCCCTTAAAGGGGCATCCGTGCAGGTACATACAAGCCAACAAAACTGTTTTTTTCCTTCCACATGGTTCACAATCACATCATGCCTCACTGTACTATTCACAACCAAACATTCCAACATTTTGGGTGTCTGATCTACGACAGTTTTGGGAAAATTGGGTGCTACGTCTCGGAGCTACAGAGCGACAATTTCCATGGCCGTTTTTCAAAAAAACTCTCGAAGATGGCGTAGGAGAAATTGCACAACATGCGAACGATAAACTGTGACGCCACATGAAGTCATGCAAAATACAGAAAAATCATGAATCTGAGCAAGTATGGGCGAAAAAGTGGAAATTTTTGGCAATCCATTCATTTAAGATCTCACGTTATTCCCATGATTTTTTCCAAAAACCACATGCTTCAAGTTTTGCTTTTTTGGGGGGGCTGCTACGACTTGTTTCTCAGTGGTTTCTCCGCTTGTGCTTCCAGGATTTTTTCAAGTATTTCCACATTAATAAAAACAAGATGACAGATTGTTATCAAACCCTTTGTAAAATGTCCACAACATTTTCCAGGATATTCAGGATGTCTTTCAGGATACTAACGAATTTCTCATGGCATTCCATCAACCTCTCCACAATTGCCAATACCCTTTCCAGGATTTGCCCCACTTTTCCCAGGACTTCCATGACTCCTCTGGAAATTCCATGATTTTGGCCCGGTCTATTCATGGACTCTTAATGGGAAAAACCCTGTGCCCAAAACAGGAAGACGACTGCCCCTTGGTTTAGGAGGTTGCAAGGGACTAACCGGTGGTGCTAGTTTGGGCAGATTCCGAGGCTTTCTTATCCTTGTTGCCACCTGGGGAAAAATGATGGAAAAAGAAAAGAAAAGGAAAAAGACAGGAAAAAAAGATGTAAGAGAAGATGCAGAAGGAAAAAGAAGGAAAAGGACACAGAAGAGATAGGATGGAATGGGGGAACCAAACTTTATCTGAAAGCAAGTATGTCATCTCTTGAAAAGGCATGATCTTGCCTCCTTTCTACAGATGACTTTTCCAGTAGCAGCTACGGCCTCCAAAAAGCACGGACGGAAATGTTTGTGTACAAATGGCAATACCGAGAGACTGCACGGGTGGGCCAAATCAGTCAGCCTGACGCTGTTACCCGCGGGTGAAAGGATAAATGATAGTAATGGGGTGGTGGGTACTTACCAAGACCGACTGGCATATTTCTTAATTGCGTTGCACAATTTAATTTCAAACCACCTTCTTTTCATACATTCTTTGATGACTACAAGTCTGTAAACTGGGCAAAGATGGGGCTGGTTTCCTTTTGAAATAGGCACTGACTTAGAAAATTCTTATGTCTACAAGAGTGTACTCAGAGGAATATAAAGACCAACAATACTTCAGCGGCCTCCATAAACTTCAATGGTAGACTTTTGAATATTCATCACTCATGCATATTCAATGAGACCTTATGAATATTTACCTGCTAGTCTCTTCTTCAGGTCGTTTAGTGCAGCACGTATCAATCGCTTCTCACCAATGTCAACGGCATTCTCCAGCTACAAGAACCAGAAATAAAAGTATCACACTCTCTGGCCCTCCCATTATCATTTTAGGTTGAGCATCAATCATCTAGGGACTCCCCCCTGTCCCAAAATATTTTCGTCAGACTCTGCACAAAAATGCAGCTTTTACATGTTTGAAATACGCCTGAATGTGGCCCCGTGATTGATAATGTACTGAGGCACTCAATATGAAGCCTTCAGCGTCAAGTTTGGTGACAAACTTCCATTGGCAATCCATGCTCACCAATTTCTCCAGTTCAGCGGGATCTTCAATCTCGTCATACGCCACGTTCTCCACGACGTCCGGCGTCAGCGTCAACTCCTCCAGGGCTGCCCTGTCGATCAAGCTGCTCCGCCTACGATCCTTCTCCGTCAGCCAGATGTCGGCATCCAGCCCCTCCGAGAGGCGACGGGCCCCAGGGTAGTCGGGCACCTCCAGCTCTTCGCGTTCCCGCAACTCCTTGATGTGGGCACGGATCTGGCTACGCTCGCCAAAGTCTTCCGTGTTCGCCAGCTGTCGGTGACGAAAAAGTACTGCAGGCATTGGCTGGACGTTATTTTGAAAATGAACCATGCCCGGAGCAAGTTCAGGATTGCTTTGCTCCCAGAAGAATCACTTACAAGGACAACTTTTTTCTCCAAGGAACGTTATGCAAGTAACGTATCATTTCAACTATTCAAATCTTTTCTGAGAGGAAAAGTATGACACGATGCAATGAGGACTGAAATTGAAAATCAGGACCACTTCACAGGTGATAGCAATGCAATTCGAACTATTTAAGTCACTTAGGAAATTTTTATTTTCTTTAGCTCTGTTTTGTTTTTGTGCCAGAGACACGAAAAGTTGCGTGATGCCGTTTGCTTTTCTTTCCTGAGAAGCACAAGAATCAGAAGTTGCCTTGATTTTGGTGTTATAAATCTCAGCCATAAAGCGGGGGAACGTGACGAGTACAAAATAAATGCACTTTGTATGAGCCTTCTCTTCTCGCCGATTTGAAAACTGAAACAAATACCCTTTTATGTCCCCAAACATTCCTTTTGTTATGTAGCTGCTTCATGGGCACTTTGATAAAGAGGAGACTGCCAGGGAGTGGGACCTACCATTCTCTCCAGGGTAGAGATGTCATCAATGGTTGTGAAATCGACGACCTGTTCCGTAGGAATTACTGGCTCTACTGACAATGCTGGGATGTGGTCCTGGAAAATAAACATAGCCAGGGTTTAACGTCAGCATAAAAATTTTGGCTTCGACCAATTTTTAGATCCGGCACTTTCAAGATTCTCTACTCAACATGAGTCAACACTCTGGTGTTTGAAGAGAAAGAAGAGCATTTTCATTATGGCTGTGCCGAAGTGACTTGGCTGGCTTGAAAATACACAGAAGTCTGTGTTTGTGGCTGCAACCACTTCCCATAGATTTGGGGAAAATTTCAAGCCACAGCCAAGTTATTTGGACAAGGCTTTATTGAAAGGCTTCACAGCATAGTTCTGGGGTCAGAGGTGAAGTCAAATCTAACAGCCAAGTCCTCTGCTAAAGGCATACTGAAAGGCTTTTATTACAGAATGGTTCTGGGCTCAGAGGTGAAGTCAGATCTCGCGACAAGGCCGAACTCTAAGAAAAAAAGCCTCAGTGCTGAAGAGTGCTCACTGTTGCGCATCGCCGACTCCAAACTAATTGAACACATTTGAGAAGGTTGAAAACAAGCTACACCTGCTCAAATGTGACACGGCATTGAGGGTGAAAAAAAGTGTGACACGGTGTTATGGATGCAAAGGGTCACTTTTTCCATCTGCTCGATTGTAACACAGTGTTGAGGCTGAACTCGGATGGCCGATTTTTGGTTACCAAACTGGGATGTCAAGGCCCATTTCTAATTTACAGAAGTTAACACACTCAAATGGGATTTCACGTGGGAACAGCTGGGGCCAATTTCATACAGCTGCTTAAGCACAAAATTTGTTTAAGTTTGAAAAAACCTTGCTTGATAAATCGGGTTATCAGTCAAAACTGAAACTCCACGTGATGTACACGTAGATTGCTTTGGAACAGTATTTAGCTGTGTTTGGGTTAGCATGACAATCACATAGAGCTTTAGCTGGTAAACTTTGTTTTTAAGCAAGGTTTGACTCACTTAAGCAAATTTTGTGCTTAAGCAGCTGTACGAAATTGGCCCGGTGTTCTGTGCCGTGATTGGAATTAACAGAAAGTGGAGAATTCACTCCCATTTCTCAGGTACCTCATCCGCATGAATAATCATCTTTTTTCTGTAGTCTTCCTCCTCTTTAGCGATGACCTCTTCTGCAGCATCTGATGAAAAGAGATACAAATGCACAACAGAGGGACATCATGAACGGCAGTCTCAAAAACTCCATCAGGATGCCCAGAAATTTTGTTCAGACAACAGATCGGATTGAAATACCTCAACTCCACCACATGGATAACCAAATGAATGAGAAAATCAAACACAGCACAAGAAGTAAACAGACAAGCCTGCAACCAAGGAATACTCTTAGTAAACATTTCGTTTATAGCATTTTCATTCTGCCCAGACATTTATGAGCCGTGACATCCTAACGGCTCGCACTGCAAACACAAAGATTCTCCATTACACAATTTGCGGCTAGATACTATCATTCCTGGCCTCTGTAAGTCATGACACCCCCACAGACCGTAAACCTAAGGGACCGGCTGTGTTTACGGTGGATAAATATCAAGACTCTGTGTTTATGGCAGGATATAAACAAGATGGATGATGCGGTTTGGGAGCATCCTGAATTGCCATAAGCTCTGCCATCCCCCCCTGCTACACAGAATGACAGAAGACCCCTCCTGTGAACATCCACTAGGACACTTCGATATACATGCTATCAAAGTGATAGCATCTAAACAGATGTGACGTCCTAGTTAAAAAAAAAAAGCCATCTGCAAAAACTGCCATCGCTCCGCCAAACTGTGAGGGAAAAATGAGAACACACGATGGCAAAAGCAGATGCAAGGAATCAAGATTTCAATTTCCCTGCATCTCTAAACATATCAAAGCGGACATGAATCTCCATAAATATGAGGCTTGCACCCAAAAAACTTTTGCCTCAGATGCTTATTTGGAATTCTTCCGGGGAGGGGTAGGGGGGCATGCTGGAGTTTCAGGTATGGGTTTCTGACAGTATTGCATTCGAGTCCATTACGAGTCCTTTCACAGGTCCCTTTGCAAGTCTAGTCACAATCCCTTCACAAGGCCAGTCATAAGTAAAGGGTGAACAATGACAAAGAATGCTTTTGTCACAGCTCATTTGAATACATGTAGCTTGTGAACTGGCTTAAGACTGAATGACTTTTGATGGACTTGTGACAGGGCTTACAGGGACATGTCGGAACTTGTGATGGACTCCAAGACAACACAAAAAATGAGTAAGGAGTTGTGTTTGGGAGTGGGCCGGTTATTTGTGAATTTGTAATTCAACCAAAAAAGTATAATTTGTTATGTTAGCAACAGATATTAATAAGTGGCATTTTGGTCGTCACTTTCTGAATTTTTTTGGGCAAACTCTGTAATACATTTTTTTTCCTTTTTCACCCAATGACACAAGTATGCAGCCGTGCTTTATCATGTAATTATGAGGACCTGTTCTTGATCTCTTCATTTGCTTCTGTTGATTCGACTTGATGTGCCCCATCAATGGCATCAGGTTTGTACACCAAATCTCCTGAGGACTTGCTCAGGTCCCCAGAGCTTTTGCTACTGCATACACCCATTGTCCTAAGTCCTCAGTCTCGAAGGATAACCAACTGCTACAAGCGAGTTAATGGCTAGCATCAATGGTTTCCAAACCCCTTACTCTTAGTCGGCTGTGACAGTAATGGGTCCCAGGATAGACCCAATCTCTCGGCATTCGGGAGCACACTGTGATATGGGGGGGGGAGCTGACTCCCTCAAGACGTCCCAAGAATGTCATCGTGAATACTTGGCGGGACATGCGCTGCAGAGCTATGCATCGGCGATACAGCAAGCATCCAGATACTGTCCGACTAGCCATATTCAGAATACTCTGAAATGACGAGAGGAATATCTAGAACATTCCCAATGACATCAGTCATTCAAATAAAACTGTTTCCTCATTTTTTTTTTAAGCCCTGGAGAATAAACCCTGCAAGGTTATCTCAGAAAGTTTGTTGACTCATACTTGCATGTGCTTCTTTCAACACTATTTTGTCACTTGTTTCTTCAATTTTTCTTTGAGGTTACCGGTGTATATTTCACAATCCAATTAAACATGAAGTTCAAAGGAAGTAGAAGTCTCAAACAGGGTGAGAAAAACTTTTTTTCTCCCACAAAACAAATTGAAGTCAGTCAGAAATCTAGGTAAAATATAACTTTCTTTCCCCCTCCTTGCTTTACAGAACATCCAAAAACTGTTACTCATATTTCTTGCAACTATGCAAGCCTCTGACCCCAAATCAAAAAGAGATACACCAAACGGACTGCTTTCACTGGCTAAGATATGAAAAAAATCCCTGGGGGGAGGAAAGCAACATCCTGTGTGTACCTAGATGCCAATTGGACTAGACCGTGGTCCTCCAAGGCAGGAATGCACATTATGTGCACATCCTAGGCCAAACCCTCCACCCGGCAAATCTCTAAATATAGTCCTCCAAATAAATAGGATCCTGAGAAAATAACTATCTGGCATTTTGCCAAGCCTGCAGCAATCGCCTGCTTGGGAAATTTCAAAGACAGTGGGCAAAGAAGAATGCGCTTGCCGCATCTGCGCCAGATGGTTCGAGGGAATACGCCGCCAGGGCGATGCTCAATAAAAATGGAACAGAATGTGAGAAAAGTCATGTCATCAGAGTGTTGGCTCAGTGTCAATATTGTGTCTAATGTACGTGCATGTCAATCATTCGCTCCGTCTTCAAAGAAAAGAAGCTCGGAGGAAAAAGCAAGTGTACAGAAACCTCAAGAAGTCTTTGGTCATTTAATGGATGGGAGAATAAAGTTTATGGCTATCTCCTATGGAACTTCATTCCTTGTAGAGCTCATCACTTCTTGGGCAGGGCATACATGTTCTTCACACAGACTTGTCGTTGATATCCCCCCCCAAAAAAATAAGCTCTGTTGAATACATTCATAAACTGGGACTAAAAACAATTTATCAATGTCGGGGATATGAAGAGTTCATTTAATTGAACATAACACAGAGTTGTTGATACCTCATGCACAAATGTGGACTTGCCTATTTCGTCATGCCTGAATTGTGAAAATGTTCAGAAAATACTTCAAAAAGATATCAAATTTTTTTCTGGAGAAAACGATTCCTTAGGAGGGCAGGTTTTGGTTCAATTCTGTAAAACTGGCTTAAAAAGGTACAGTCTCAGTCGCAGCTGTCCATGAAGTACATGAAACTGACGAAATTATTGTTGATAAGCATACATGTATTCGGTTTGAAGATAGTTAAGGGACTAAACTCGCTGTGCTTTTCATTCTCCCAGGCAAGCTGTCATTGCAAAGAAAGTGATGAAAGAAGGCCATTTCCCACCAACTAGCTGAAGATGCATTTAGGGGAAATTGCCGTTAGTAGGTCGTTTTTAATATGGCAAAGAGCATGCATGCATGGAAACAATGCACACACACCGTGGTTACTGTCATTCTTCGGTTCAGCGCTCAACCATCCCGCACATGTAGCTGCAATCGGATGAATGAGAGCATGTGCTGGATGCTGAATTCAGGCCCAATTCAAGACATGAACTTGGCAACTTTTGATTTGAAATCAAGATCCTGGGATACTGTTTTTGTCAGAATATTCGTGTACAGCATGCACTGAGCTGAAACTTCATCAGATCTAGTTGTAAAGTACCCTTCTTTAGATATTCAGCAACATCTGTTGCCTCCACTAAACAATATGTGCAAATAACAAATGACCTGACTTGTATCTTTTAATGTACTTGTGAGCCTGAGGCAGTCTCATGGACTTGCTACTTTGTGCTGGTACAAATCCCGTCAAACAGTTGGACACTGGACAGATGTGTGATCCGGTGCGTTATGATTCCTTGCGAGGTTTGCACGTCCCCGTCACCTGGACAGGCTATGGCTACCAGGCTCTGACATGAAGCCATAGAGACTTGGTGTGCGCCTCCCATCCGGGAGGGGGGGTGTGCCGACAACTGATGGGGCTACCCCAGGCAGAGATTTAGTGCCCTGGAATAAATAAACACTGCCTCTCCGCCTCATAGAGACTGACTAAAGACAGTGGGGGATGCTCGGCATGGATTCTAACGAGTCAAGCAAGCTGGGCTCCCTTCAGCTCATGCACGTACACTTACAGTACAATACTCGATGCAGGAATGCCTAATTCGGCTTTTTTGATCAAATACATGTAGCTCTATAAAAAACTTGTCTTCCAAATGTACTTGAACCTGTTTTATGAGGTCAACTCTCATCAGGGTTGCAAGAACTCAACGCAAATAAAGTTGCAATAATTTTACACTGAAGTTGGGTGCTACGATTCAATTCTTTATTTTCTTTTACCTCTGGCTTTTTGTCGCAAATCTTTGATGGCTGTGCGGATCTGTTTCTTGTGTTCAACATCTTCCGTTTCCTCTAGCTGTGATTTCAAAGTGAGAGAGATAAAATAATTGATTGGAATGACCGCTTAACGTATGACAAAGAAACAAAATTAACTGCCCAATTTGGAAATGGTATAACGGCCAGTTGGAAGCTGCACCAAACTTCATGTGACCCGGACTTCATGCACTTTACCACTGAAAAGGACCATTTGAGAATTTGAGACTAAATGGCTCCAATCCCACAAAAAATAAAATCAAAATTGCTATTGCCAGTAGAGTGACCAAATGATGTTCAAAACGTTGATAATGTTGAGCACAGGAACAAACTGTATCATTTCTCAAACAACCTGAGTAGTCCGCAAGCCTTACAAAATCTATAGAAATCATAGAGAAATATATGTATATGTACATGTACTTGTACAAGGGTATAGGAAAACGCAAGTTTCCAAGGAAAGCTAATAGTATTGGACACGACGGAGAGAAAACCCTAGTACATGTCAGCCCGGGTGGGGTTCCAAACCCAGATCACAGGTTTCCAAAAGGAAGACGTGCGAACTACCCACCATCTGTCTCAGGACGGCCTCGTCCTTGATGCCTTCCAGGTTCAGCTCCACCTTCTTGGGCTCTGCCATGCGGTTCTTTCTGGCTGCTGCACTGGCCGCCTCCTGGTCGGCTGGACAAAAGAGAGAGAGAGGGAGTAATTTCATCCAGGTCAAATAAACGCATCACATTATCAGTGCTGACAGATAATAGAAAAAGCAGATACAATGTCATGCAGTCCGAAATTTTGTGAAGATTCCGGAGAGACAAAGTGGCGAAACTCCAGTTCTCATTTTAAAGAAAGAATGTGCCATTTAGGGGGTACAGGCACCCTCTTCCCACCTGGTACATGTATCAAATCTCAGTCCAATCAGAAAAGCAAAACTGTCAGGGGAATGTGATTTTACAACCAATTTTTTAAATTGTTTTTGACAGATGTTGTGAAATAAGTGGCCAAATTTATGTTCTCACATGCGGCAACCAGGAATCCAACAGTGTCAAATCTCTCCTGTTTATTTTCAAAGCCATCTGTTTGGGGGGGGGATGTATCTCACAAACCACAGCGTGATGACATTTCAAGGATTTCTCACACCAGGATAACTTGAGAAATTCTGAAATGTGCCTTTTGACTAGGGATGTGGCCTAATGTCTATGTGCTCACAGGTACATAAAACTTGGAGACAAATTTTTTCCAGAAACTCTCCAGAGGCCTCACAATGTTTCCAAGACTTCGCCTTGAACGTTGTCTCACTCCCACAAAAAGATATCTTTCACCAAGTAAATTCTCTCTGTACCAGCACTGTGGCGTAATATCCACAGGTACATAAAACTTGGAAACAAATTTTTCAGACAATCTCATGAGGCCTTGCAATGTTTTTTTGAAGCTTTCTCCTAAAAAGACATTAAAAAACAGCACAATATTGATTGGTGCCCAAATACACTGTCTTATACCTTAGGACATATAAAACAGGAACATTCAACACCATATATCTCATTGAATTTCAGGAATAACTGTCTACCGGTGGACAAAAACAACACACCACATTACGGACAACCTCGAAGCCTGTGGGACAAAAAACAGCCTCGTTTACTTCTGCTCCAGCCTGGGTTCGATATCACAGAAGCAACAGCTGAACTGGTTAGCTCAAAATTACTCTGCCAGCTCTGCAGTAGACAAACTGCCCTAATTTGTACATCACAAATTTGATACAGCATATGTAAGAGACTGCCAGCTGGATCTTTCTCGGCTGTGCGTGCACTTTCCACCTTACAAACAGAAAGTATAACATTCCTTTGGTTGAAGTTGAGTAAAGCTTACCTATACAAGTTCATTGTACTGTGGGGAAAAAAGTTTTGGAGCATGTACATATTCTACGTAAGTAAAAAAAACACATGGAACACACTGAAGGGATTAATACAATGGGGTAATAGCCAAAACCAAATATAAACTCAACATCCCCCAAAAATGTCATATAACAATTAACACCCCCGATGCAAAGACTGGAACCCACTAAACTCGGTGGTCGGGTGGTTAAGGCGTCTGCACCGGTAAGCAGGATGTCCGGGAGGGGGGGTCTGCATTCCAGCCAAGCAAGCTTGTGATTGCCTCAGTATCTCCTAGACCTACGAGTAGCAGAATATTAAAGACTGTGTTTTCTTCATTGTGTAGTGCGATTACACCTTTTTTTCCCCTCAAATATTTGTGTGCTGAGCAGCATGGTATTGTATTGGTTCTGAACCCTTTTAATACAGGTTAATGTTAAAAGAATCCTTTGGAATAGTCTGGGTTAGTTGGGCTATTTTTCATAAAGCATTTTTATCATTTGTTGGCTGGCTAACGGTGCGCACATGTACTCCTGGCAGATACATGTATGCCACACGACGACGGGAGAGTTGTTGGAGTACTGATCAGACCTACGTGTACAGTGCGAATACTGTCAACCCACAGGTTTGCTCCAAGAGGTGACTAAATAAATGGACCACCAACCGTGAGGTGCACTAGAGCCTTGACCACTTTATGCACAATTTGAGACAGGACAGGAGTGAGTGGAAAGAAGAGTGAAGGGTGGCTGACTGCATGATGTACTTCCACCTATCCAACGCCACACCTCCCTAAAAACGGACACACGCAGTGTGATGCACAACCCAATTAATGTACATAAATATATGTACATCTGCAAATGTTGCCTGAGTCAACGGCTCATTTTTAGACCAAATTCAGATCACTGATTATGAGTCAAAGCCCAAGGGCATGTCACAGGACCGGCCGCTGGGCTATTGATAGACCACAATGTGCAACCAGTCATCATCACTAGTTCAAGCCCAGAGGTTGGGCAAAAGGAGGGGAACATTTTTGTGTTTCGCTGTCGGCCTTCGAAGTTGAACTCCACCAACGTGCTGTGCCCCTAATCAAATCTCTCTGACAAGGCTGCCACCATATCTCCGCCAGACAATGCCGCGATTAGGGTAAAACGTGTCATTAAACTTTGTCGCCGGGGGGGAGGGGACTGATTTCCCTTTCCTCACAACCATAACAAGGCAGAGCTGTGCACTGACAAATTATAATCCCAGAAATCCGTAAGTCTCACTCTCTGCCTGATGAAACTGTCATAGGCCATTAATGATGTTCACTGTTTATAAACAAGACCTACTTTTGGATGCACAAGCACGATGTGTGCTGCGGGCAAACGACCCGCAGTCCAGATCATCAGTGTTCCAGAGTTGCACTTAATGTATAGCTGTTTTCCAAACATCAATCATATTTCTATGTTGTATTTCTAGCTTCCCCCTCAAGAGATTTTAGCCCCCCCTCCCCGATGTGCGTGACTCCAGCTCAATATTCATGCAGGCATGCATGTTTCTTTGAAACATTAAATTTCTTTTCAGTGCTACGATATAAATTTCCATTTTGTTTTGACATTAAAGACTTCTGAATAAATCTCTTGACATCAGATGGAAGTTGAAGACATGAAAGGAAGGCACGGTTTGGCAACCGGCCAAAAGAGCATCAGGAGTGATGAAGCAATGGGCACCGGACTCGGCGAAGCAAACTTTTATGGATTTATTTTCCGTCAACACTGACGGCAAAAGAACAACAGGATTACTCATGGCAGTCTGCTTAATTATCGTGCATCTGCATACATTTGCATTTTACAAGGTGGAACTCCTTTAGTTTACATCAAACATTTGCGATCAAGAATCCCTGACATGTTAAGCTACAGTAATGGGGAAGTCAATCAGTTGAACATCCTGTTTTGACAACAGTCATTCCTGAGGGTTAAATGCTCAACCTTCATGTACTCCATCTATGATAGTGATTAATTGAGTATGACGCCACTCTGATATTAAGTAAGTCTGAAGAAAGTCACACAGATGATGTCATTCTTCTGTCATTCAGAGATTCCAGTAAAGAAAACAATAGTTTAGTTTTTATTTTTCAACAGTTTGGGAGGAAAAAAAACCCAGTACATGACAACACAACTCACCATTATTTGCATTTCTTGCATTCCAAAAAGCCATCAGCCCTTTAAAGTCATTGCTGCCACGGCAACGATGGAGAGAACTTGCTCCCACCATTGCGTCCAAAAAAAACAAAACACTGGAGCACTCAGTACTTCAATACTGTGCAATCTCACAACAAGCAATGTACATGTACATGTAGTCCACACCTATGGTTAACCACATCTCCAGGACCAACTGATGATACAGAGAACAATCACCCAAATGAAGTCAGGTGCCAAAATCGTGTTGGTTGCAAACCCAGTTCCACGGGTAGCACCTTCCACAAACAAAAGGAAATATCTCCAATATCTCCTTTTCCTGTACATTTCCTTTCCCACCATGGGTTCTTACACTCCCGAGATTGTGTAACTTTTACAAAAACCCACCTTGGGCACTCATTACACTTAAAGGTGCACCCTTGTATCAACAAATTCCAGTGGGGCTCCCACATACGTGTACATAGTGAAGCCAGTAATTCATTGTATGGAGTACATGTACCTTCAGTCATACGCATAAAATAATTTACTGCTGCCAATTGGGTCAGACGTGTTTGCAAGTCCTGAATGAAGGGCTAAAAAAGTCATGTATGTTGGCTTTCTGAATGATTTGTGGCAATTGTAAGGTCCAGGTAAGAATACTCCACCCTAATCCTATTTGAAAGTGAGTTATGTTTGGCAAGTTCAAGTGGTTTGTGTTTCTTGAAGGAAGTGAGTTCAGCGAGGGTGCACTCTACGGTACATCAAACTTCCTTTCAAACTGCGATGTACATACATGTACATGTAAATCGATACGCTTGGGTTTCGTCTGGCCAAGGCTGTCCTCTAATGACTGGGTTCTACACGATCTATTGCCCATCAAAGAAACAGGGTGCCCCCACTGTAAACAAACATGACTGGGAGATCATTCTGGTGTCAGTGAGTGACAATACAGATGCTGGTCGCGTCAAGCAGCTCAGATCTGATATCATTGTGCCTGGCACTCAAGAGAGCCTCTCCCATATTTAGATTTAAAGTTCGTGCATATGTGGCACACAAGCTTTTTTTTTTTCGATTTTGTGCCCGTGCAGACCGACCGATTGTGATGCTATCATTTTTCTATCCGAGCCCTCGGCGTTGGATTCCTTGCTCAAAGAAGTCAGAGTCTGGCCAGCGTGGAAACTGAGTCGGGGAAAAATTGGGTTTAGCCTCTCTTGAAAATCTATACATAACAAGGTCGGGATGAAGAATTTTCAATTTGTACATTTTCCAGAGACAGCTGGATTTTCTGCTTTGTAAAGTGGTTACTTTTTGACATAAAATGCAATTCCGCCGTTTCTTACAAGAAAAAATTTCCCCCATCGACATGCACTAGTTCTGTCCTTCAAGAACCCACTTTCATCTTTGCATTAAACTTGGTCGTGGCCATCTTGCAAATTCTGTCATGAGTTTTAACTGGTCACTTTTACATGTAGTTCTTCCAGCACCTCTGCTTTTTACAGTGATAATGTACACCAAATTGTGCATGGACTTGCCCTTATTTTTCTTTCAAGCTTACTTCATCCCAAGAAAACTGCCACATACTGCTTCACTGGTGGATTGCTATTAACCCAGAACCTACATGTCCGGATACACACACACGACAAACTGGTGCACAAGATAGACTGCAGATCATGTCCATCAATTAGCAGCTTTGTGCACAAGGTTCTACATAGAATATCTCTTTGCAGCCTGATCAAAGAGCGATGGCCCCGGAGAAGCCAGCATGCATCATTCCGACCTAAATCCAATTGCCAATTCCTACATCCTGTTTTATTTCCTTTGCCCACAACTTAATCTGAGCTTTGCTGTGCTAGTGTAATTGTAACCACCGGAGTTACATCTGCGACCTTGAAATGACCTTCTAATAATGAGACCCTGGGAATGACAGCAGATAGTGGCCACATCTACTATTGTGTGCCTCTAGTACCATAATTATCACCATGATTGGGGCCCAGGGTCAGGCGTCGACACTTTGAAGTGTAAGCATCTTATGCTGATGGTTTGCTGGCTGTCATTCTGTCATTAATTATTCTGGAATGCTCATCGCCAGGATCCATGTGAACTACAAAAGGACATGCCAGTTTGAGTAGCAGCAACGCAGTGAGCTGCTAGGCTTATGTACATAAAGTTCAAAAACAATATCAAAGTCCACTGACTTTGTAGCATGTAGGACTAGGACTACCGAAGACAGAGCAGTTTCTGTAAGTTTGGTGTGCAACTGTGCATGCTCATGACATCCTGGCCTATGCTCATTTGTAATTTCAAAATTCTTCCACAACTTCCTTTCTTTTTTCAGTTCTACACCAGGCCAATTGTGAAATACTTTCAACAGAAAATTTGGCATGGATAACCATTCTTACTCGAGCAACTTAGAAATTTTTGAGCGGTAGTCAGGTTGGCAAGAAGTTCCCTTATTTCTTTGTAGTTTGACAGACAAAACATTTTGAGTAGGTTACAGATCTGCCGCACAACTCTTTCTCAAG
The DNA here is from genome assembly GCF_054643075.1 of Acanthaster planci. Classification (NCBI taxonomy): domain Eukaryota; kingdom Metazoa; phylum Echinodermata; class Asteroidea; order Valvatida; family Acanthasteridae; genus Acanthaster; species Acanthaster planci. The sequence goes on along the minus strand of NC_141785.1, from coordinate 4,524,762 downwards.
AATTTGATACATTTAGATAACACCTTGTGCGGATTTCTATATAAATCTGCCTTACAACTCTTTCCATACAACTTCCTTAGCAGTTGACTCCCCAAATTTCTGGGGGCGATTATAAAAAAAAATGAAGAAGCAAACCTATTTTCTTCTTCTTCAGGTCTCGGAGAGCCGTGCGGATCTTCCGACGATCTTCATAATCCTCTGTAGCATGAAGCTGCAAGAGAAAAACAAATTGAAATAAAAAAATGTCGATTTCTGTTATTGTTGACCAATATTCAAACACGAAGCCTATTTGATGATTTTTTTATTCCAAATATCTTTTCAAAGTCCTCTGCATGATGTAAATTACAGATGTCACACAAAGTCACAGCAATCTCATCTGCACTCTTAAGTTTGTAAACCCCAGATTTTGTTGTCTCTTTCATCTGGCAGAAAAAAGCCGGACTGCTCATGCCTTTAAAGCTAAAGACTCAAGTCACAATTTTTTTTGACTTGAAACTTGATTTTAATTGGAAAAAAATTACTGGTGAGGACTTGGTAAAAATTGACTTTATTTGATGACTTAACTATGACAAGTTTGACTTGTTGACATTACAAACTTTTACTGCAACAATCACAAGGAAACAAACATACTCAAATAATCTTGACTTTGAAGCAAGCCTGCCTGTTTCATTGCACTGATGTTTCATCATTGGACATATTGCCATGTTTGGATGAAAAATGAGGCACACAAGTCACAGGTCACATCAACAATAAGGAATACCAACAAAAGTGAGTAAGTGCGATGCTAATCGTGAATTCACATGTAGATTTTAAAAAACGACTAGGGACTTGTGACCTGACCTGGAAAAAATGACTTGAGGCTTGTAGAAAAAGACTTAGTTATACTAACAACACTTCATAAGAGGTACGAAGAGATATCATTGATGAAATGGGAATCTGCGCAGTCATGACCCTGGTCACAGTTTTTCATCACAGACAGTTCAAAAGCCTCACAAAAATCCTCAACAAATCAGTTCCAGATTTTCTGGTTCTGGCAAGCGTGCAGTTCTGCGTGGAGCCCAGCATTTGAAGATCCTTCCCTTCATGTACTCCAGTTCACTGGACAAAAGAATGTGGAGGTCATTGACCCCATGGCCTAGATGGCAGCTGTCTGGGCCAGGCCCTGTCATGTGACCTCGGCCTCTTGCACTGTACATCCATCCATAATAACTGTATCCCTGCACTTATATCCTTCAAATCTCCTCCAACTTATAAACAGTAACTTGAGCTGGGACTCAAAACATTAGAAAAAAAGTTGTCGCTGTATGTTTTCTAACAAAACCAGTCAGTTAAAATTCTTGCAAGAGAAAAAAATTAGGTCAATGGATTTAGAGGATTCTTTGAAGGGTGTGGATTTTATTGGAGAAACATGCAGCAGAGAGGTACACATGCAGTGTACCTGGTCTTGGCACTGTCTGCCAGAGAGATTGTGAGAGAGATGGGTGGCCTTGATCCAAAGTATACGATAAGGAGTGCAGTCTTGGAAGATTGACAGCAGAACCAAATTATGATGAGAAGGAAAACTTCTCCTGCTTCTACAACTTGGAGAAATGTTGCATTGCCTTTCTAAAAAATCAATCTACAGTATACAACAAATGATTCAAAACAATGTGACTTACATTAAAGGTTCTTTGAAAACACTGCCAAGAAGTCATGGAATGTAATTTAATTCTGGGAAACAACAGATTTTTATCAGACTGCATCCTTCTTGTAGCAAATGGTGAAACTGTGCTTTGTAGTCTTTGATTTTATCTGATCCTTTTTACACAGTAGGTCTTCCAGTGTCACAGCTTTCTGTTTCGAACTGATGGCATCTTTAAGACATATGGATTCATGCAACATATGGATCCAGTAGAAGGGTGTCAACCCAGACTGTATCAATATTGGCACAGACAACTAATGCCGTAAGTTCTGTCAATCAATCGACAACTTTGTGAGAAAGGTTTCCTACATATAGCATGTGATCAAAGAAGGAACTTTGATGCCTGCTGAAGCTAAGCACCCAATGACCAGAGTGAAAGTCCCTTGGAATACAGATTTGATCCACTGCCTTGAATTAATCATCTTGGCCCCAGTTTGACGTGAAATAAAAAATTTTCTCCTTGGAAGTAAGAGAGGCACAAAGAACCCTTCTGCTCAGCTGGCATTTCTTTTCAGTCGACGATTTTGTCAACATATTTGTTCAACCTTGAAAATCCCGCCCCGGGAGACCTGACTTTTCTCATTCTGCACAAAACGTACCATTCACATGCCAGAGCAACCTCTGCAGAGCGGGTTTCTAATCTCCATTTGTATTGTTTTGTTAAAACACCTGCAAAGCCTCCAAAATAAAGCTGTTTTGATGTTGTTCCACTCCTTAAGATAACTGCATAATCTCCAAATCTCAGCTTGATTGTAAATCCTCGATGAAGTCCCTCGCACACGGCCAACCAAGGCCCCAGTGCCACTAGATATCAGAAGGAGGAACTAACAAAAAAAATTCCACAAAGAACGGATCACATCAAAGAGGCACCGATCCATTGGATTTCGGTGACCCTTTTCACAATTGGTCACCAATGGTGTGTAATTGGTGATTACGGAGTGAATGCTCGGGCGGAACACGATGTGATCTTCCTGGGCTCTGATTAACAAAAAAATCGGAGCTTAAAGAAAGACAAGACATTCATTCCCAATGAGGGAGACTGGACTGTGAATTTGTCCTCGGGTTTTACTGTGGACGGCATGACATGCACTAGGGCTTTCCTCTGCCAACAATGATAAGTTAAGATACATTTTACATACATATCAATGACGTTGCACGGTTCTCAAGACCTCCTCCACCATGCGCTTGGTGTGGAAACATACAGCTTGAAGGGCAAATCTTGGACAGTTGGTGTATTTGTCTTAACCGTTCCCAAGTATGACCACTTTGGGGGCCCAGGTCAACATATCTGTCACAGATTTCATTGAATTTAATTTCCTTACATGTGTATAGTTATTCCGAAAGTCTTGTGTTATGTAGCAATCGACTGTATTTGTAATTTCAACCCGTTTCGCTGGCGTAAAATTTGTATTAACGCAAGCTGAGAGAAAGGGTTAGCAAAGCCCCTCAGCCCATCCATTACTGCAAAATCATTAAACAGACTCAACCAACACAAACATTAGAAATAACTGCTACCTGGACCAGAGTGAAAAGAAAAAAAAGTTTCTCCATCAGGTTTTTAAAAAAAGGCAAGAGGAAAGCTGGTTCTTTTTATTCCAATTCAAGATGGCAGATTCGGTGGAACATGATGTGATCTTCCTGGGCTCTGATTAACAAAAAACTGGAGCTTAAAAATGGACAAGAAATACGTTCGCAATGAGGGAGACTAGACTGTGAATTTGCCCTGAGGTTTTACTGCCGATGGCATGCCACGCACTGGGGCTTTCTTCTGCCAACAAAGAAATGTTAAGATGCAAAGTAGATATCAATGATGTTCCATGGTTCTAGAGACCATTAGAAGATTAGAAACAACTATTAACTGGACCGAGTGAAAAGAAATCAGGTTTTTAAAAAAAGGCAAGAAGAAAGGTGAATCTTCTTTATTGTTCAAAAGGTCGCAAAGTTGTTTTTTAGCCTTTTGCTGATACCTTTTACATCTAAAGGAACTTTCACTCTGACAAGTTCACATTTTGTTGGATACAAAATGTCAAAATACACATTGCAAAAATAAGAATTAAAAAAAGCCAAAAAGAGGAAGGTGGGTGAGAGAGAAGAGTTTGCGGACAAGAAACCACTTTGTTTTTTAAATTGGCCTCAGAAGGTAGGTCATTGTAGAAGGAATTAAACAAGGAATGAAAAATTGTTGAGATAATATTTACTTCGGTCCCTGTTCAGGAAGAAAGTGCCTCTAGCACATCAAACGTCTCCATTCATTCCAATCTGATCCCCTTACAATATTTCATTTTTCATACCCAAGCTTCCCAGATACCGATACAAAGGTTAGGCCGGCCCATTTGTAGGTTGCGACCCCGCAATTGTGAGGGACTGTACCCCCGAGGTGAACTGGGTCCCTCTCAAGTAAACACGCTACCTTCACGAGGAGCCGGTCGGGATATTATTTGATTTCGCGGAGGGAGAAAAAGAAAAGGACATCTAAACAGAAAAATACACCACAGCCAGGTGTCAATAAGAGGCAATGCCCATTCATGCGAGTTAATATATTGGCTGCGTGAATAGGGATAAAGGTCGGCTACGCTCACCGAACGGAATGTGGAACTGTTTCTTGCACTTTCTGAGAGGTGACTTCTATTTCTTCTTATTTGTGCTTCTTCGTGGAGGTATCGCAGACATTTCAGGAATGTCCCATGTGCACGTCTTGGTCGGAATTAATATCAACAATATTTTGTTGGGTTTGATGATTCAAAATATAAAGTGCAAATCCACAGTAAATTTTGTGGAAAATCTTTGAACACAAAACTCTGAAAGGCCCCCCAAAAACAAACAAATGAACAAACAAACCAGGCACTACAATTTGGCAATAATCAATACCACTGCTATTTATGTTTATGGTAAAAGACACCAGGAAGCACAGATCTGTGGCTCTGTTAACTTTTCTTCAATGTTTGTGTAGCAACATGTCCTTATTTACATTGGTGTCACAAGAACTCTTTTTTATTTGTGTAAGCAGAGCACGTCCTTGTTCATATTTGCATTCATGTAAGCTTCTTGTTCCGTTGTTGTTTTGGTCTAGTTGTATCTGGTCTCTCATAAGTCTGCAATATGCATTGCATCAAATAAGGCAACGGTAATTTCCACATTCAACAAACATAGACAACATTCTTCAGCCTCTTTTCCTAAGTTTGTAAAAAAAATTTACTTTATAGTATCTTGTGAACTATCAGGGGAAGAGTTTGGAGAATTTCGATTTTTATGTCCAGAATTTGTTTGCATTTGGGAGGGGAAAAGGAAACGGCAGAAACCACAGATTTGATCACACATACAACATGTACAAGTGTTTTCGAAGAATTTCAATGATTTTTATGTTACTTTAGAATTTATGGTTATTTCAGAGGAGAAAATGCTCAGGAATCAATAAATTTGATCACAATTTATACAGTGCATTATTGGGTGTTTTTTTGGGGGTAAAAGTTAAAGAATTTCTGTCAGAAGCATTTTCTACATTTGAGAATGGAGGTGGAAACCTTAATATAGCTAAAGGCAAATTCCTCAATTTGCCACTCAGTTGGAAGCTGTGCAGAAGACTCATGCTAGGCAGGTTGGCACACTCTTCCAAATGGAAGGTTTCCCATTTCTTTGAAACCAAGGATGTTGGATTGTATGCTAAAAGGACTGGAAATACATGTTTGTTCCATCTGTAGGTTTTTTCAAGCCTGCATAAAGGACATTTTTTTTCAACATACACTCTTTTAGAATGGTTCTCTGAGTAGTTTCTCTAATTTTTTTCACCCGCATTTAAAACAGACCAAGGTTTCAATGTAGGTCCATGAGATTCTTTCAAAGCCATTCTGCCTGTCGACGAAGAGTTGAGCGAATTTGCAACGTAAAAGCCACTTAACGCCAGCACTGTTTATCAGTTGAGAGGTCTGTCTCAATTTTCCCTACGCATCTGTTACATTCTTCATCTCCACCCCTCCGGACGGCGAGGCTCAACAGTTGCAACGTGATGTCAGAAATACCGACATTTATGGCGGCTGATGGCCAGAGCATGCCCCAGCGCGGAACCCGCGCGCCTCGGAATTCTTTGCCATACGCGTTCATGCACATGGTTGTGAGTGCCGGTCTTCGCCGGGTCTAGTATCAGTTGCGACCATGATGAGGACAACAACAAATAACAATAACAAATTCTCATTGGACGATTTATGGGCCTCCTGATTGCTGCTGACACTGCCTCTTGGGTGGGGAGATAGATTAGGCAGTAATTCTGACTCTAGAAGTTACTGGCTAATTACTTCTATGCTTGTAAGCACTTCACAGAATGTCTGGTTTATTTTTACCCTAATTGCATTCTTTGGGGCAAGCCAGTGCAAGTCACCTAGACGTTTATGAATGTGTTTTGGGGCGAACTTAAATACCCCCTGCGTTTCCCAACCCAAAGCTTCTCCGAAAATGAACCATAGCCTTCCACCTGGATATACATGTACTTGTAACTATGCCACTTTGAAATGAGAAAATAATTTCTCGATCGTCAATTTTCTTGATGGGGAATATCTCAACTTTTAAAAAGGCACTTTTTTTTCCCTCTCTCAAAAAACAGTTGATGATACCTGCAAAATATTATCCCCGATTCTATGTCACTTCTTAATGAACACAGAACAATTTCTCCTTTAAATCTGGCCTGTTTCTGCCTAAACATCTTCCGATTGGGCCTACTACAGCAGAACCACAACACCAAAGGTCTTAGAAATGAAACTTTGAGAAAGTATTACTTTTGTTACACTGTAGTACATACCAAGTACGGACGTAAAACTAAAATAAAACACACCACTAAGATCCATTTGAAAAGTCAGTCAACTAACATGTGTTGTACTTAATTTCTCAGGCAAAAAGGAAACCCTTGTCAACTACATGTACATGTACATACTTCTGAGTGCACATGGCTACTTTCCATATTACTTGGTCGGTGGTTCTGAGAAGCACACGAGGGGCGAGTTCTGTGGGGAGTTAGAAGCTTACCCAGTTTGTCAAATTATGAAATATATTCCGGTTTTGTGTCTTTTTTTACGTCTTCAATTTGGCCGCATAGGAACTGATGAGCATTATGATCGGCCTGCCTCAATTTACAGCCGCCAGAACAACGCCAGCCATGCGCTTCCATGCAGGTCTTTGCTGGCGCACGCACGACATCTACTAGATGTCACATCACTCGCTGGTCAATTACACAAACAAGTACGCGGTAAACGCGGCAAATTATGCAAATTGCAAATGTGTACTCAACCAAGTAAAGACGCATGTGCATACAAATGTAATTAGGAGGACTCAGTAACTGAATTAACGTAAGTCTGTCTAGGGTGTACGCAAACTCTTTGGCATTATATGAGTACGTAGGAGGCTCTAATACATACCGTTACATGAATGTATTCAAGAGATACAAAACAAACAGGGCAGAAGGTCCTTCATGTCCTCAGCTTAAAAACTTATTACAAACCAAAATGTGAATAAAACTGACAACATTGAAAAGGGAAACCCAAAGAATTGAACAAATTAAACTCAACTGCAATCCAGACGGTAACAAACAAGAAAAACGAAAAACTGCCCCGCGAACAAAATATTCTACATGTACATACTTAATATAAACAAATCTAAACCTTTTGTTCCCAAGCCAATAAAACCAACAAACAGGCAAAAAACAGACCAACGGACAAACAATCACAGCAAAACTTTCACGGGATAAAACTGACCAGCTTCGTCATTTCGTCCTCGTCCGTGATCTGGCTCAGCTTCCGGTCTAGCTCCGCCCCTTTTGCGGTGCCGGCCATCTTGAGCTCAATGCGACCGAAGCTGTACTTCTTGTTGTTGCCGCTGCTGTGGGAGGCGAGCAGGCCCGGGATGCAACCAAACTGCAGTTCACGGAGCGCCGCTCGGATCTGACGCCTCTCGGTGAAATCAGTGCTCACTTCCAACTGGCAAAGCAATAAGACAGAACCAAACTTAAAACTCAAGCTAACCCCATCTTCCTACCTACATTTGTTCTTTTTTGAAAAGCTATAAGTGTCTTTATGTGACAAAAAATCTGAAACTCCTGTGTATCTACTAGTCTAATATGTATCCTTGAAGTTCCAGAAAACTTCTCCTTATCCACACCAGTAAACAATGCAAGGTTTCACAAAGACATAACAAAGCAAAGTGCTATGTCCCAAAACTTACCACTAACACAAAAAAATAAAACTCCACACAGTGAACAACTCTTACACAGCTCCAATACTGGCAGAGCGAAATGTAAAATCCCACAGTCCTCAGCCACGGTGGTAAATACCTCCGGATATATAGAGAAACTGAGGGGAGACGCCGTGGACTGCAGTCGGCTACACACGTTCACACTGTTACACCAACTCTCACACACTAGTGATGTAGCCAACAGTGTCTCTTGACAGCTACCAATCCGTCAACTATTGAGAAATATGTGTCGTAATTAAGGCAATGAATGTGGGGCTGGGGAGAGCGGGGGCCGTGTGCATGTGCCCTGTGCTGCTTGTTCCCTCCCCGGCTATGCCAACCAACCAACCAGCCAGCCAGTCAGAAAGGGAGAGAAAATGAAGGGGGAGAGAGCTTTAGGCCAGAGAAGAGAACTATGAAAGCACTCCCCTCCACATCATCTGTCTTTGTCATCCGTGCTAAACAAACTGGAGGGGGGGGAGAGCTGAGATTCGATCGGGGGCGCGGGAAGAGTGGATGAAGACGCGGCCAGCTCGAGACAAGGGTGAAATATGCGCAAAAGGTTGGAGGTCCAGAACTGGTATCTGGGCCTCATGAAGATGATCGACCATATTTAGTCAAGGAGACTGCCTACACTCTTGCAGGTAACAGACTAATATATGCAATATCAATTTTTTCCCCACATCAATATTGGAAACAGTTATTTTTTTTTCTTGCTCTCTCTCTCTCTCTGTGGATGACAGGAATTCACAGCTCAGTGGTAACGGCCAGCAAAATGTTATGGCTAGAAAAAACTGATGAAGTGAAATGAAAAATAAAATTGTTGCATGTAGTGGAAGTAGGCATAAATGTTGACAAACGAGGGCAGTCTTTTAACCAAAATATGCAGCTGTAACTCCTACTTCAAGCTCATTTACACGCATATAGAAGCCTGACCTTTTTCCCATCTGTTAATTGTAATCCAAGTAGAAATTTCTACAGTTGCACGCGATTGCCAATTCAGGCAACACAGCCCAGCACTTTAAGGAACTAGTTCCCCGCTCGTAGCCAAAAAAGAAATAACAAAAAAAAAAAGCACTCTACGTATTTGATGACAACTAACGAACATCAATTCTACAAATGTCAAATCTGATGGCTCTGCGACAGTTGCATTAACTATCAACATTCACTGCCAACTTGGACGACAGGAATTGAATTCGACTCAGAGAAGTAGCCGGACGCAGGGAACCTGGACGGCCGGCATAGAGGCCAAGTGAAGGCGGAAACCGAGACACACTTGAGATATCTGCATGTCCCATGTACATGTACATGTACACTATGTACGCATACACGGATGTATAAATGTTGTCTCCCAGTATAAAAGAAATTTTCTTTATCACTTGATAGGGCTGTATAACGTATTTTGTTATTGGCAGACAAATGACCCTAAGACTCAAAACTATTTCAGGGCGGTGCCGAATATCTGAATATTTGATCAATTATTGCATATTCAAGTCTTATTTTCTGAATTTGAATATTCATATGCAAAATTCACGAAAAGGAAGGAAGAATTTTCGTTTGTTTTAAATGAGAAATATTGCAGTTTGGAGGCTAGTTTCAAGCAGATTCAAATGAAAAGTGACAGACATCTTCTAACGATTCAAAAAAGTAAATTATTCATTAAAAACTTTAAAATGAATAGAAATTTTCAACAGGACAAGAAGTGCTGTTCATCTCTTAAATCTTGCTAAATCACGGCTGGAAATATCCCTAGACATGAGTAGCTATTATAGTGATTACAATATACAATTGTGTGCGTTACTGTAACTGATTTTGTGTATGGTTTGTTCATCAACAATTGGCTAATTGGCACGACTGAATATTTGGATATTCAATCGAACTGAAGGTCAAATATTCAAATAGTGAATTATTTGAATTGACTCAGCTTTAAACTGTTTATATTCCTGTCTTCAAAGCTACTATTTGAAACAGAAGTTTAATTCATTGGTTTACTCTATTAGTTCCTGTGTGGTTCACTGACATCACTGAATAGCTTCACCAGTTTCACTGACCATTCTGCTACATCAGTTTCAAGCACTAAAATTGCTCGCTTGTTAAATTTCATTGGGTCATTTTTCAAAGTCCTCATAAATGCACTGACAGGATGTAATTCATTTTTTTTCTGGAAGGTTATCCTCTTATAGATTAGGAAGCGATGACTGAGATAAACCTGACTAGACATAGAATGCACTTTAGGCAAGAAAATAACCTCGAAATGAGACTCCGGCTTGAGTTGGGATCAGAGGAAATGCAGAATAACATCTAAAAGGAAATTTTGTGCCAGTTTGTGATTTGATGGTTTGTAAAAAAAAAAAAGGTTTTGGCTTTCATTTTATGCTCTCTCAGTCTCTATACTTGTGGCCAACTTGACGGAGTTGCAACGTGTCAACTCCAGCAAATTTACAGAATGAATATTTCACCTCACATTGCAAAATCACATTTGTGTTCACTTCCCACTGAGTATGAACTGGCTGATAGGGAAAGCATTTGTGAATTTACAACTTATTCGTTTTGAATGAGAGTTTTTCACAATGCGGTGTGTCTCCAATGTCTACCCTCCCAAGACACATTTCCATCTCGTTGCATGCTCAAAAACAAAGTGAAGTTTAGGATTCAACACTTACACATGCAGTAAGCGACAACATTGTGGAAGTACCAAATCCAGTATTTAAGCATTCAGACTGTAGATGTGCATTCGGCGTTCAAAATGCCAAGTCAACGTTTTTTAAGAAAATTGTTGAGAATGTTGATTTAGGCCTACATGTAAAACTCAAAATTGACTCATTAATGCTCTGAACATGGGAATTAATTTTTAAAATGCTAGATTTAACATTTGAAAGTCTGGATTCCAAAGTGTAGTCAATGACCCAACTAACGTTAGTATTAAAATGCCTGGGCCTCACCAGCTTTGATGATGGCCGGACATAAGGTTTGTGTGAGTTTGCGAGATCATGGCATCCGTTGTTTGAAAAGAAGCTGCAAAATGTGGTCATGAAAGCAATGACAATACGATCATTGATGAGCTGTGTATATGGTCACAACAGCAACAGAATCTTGACATGTTAACCTTTTTGAACAATGCAGTCTGCACTTCCGGCAATTTTAGACCAACAGCAGGAGCACTGTAGCATACAGTAAAAGGAAAACTGCATCTTTAAAGAAAATAAGCGCACAGTTGAAAAGGAAGAGGATGAGAAGTGAAAAGCCCTCCCAAAGCTAGCTTCACACCAAGTGGAGTGATCTGAAAAGACTAATTTAGCCTGGCTTGGGTCTGAGTCAATATGAGTCTGAGTCAATACCTCACTTATTTGTCACTTACAGCTGTGCTAAGTGCGAGTAGGAATAAAGACAGATTACAAGTAAAACCTTGAATAGGGTCATTTTATCACCTATTCCTGGCGTCATGTCACTTCCCCAATCTTTGAAAACAAAGATCTCGATTGCAAAAATATAAACATGCAACAGAGCCTTGTTTATGTTGGCAGCACAGACTTGAATAAACAGCCAATTGATAATCACCAATGCCATCAATAAACAGCCCAATATATTTAGCCAAACAAAACATCCCCTAAAACATCAAAGGGCATGATACATGTGTATATATGTCTGTATAGTCCTTGGACAATGCTCGTTATATCTGGTAGTGGCTGCTAACTCCGCATACTTTTTCGCTGTGGAAGTCATTATGTATAATGGTGCTGATCTTCTGCATTGGTTCAGTGATGATAACGGCCTCTGGTCAATTCCAATTATTTCTGTTTGTTCAGCCGTTATTAAAATTCCTTGATGGACAGACAACCAGGAGGAATTGGCCAAGAGGATATCTAATTTATTTGTCTTTTTAGTTTGGCCTAATTGTTTATTTGTGTTTCCAAAAGTTGTTGGTTTGGCTGACTTTGTTTATTTCAAACTTGCATGGCTCTCATTCACCAATATCTGACTTTGTTTGCTGTCTTTGACGATACACCTGAAGACACAAGCTCGACCTTCACTACAAATGTCCTATTTAACTTACACCTTACAAGAGTCCATTCCATCTTTAACCCCTACAAAATGAACTGATCGACATTCATGATTTGCTGTGACATAAGCCAGCCCTCTTACATCTGCTACGCTAATTTTAACTGCAAAATGAATTTTCACTCTTTCTTCCAGAGTAAAAATTCATTCTCTTTGCACAAAGATTAATTTCCTCCGACTCCATCCCTGCATAATTAGACTAATTCAGAGAGAGAACTTTTTTTCCAGTCGAACAGATCGAGACTTCACTCAAGATTCCTGAGAAAAGATGCTTTTTCACAGCATTTACATGGAGAGTGATTTGTCATTATCAATTATCCAATTCCAATTTTCACTTGGGGGCGAACATAAGATGGTCTTTCCATTTGAGTCCTCAATGTGCATGGCAAACACATGTATCTCACTTTTTATAAGAAGGCTTTGTGCCAAAATACAACCTTGAAGACATCCACACTGGAGATTCAAGAACAAACCAGACACAATATGGAGTGGTTTCTCAGCAGTACTGTATATTTGGAATTAGGGGTGTCCTCAATACCAAACGACACACAATCTCACCTTGGAACATGCCACAGATTTTCCTAGCTTACCCCCTACCCCCACACAAACAACCCCAGGCCAGGGGTCCCATGGCCAACCTGGATCATTGTTTGGGTTTACCCTGGGTGGTGTGTGACCTCACAGGCCCAGTGACCTCAGGTCTCTCATCATCAGTGACCTCATAAATTCACCTGAACTGATGTAGGCATGTATCATGAAACAGAACACTGCAAAGCTACATGTTTATATCATTTATATGCTTTCTGGGCAGCTACAATAAATCAACATAGTTTCTAGAGGTCACTTTTGGATAGTCATGTAATGTGGCTCCCAAGGGAAAGGGTTTTAGTTCCCAAGGTGATCTAAACAGTGGGGTTATTCCTGAGCAGGTTCCTAAGTATTCTGGCTGTCAGCAATTTTCAAGATTTTTCCAGTGCTCCCAGCGGTTTAGAATGGGATCAAATACCAAAGAAACTTCCTCAAAATAGTTCCTGATGTTTTACTATCCTTTCTGAATTTCCTGAGGGAGTCCTTAAATCAGTATTCCAGCACATGTATATCCAGAAAGTAATTTTATAAACACTTTCTAAAAGCTCAGGTTGCCTCTTAGAAGTGGCAGACTCGAATATTGGCGAACTCTCAAAGACAAGGAACTTGAACTTTTGGATTCAGACAAGAAAACAATCCAGTCAGAGTCCCCTCGGTACTAAGGTATCAAGTTCCTTTTTTAAATGCACGCAGGTATATGACAGAAGCAAAATATCGAAGAAGACTGATTTTCTTATCTACTTCATGCTTCAACAGCTCCATTTAACAAGACTGTAGGGGTCTTTTGTGGAACCAACTCCTCAGGTACCCGTGGTATCATTTTCAGATATGTCCCATCTAGTTTCGACATTTTAAAGACCTTGAAACGTAACCCCCTCTCCAATTTCCTAACTTGGCCGACTTTCTAGAACTTCTGCCCTGGACCAAGTCTGGAGTACAGCATAGGTGATAATCCCACCAAGACCTGGCCGTCAAGAGCCCCACAAACTGCCAAGCAACGAGCACAGGTATAGTAGGGTCTCTGGCATGGATGGCATGGTGTGGTGGATGTGTAGCAGTAGGACTTTCACTCCAAATATATCCTTTTAAGTTTCGCTCCCCTACAATGTGGCTCAATCAGAATGGGAAATTTAATTTGCTGGTGCATTGCAGAACATCAGGGGAGTGAGTTGGATGGCGGGGGGACAGATACTAGGGGAAATAAGTCCCTCACTGGTCGGGGGAAATCAAACTGATTTCATCATTACAATTGATACTAACTACCCATTTAAATACATTTGAACCAAAAGGGATGTCCAGTATTTTTCATACAATGAAAAAGGGTACAAAGTTGCAGAAAAATTGTGCCCAAGAAAAATGAGCTGGAGCTACCCTTTAACCTAGAATTTCAAATGGGAACATTTATACATGTACACTTCAGAGAAAAGCCATGTATGAACTCAGCAAGTAGGCAATGCAGACAGGTGCAGAAAATATTTTGCACACAAGTTTTACGGATCAAGAAGTTGAAAACTCTGACCTATATTCGCATAGATTCTGACGTACGCTAAAGTGAAAAGTTCAAATTCATTCAAGTGATGAAAAGTTGACCACAAACTCAAAAACACAAACCAGCACATCTGCACAAATTTCTGGAAACTCAAAACGATGTTGAATGTGCAACACGGACACTACAAGCTGGTGTTGCCAAGCAACACATCCCATACAAAAAGAAGTACACGTTATAAACATTCACAAGACAGAAGCCACATACATGTACATGTAACACTCAAACACTTTAACCATGTGTATAAACTCTTGGCAACTGTAATCTCCATGTTAGCCTGTGAGCCAGTGCACATTTAAACCAAATATTGACCAAACCCAGATCTCAAACTTTACAATCAGCTCTGTACTCAACGAATAATAGGCCCCACTACTCTGATACCTGGGAACAAGGATCTCCAATACTTTGACAACACTGGAAAAGCTGGACAGTATATCATATTGTGTACATTGCGGCTTTACCTAAGGATAGGGCTGGCTATGGGGAGTTAGTACAAATATTGAAATGTTATACCACCGTTATCAGGAATTTCTCAGAAGGTTTTTAATGCATGCAGACAACTGAAGAGAACAGAGAACAGACGGATATGAAGCCATGAATTGATGGTATTTACTCTGATTCCATTTGCACAAAAATGGTGCTACGTCCTCAAATTTAGTCCAGATCTAATTTTCGTACCAGCTCAGCTCCTGAAGTTGCACTGTCACTGACTGTAATATTAGTGCTCACAATGTACATACAGTAGGTGTTAAAAATGTCTACTTATGTTGATCATTATATTTTAAGTGATACAATGTACAATATTTGGAAAGCATTTTTATTACGTTAATACCTATTACTCCAAATAAACATTGCCCAATCAAGCAACAACACAAACTCTCCTTAATTAACAATTAATGCCTCATAGCTGGGGCCTGTTAAGCCTGGACAAACAAGGGAGGGGGTGTTGACTCAATCCTATTTCTGTGTGTGCATGTACAGTAGGTGTATTAAAGCATTGGTTACATTCCAGTGGACAGCTATGTTTGGCTTATGTCCAGATAATTAAACTGTGGGGGAGGGGGGGGAAGGTTGAACTTTGACCCAACAAACTGTCAGAGCTTGACCTGTAACTGGCCAGGCACAACAGCTGACAGGTTCACCTCTTCAACAATCCGGGCCAGAGGGCTGCTTGGAAGTTGGAATGGGTGTGTTTTGCTTCGCCTGCACATAAAACTTAAGATATCCAAAGTCTATGAATGTATATGTATAACGTTGACCACAAAGGCGATCTGCTGTTATACTGAACTTATATCCATGCAGGTCTTTAAGAACACACCAATAGGTTTTGGAGGATTCTGAAGTATTATGGAAGGCAGTAACTATTACTTTACAGGTGTACCCGACTCTGACCACCCTTTAAAACATTGGGCACAAAGAACGCGCTACATGTAAATGTACCAGGTTTCTGTGAAAGTACATAGATAGCATTGCGGGATCCAGAAATGTCTTAGCAATACAACTAGCTACAAATTAATCCTGGACAAAATTGTTGGGACACTCGGCGATAGCCACCCGCTCTCCAGCCCCCCTTCTCCCACTCCCCCTCCCTCCAGCCCCAGTGGTCCATGTCGGCATGTCCAGCCGGAGTGCAGAGTGGGTGCATAGACCCAACATTGAAAGGGGGTCGGGGGGGGGGGAGATTGGAGGCAAAACGAGATGTGTCCAGGATTGTAGCTCATGTGCCTTTTGGCTACCCGATAGCCCGTTCCAGAGTTCCAGACTTCCTACTTAGTGAATAATTATATAAATATTCAAATGCGTGGAAAAGCATGAAACTGCAGTGAACTGGACTCCCCATTCTGCAGCTATCAATCCCCTTCACTGAGTGGGCATTCAAAGGAGGCTCAGAGGAAAGCCGACTCACACCACGAAACCAGAGTTCTCACAGAAGCAAAGTGAGGTTGGATTACACTCGCATGTGTGCCTTTACATCTTAGTACAAATGATGTGGGTTTCTGTTGGTTTAAAATTCACTTGTGGCAAATGAATAAAACATTCTGTAGGTATTTGCTCCAAACCTTTTTTTTAATGTATTAATGTTTGCCAATGTAATTCCAAATGTACTTGAAATTACAAGACAGCTAAAATTAAAATCTTTTCACCAACTATTACAATAATTCAAGAGGAAACATACACAGCTGGTTGATACGGCCCAAAGCTTCCGACAAAGGACTAAGTTTTGGGCAAAAACACATTAAAAAGTCATTCCTGCTGAGATTCCTTAATCCTACCATCCACAAAATCTGAAACTAGAAGAACCCTTTTCTTCCTGGATCTCCAAGGATGGAGAGTTCTTGAAAAAGTCAAATGAGGCTTCCACTTTTTCAGCACAATATAGCTCTAGATCACTGACGTCAATGTTTACCTTTGGCCACACACACACACACATGTACATGTACGAACAAGAAAAACCCTTGAAAAGGGATTTATTTCCTCGCAATCCACATCAAACCTCCTCAAATGTTTTCACTGATGCAAACTGTTTTGGCAGAGTAGTCATAGGAATGAATTTCACTCGGTCTTTCTTCTTCTTTAATCAAGTACTAGTCACGCGCTGCATACAAGTGTACATGTATGTCATCTCAATTCGATAGTCCAAATTTCCTCCTCTGAGAAACAGGAATTTGATTCAATTTCAACTATAAAGAATACTGGGATCAGTTCCACTCTTTTGCCCCATTTGATCCACCGGACGACAATGACTCAATGCTACAATGAATTGTATTTGCAATGTTACCAACACAGCTTTAGAGAGCTCAATGACACGCTTGGCCATCTGGAACAAATCACGTCATTGTTGGACAACAGGGCACAGCTTTCAGGGGACTGCAAATCACGGCCTTTGTTGACTCTCCGATTGTAATCCGCAACCAAAAGGTGAGTACACTTGCCAAGGACAAGTCACCTATTTTGTCAATCACTGTCTATCAGAAAGACGGAATACTAGAACTATAGGTTATCCTCTATGTTTGGTAAAAGAGGAAGCCGCCAATTTTCATTTTTATACGTCTTTTTTTCACGGTGGATTTTGCTGTTTTCTTTTTCAGTACCTTACATGACCGAACAAGTCAATGTCAGGATGCAGGCATGTGTATTTAGCGCAATCACCTAAAATTAAACGACAAATTTTCTATTGTACAATGGAGCCACAAAGCTAGTTCGGACACGATGCTCGTCCAAAACGAGTTTAGTTCACTTTTTAAACAACGTTTCTATAATTCTTCAACTCAAATGAAAGTTCCTCGACAGCAACATATCTCAAATGTTTTGCATAAAGCAAAAATATGAGATTTACAGACAAGCACTACCCCCCTCTTTAGTTTCCCCGGCAAACTTTGCTCTGGGAGTCTTGGGTATAACAGAAATACAAGCCTTTGAAAAAAAGTGAAAAATCAGTCCAATCAGACCCTGAAAATGTGCCCTCCAATTCAGAGTGTAAGCTGGGGGAATATGCTGTTATTACTATTAGAGTCTGCACTGTGGTTCTTTCCCTCGACATAAGTTCAGGTGCTGCAGTCAATCACGTCGTTTGTGATGAACTTTGCCTTTAACCTTTCCCCAGGAATGTTCATTATAAACCGGTCGGAAGATTTCAAACAACACTGGAAGCCTCACATGTCTGCCGAGTAATATTCCACAACATTCAGAAACGTGTGCCTATCTGTTGAAAAGGATACTTCCAACACCTACTACTTACTCTTACAAGCGGTACTGAAATTAGATTCATATACCAGTAGCACGTACTCAGTTATGTATTTAAATTCAAATTATCATACACCAAAGTTCTGAAAAAAGACCTAAAACTTGTTTTTGTGAGCAGCTGTATGAAAATTCAAATCCAGTGAAAAAAATTGTTGGGCCTAAATTGTACCCTTTAAATCAATTTCAGGCTGGTTGAAATTGAAAGATATCAACACTTGCATACACATACATGTAAATTATGCATTCATGTAGGCAGCACGTGCTATCTGGGATATTGAACTGCCGTGCATGCATAATGTATGAAGGTTGTTTCAGCACTACGGCGACAGTCTGCCAAATATGCGGACGTGATATTTTTGGTCTCCGCTTTTGAACCAGGTCCAAACATTCCCAGAATATACGCGACGACAGCATCTGTTCTTTGAACTGAATGAAAAAAAAAAGCCTACTATTTTTACGGCAGTAATTCGTAAAACACTTTGACTAAACGTGGGCCTACCGAGAAAAACTGGTCTTAAAAACTCGCCTTCAACAATTCTGGCACAGTGTAGACAGGCCCAGCTCACAGTTCCACAAGAATTTGTATCTTCCTCTAAGTATCTACAAAGGGGGAGTCTCCAGCTTGTCCTGACTGAGTCACAACCAGTAATGGTGTGAAAAGCCTCCACGATTAGTGATCAATTGCAGCCTCCAGGCCAACGCATACATAACAAAGTTAGGCACAGGGTGAAATCAAATAATCTCATTACTGATACTTAGTATGGGACAGTGGTTTAAACACTAACTACGGTGGCCTACAACATACACAAAGCCTCTATGTACTGTACAGATATTTCAAGCTCAATGGGTTATGCCTTAAACTAGACTGCACATCCCAATTTCTAATCAAAGTCAAGACGCCCAATATCGGAAGCTGCATTATTTTTCATTCTTGAATGAAATATATTGCACAAATAAATACTGTACGGTCAGCCTATTAATCACTGGGGATGAAAACCTCCCAAAAGATGAAATTCAGGAGTCATTAGAGTCGTTACGATTAAATTTTGAAACTGTCTACATACATGTACATGTAGATGTACATGTATATCAAATGATGCTTTGCCAGTTGGAGATGGCACACAATAAATCCATGTTTTTGGTGTGAGCACCAATTTTGGTTTATTTATCAAATCTTTGGCTTGTCCTGAATCCTCTTACATGCAAAGACAGATCTTTTATTGTAATTCTTCTAGGATTTGAATTCTAATGAGTGCAGCCAGCGAGGTGTCAAGATTTCACTAAGTTGTCAAGGCTGAAGGGCTTTACTCCTGTGAAAGAACTTTCACAGATGACAGCTTCTGCAGCGACTCATCCCGAAGTGAGATGCAGCAAGGCGTGTCACCTGATCATCCGCTCAATGCACCGACTGAAGAGGGAGCTAGTCAGACCAGATGTCACTCCCTCTTCAGGAGACGGTCACCCCCTTCCCCCCATCCCTGCACTAAAGCCTCATTCTTCACAATGGTCGATACCTCACCCAGAGAGGAAATGCCGCAAGGACGTTATCACAATATGAGATAAGACAGGGGAGAACTGAGTAGGTATCTGTGGGTCTTTCAAGACCAGATCATTCATTAACTCTAACCCCTAGGGTGTACTAGTTACATGTAAAATCATATTAAAATCAGAGGATTGTTGGGGCATTCTTGCTATAAGTTGTCACATGTACATTTGACAACCTTCCTGAAGCCTCTAAATTCCCCATGACTGCAAAGAAAAACCAAGGGCACATTCTTATATTCTTTCAGGATTCCAGGGCCACCTAGCCTACAGTGAACAGAGGCTAGGCTACACCTTCCCCAATCCCACCAAATCTTTCCAATCCTGATGGATTTTGCAGGATCTGGGAAGGCCGGGGTTGAAGGATTCTGCAGAATGCAGCTCTGGATCACTCATTGTCCCAGGCAGCATCCTGGCATTCGGGGGGGGGGGCAATTGAGCCCCCTCCTTCCTAAACATGTTACCATTGTTTTACTAATTGAAATGCCAATATTTTATTAAAATAGAATACTGCAGTACCTTCCTTACCAATGAAAAAAGTGTTTCGGGGGAAAACACACTTTGAACCCCCACCCATGGGAAGGCTTGCAAAAGTTAATCTGCATGATTGACTTGAGCTATGGAGTCTTAGCATGAATGACGATGAAGATGATACATGTAATAACAATGGAGATGTGGATGTACGACGGCCTTGTGGCTATTCAGCTTTGCCTGTCCGTCAATCCATCACTTGATGAATGTATCTATCCAAAATTAAACTCACCAAATTGTCCAGAACTGCACGTGTTTGATCTAACAAAAGTAACAGAGCCGGTGTGAAATAAATTTCATCCTCAACATCAAAATGTGATACGTGAAAAGCTGTGAAAAAAGCTGCACATTTTAACAGCAATAATTCTTTCTTTTAGAACAAAGTACATGTATCATTACAAAGAGGACATCGGAGAAATGAAATACGTGAAAAAGAAATCAGTTTAACGATTTTGAATGAGTTGAAAGTTTCTCAATACACTCTCACCAAGATTACTTACTCTATGGGTTTATTTACCCAAGATCTTGCACTGTAAACTGAACATCAACCCCGTATTGACGAAACAGACATGACCAACACACTTCACAGTTTACTTTCTGGGTAAAATATTAGGAAAGGGTTGGGGAGGTTTATTTCTCAAAATAAACAACATTCCCATCCTATAATCATAACTGTCCCTGGCCTACGGTTTCAACTTTAGAGCAACACTGCACCTTTAAATTCAGCATTAAGCTCAGCAGTGATCCACATGTAATTGGTTGCCTTGGATACATGACCTTGCTGCCCTGAAAGAGGGTCAAAGTTTAAATCAACCATGGTAAAAAAAAAAGGTGCCCCAGTTAGATTGGTAATATGAGTTGAAACACAGATTCAACACAATAACTGCATGAACACATAAGAGCATAGTATGTGAGCATGAACAAATGCTGGTCATATTTGTTGATCTGTCCTGAGGGCTCATGGCCCCCCAAAAACCACCAGGATGCTCCCCTGTTTGGAGAACTCTAAAGGGCAAGACTTCTTAGTGTAGGTTCTCAATGGTTCTGCAACCTGCCAAGTAGGTTCTTTTTAAGGTAACCCCCAAGGCTCCTTCTGCACAAAATGTCCTCCATGTGTAACTTCAATGGCTGCACTGCCTACAAAGTGGCCACTGAACTACGAAGGTACACTGTCGGCCTGGCTGGATTTTGTAGTTTGTGTCAGACTAAAAGCATTAATGGATAGAGTGCATTTGTGTTGAATGGATACTATGAGAAGGTGTGCTCTATGGGTGCCAGGTACTTTTGTATACATGATTCTACTCTGAAGGAGCGACTTGGCAGCCGCTGTACACGGTATGGTGAATGTGATTCTCAGCCCAAGGCCTGGGGCTAATATAGTTTTCACTGCTAATTCAACTAGACCAACTGATTTCTTTTACATTTAAAGTACATGTACTTTACAACGTGACTCTCAGATCAGCAGAGATGTCAGAGGGTTTCCTGGAAACACACGTCTGGAAATACATACTTTGGTAAATTGCCTTCAGTTTCAACCTCATGCACTTCAGCAGTTTAGCAAAATGTAATTTGCAAAAATCTTGTATTTCCGGACCGAGTAAATTAAGAACACTTACACTCAACATCAAACACTAGTTACATCAACATCTTACAAAGCAAAGGAAATACACAAAAAAATGAACTATGAATACATCATAGTTAAACTATGCATAGCTAAAGTTAAACTTTTGCACCTTACAAGATGTACATGTAATTAAGGTACAGGTAATCAGGTAATGAGGCAAGTTAGGCAAAAATATGTTAAATAGCTCCGTGACAAAACTGAATTTCACTCAACAGCAGGAAAGAACGTTGCATCCCGCCTCCAATTTTTTAATCAGTTATGATTTTGTTACACCCCAACTACAGCATCAGTCCCAACTATAGTTGGGCCCGTCCTAACTATAGTGCTATAGTTGGGCCGGCCCAACTACAGCACAGAGGCCCAGTGTGCATGCGTCCATGGAGGTATGTAGGCCCCTCCAGGATGTGTCCAGCATGTGCCAAAGTCATATTGTTCACAATGTCATGTCATAGATGAAGTGCAATATTTTAGATGAACTGTGTCAAGTGTGAGATGCATAAACTTGGATAAGGTTGAGAAATTTTCTACAGAAAGTGGTCAACAATAGTGGGGCCAGCCCAACTGCAGCACTATAGTTGGGACAGATGCTATAGTTGGGGCGTAACAATTTCAATGAAGCTCAGTCGCTGGTAAGTTGTTGAAATGACATAATGTGGAGCTGGAAAGTACTTCAGATTTCTTAGAAAATACTTCAAAATGCACTAAGTCTCCATAGACTTTTGGACACAATCATGAAAGTGGAGTGACAATGCTGCAGTCTTTCCATCATAACAACCGATGTTGGTGTTGATAATATCCCATCACATTTACGCACTTTTTTGTTAACTTGACGGACTCAGGTCTGACAAACCATTGACAAACGTAAAAACCACTTTGCAGAGAGTGACTGCGTCCACCTCCACTTACCATCTTTCTCAGCCCTTCCTCGCCGACTTCAATCAAAGCGGTCATTTTTTGCTCTTCGGGTGTAGGAAATGCAACTTTATAACATTCCAGTTCGAATGATGCTCTGTCATCTGAAGCTTCCTTTGGGGGATTTTAGTCAATAAACTGCACTCAAATATCGCTCGTATCGATAGCCTGGCCAAATAACACACCTCTGTACTACCGTACTTCGGTCACGCACCATGTACTCTATATACTGTACAATATGTGTGTATGCACATTGGACCACGTGTTGACATTTTTGGAACCATTCTTATGCAAATATTGGTCTGTACCAATTACAAGTTGGGGTAAGACATATCTGTAACTCGATCAATTTCCGCTTCATAAACTCTGAATCCGAGCAAAAGCCACATTTCAATAAACAGTTCTACAACTTTATCATTGTAGGCTTGATTGAACTATATTTAATTTGATGGAGGATTGTGACATTGTTTCATTAGCCATGTAGGAAAACCAAACTTAATAATGGAATAGCTAAAAGAGGCGTGGCTTAAAAACAAAACGTGTCAATGGTTCAACGACCGTGACAGTTCAGAGCTCGGTCGGCGGCGGGTTTTAATTCGTGGAAGTCTTCGAAATAGTTCCAAATGAATTCAAGAATCCGTATATGACATATTATCGTTGTCACGCAACCCAGGAACACAGAAATTGGTGAACAAACTAAGAACCAAAGACAAGGAGAAAACGATTTTTCTCAGAAAGAAAAGTGACCATGATGAAATCATATTGCATCCTGGTATTGTTCCTCAAATCATCCGTGCCGATTTCTATGAACCGTCGGCTCGCCACATCCCTTTTTGAAGCCCAGTCCTTCAAAATCATAGTGTTCATAGTCGGCTATTCAAAAAGTTGAGTAGAGGGGGCACGAACGAATTCACAATCGACCGATTGGGTGTTTGTCCTTGGTTGCCTAGGTGAAAGAATATAGGGTTAAATGATCAGGGTAGCAGACGGAGTCAAGGACGATAAAAATCATTCATATGTCACATTCAAACTGTATATCGACGAAATCGGTGCGGTACAAGTGATTAAAATTTCAGCTGGGAAAAATTGAACCCCAAAGCCAAAGGCGTCTCTATCTGGTGGGAATTGATCCTGGAAGAAATTCTACACCCACGGTGCAACTATGGAATTTCAGCCCTCTTAAATGTTCAGTGTCACCATTGCTGCATCGACAGGGTACGTGACGGTGTGGCACTATGATTTCAGCCAGTGCTGTGTCATCTTAATTTGGACGACGCGTGACATTACCATAACTATTAAATTCCTGTCTCTTCTACCTCATGCAATAGTTTTCCTACTCAAGAGCCTAAAAAGTCTGAAGTTCAGTGAGTACAGCTTGAACTGAGGCTCATCCGAATATGTTGTTGAGAGTTAGTTCTAAATCTTTACCCATTGAAAACACACAAGGACGCACTGACAAAAGAACTGCAGCTCTGGAATCCTCAGTTGATTCAGATACAGTCTCAGTCTAAGTTGCTGGTTTCACTGAAAAAAAATTAATAAAATGCAGAAATCTCGACTGGCATATGCATTATTAGCAGAACCAGCCACAATTTGATTTCCACAAAAAACAGTGATTTTCAGATACTTGTGCGATTTTTGGACAGCCTTAGAAACTTGCTACTTTAAACCCTGAAAGGGGCAGTTTTAGGGACCATTTCAGCTGGGAACAGCCGGGTGCCCTTAGACGAAATCTCCGCCTTCGCAAGACACTACAATGTGCAATGTCCCACTATGTGCACCACGATTCACGGGTCGATTGGAGTCGCCAAAGCCTGTTCTTTATTCAGAACATCTTCAGTAACAGTAAAGTGCAGTTAACGGTGTTAGAAAACAGCGCCCTCTTTAAACTCCTTGGAAAAGGTCAGCTGTTGAGGGCGCTCTGGGGTCACGTCCCCGGAAGTATTCGTAACAACATCAATTGTCAATCATTGATGAACTCCCTATGCCGTGTGCATGAAGGAATCAAAGGGATGACGATCATATGATTAATTTTTCAGCCCTTAGTTTGTCATGGCAGAGCCAGTGAAGGCCAAAGAGAAGTCCTTGGAAGACCTTTTTCCGATTCACTGGGCAGTGTGGCACAATGACATCGGTCATTTGAGCAGATTGCTCGAAACCAATCAGGTAAAATATGTCAATTGTCATATGCATACTCGCGTGACTCATCATGCTCATGTCAACAGGAACAAGACACAAACATTGCGACCATGACATATGACAAGTTGACCATTGAAATATTTGACACTGCCAGATTATATATATGTTATTGAGGAGGATATTTGTTGTAGCATTTGTTTCTGACTTGTCTTTGATCAGGTTTTATTGATAGACCATAAACTGTTCGGTTCACTCACTGCATTTTGGAATAGTTTGCTTCATGTTTATTGCTGTTTTACTAAAGGGGTGAATTTCTGTCTTTTAACCCTAACAGTCCCAAATCCTCCAATTTCAGTACGATTTTACATACACCCTAGGGGGTTAGGGTTAATCATGTTAATCTGACATGTCAGAACACCCCTTTAATCTGTGCCCATATGTTATGTACATGCACCTTTAGTAAGATTTGTTCTTTATATTATTTTCAAAATAAATATAATTCTGATTTGTAGGGCCTACTGAACTTTCATATACATTGATCAGAATGCAAGTTGGAAAGTAATTATCATTTGACAGTTTTTATTTTCACTTGTCCTTGAACAATTATTAATATTTTTTGATGGTTCATTATTGAATATTCAATGTCAAATATTAATTTCAAAGTGGAATATTCAGAAGTGTAAATCAGTGAAATAAAAAAAACTGAACTATTTGATTTAAAGATTATGCTCTGAAAGCATATTTCAGGGCCTCTAATGATGGCTTTTGCCCTTACACAAATGTAGATCTCCTGAGTTAATTGAATTGACTCTGTCTTATATTTTACCCATTCATTTTTTGTGCCTACAGGGTGACGTTGAAGCTGTGGATCCCCATGGTCGCTCCCCACTACACCTGGCTGTGACCCTAGGCCACCTGGAGAGTGTTCGTATCCTCCTGAGACACCATGGCCAAGTCAACGTTGAAAACAAGGGTGGCTGGAATGGTAAGATCGAGGTCGACCTTTCACCTTTGATCTGTGACACTTCCCAGATAGGTTCAGAATGCAGAGGTTAGGAAGGTAGAGCCTGTTAAAGGAGTTAGTTACTCAGTCTGTGGTTGTTTGCATTGGGGTCTTTCTTTGCACGGGGCATTGCGAACCAGTATTCAAAAGTTTTTAGCCAACGACACTATTGGATGTTTCACCGTATTCTCATAAACAAGCAATCTCATCCATTCTGACTGACTTGATCAGAGGTTCTTGGTCCGTTGCACAGTGTTGCAGGAAGCCATCAGTACGGGCGACCCCGAGATTGTTCAGATAGTGCTGCAGCACCGCGACCATCAGCGAGCAACGTCTAGGATCTCAGGAATTCCCCGCCTGCTGGAGAATCTCCGACAGGTTTGGTCCTCGTCCTATTCTCCTGCATGTTTTCTGCTTCTTCCCCGAGGGCATTTTGTGGATAAGTGGGCACCCTAGTGTTTGTGTCTCTGAGAAATATCGTTTCGCAACAAAATGCCACCGGCCACCTCAGACGATGTTCTCTCGTAATTGTACCGACGACAATGTTTTTGAGAATTTTGAACAACATTTTGTATTTTTGTCACGCTGTTGGCATGCTCTGCCGTTATGGTGTTTCATGTGGTAAGCCTGGTCCAAAAAAGAGTGAAGTTGTTGACCAATCAGAGATCAGCTTCCCAAATCAAACTTTTCGTCGACCAATGGATAGCGCTGTACCCAACCAGCATCACTGCCGCCATGTTTGATTTCAGAGTGTGCTGCAGGCATGTGTTGCATCATCTGATGAGTGCATGGTTCCCAGTGTCATTTTTATCTCGGAATTTCCCTCAAAAACCAAAAGTCTCCCTTCCACAAATTAAATCTGCAGATGTTTAACATGTTGTCATCTGTAATGGTTAGTCCAAAAGTTAGTGGTGGAACGGTGCCAAAGTATGCACAATTATTAAAGGCTCTCATAAAAGCACTTGATTGAACGCTGGTTCTGAAAATACCTCCAGTCTGAATGTCGAAAGTGTTTAATGTGATATTCATTGTGTGATTCAGAGCTTATAAATTTTACTATGGAACTCATTTCATTCAACTTTTTACCCTTAAATGTATACAAACTGACATCTCCTTTTGGTTAATTTGATTAAAACTTTCTGTACCTGTCAGCTGCCAATCAAACTTGAAACTTATTTCAAATCTTGTGCAAACTTTCCTTTCAGGCTCCCGATTTCTACGTTGAGATGAAATGGGAGTTCACGAGTTGGGGTAGGTAGCAAATATTCCGTTTATCAACTGTGGGGGTTGTGTTTACCTATTGACAATAATTAGACTGTCTGAATTAAATTTTAACCCCTTTGTGCTGGGAGATGGCAACGCCAGGGCTCAGTGGGAGGATTAGTGCATACCACACATACATTCTATTAATAATGCACCTGCGGTTTCAATGTGGGCCTGCTGCTGGACAGAGCTTTGCATACTGGGCATACCGCAGTCCAGCAGTCACTGTCAAAAGAATCTCACCGTGAAGGGGTTAAAGAAATTTGCTAAGTTGCCCCCCCCCAAAAAAAAAGAGAGATGAAATGAAAAGTAGGGCGCTTAAACCCTAGAAAGGAGAAATTGTCAAACCTTCCCCATACTGATAGAAAACCCTCAATGCAGAGTCAGTTTCAATAACTGAATATTCGAATATCCCAATTAATCACATATTCGGTTGTACCAAATTCAATGAAAAGCAGAAACAAATATGCAAAGTTATACTTTGCTCTAACCTCGTTAAGTTTCACAACAGGAGTCTGCCCCCTAGATATAGCAGGAGGCTTGTAGTCCAAGTGGAATATGGTGAAAATGGTGATATATACGAGGCATCGACAATATCATATTTTGGCCGATATTTTTATATCGATATATCAAATTTGATTCATTTTAATTTTCAAGGTATTATAACAGACGTGAATTTCTGGTAAATTGTTCTAAGGGTACACCCCTACACCATTATGGTGTGATCCAGTTCACTTTGGCGAAATATTCTAGTGCTCATATTTCGTACGTTGCCTACATGGGATGGGATATACACAGCTGTGCATAGCGATGTCATCAGCACGACCACGTGGTGCTTGTCTATGTACATTTGGTTAGCAAATGATTATCTGTTTTGGAGGATAAATTTTGTGATATTTTCAAGGCAAAGTGTACACAAATTATTGAGTGCAAGACTGAGATAAGTGACTGACGTTATTCTTTAAATGTCACCGTATAAGCTGCCCGGAGTGTAAGCTGCAGGGACATTTTTTACTCAGCTTGAGAACCAACGTAAGCTGGAGCTTATCGAAAATTACGGTTGTGTGACGATGCACTTTCATATTTTTCAATAAAGTTCGTTCCTCAATAGCAATAATTTCGATATATTTTTCAATATCGATGTTTTCAAAGTTTTGATATTTTTGATATATCGATATTACCAAATAATTAACATCTGTGATATCGATATCAAACCCATATTGATAGTATTGATATATCGACGGTGCTTAATTTATACCTATATAGTCCGTCTACATAACACACTTACTGTGAGATATTTCTTTCTGCCGATAATGCATGCTTGGGGAAGTTCAAGAGCAAACATTTTCGCTCCTTTAGTCGGTTTTGCGTGGTACCCATGATACGTTTTGTGCATAGGCTACCAGGGAATTTGATCCATGATCGCGCTCATATAACAGACTCGTTCCCATCCCTGCAGCGTATAAGGTAATGCGGGGACCGCTAACCAGACTGTATGTACTCACTGGTACCCGCACTAGTTTCACATTAAAGATTATGCAATTAAAGGAAGTGAGAGAACAATGCATTTGTAGATGATATCGTTTACGTTTGTTATTGGTTAATTGTACAGTTTGACAGTCGGCCTATCGTCTTCTGAAATTCAGAGCTTGTTTCTTTGGACAAATTCCTGAAGACAGAGGTATGATAGCACCCTTGGCTTTGCCTCGGGGTGCTGTACTTCTTTCAGGTGTTCCAAACCTCATATCCCACACTACAGCGGTCAACAATTGTCAAATACGAAGTATCAACTTGGCGTATGCTTTCAGAGTGCAGTTCGTAACCAAATAAAACGAATTTTCATCTTAATTTTTCACGGTTATTTTTATCTCCGAATATTTTGAAAATAACCATAGAAATATTTGACAATTGATCAAATATTCATATATTTGATGTTTTTTTTTTCCAGTTCCGTTGATGTCCCGGATTTGTCCGCACGACACCTATCGAGTGTGGAAGAGCGGACCCAATGTTCGGATCGACACGACGCTCATTGGGTTTGACAACATGACCTGGCTAAGGGGTAGTCGAAGCTTCATCTTCAAGAGTGAAGGTCAGTCGTTTTCAGGGAGGAAGGGGTCAGATTTTTAGCCATTGCCAACGTCATCCTGACCCGAAGTTTTATATAATCTCTCAAATGTTGGTCAGAAAAGTGCTAATTTTTCGACGCATGGGGGTCTCAGGTCTTGGTTTTTTTTGGTGATGTTATCCTGATCAAAATTTCATTTCTGTGATGTCGAGTGTTTTTCTTAGAGCAAAGCTCTAGCAGGATAGGGTAGTGGGCAAAATCTGTAATCAATATGTTGAGCACATTCATGTGGAATAACATGGTTTGTAAGAGAATTTGTTATTTCTCTTTAAAAAGTTGCACACTAATATAGTTTGTTGTCCAACTGTTTTGAATAACAAGGCCTCATTGTTTTAATGAAAGGAGTTTCAGTTTGCCAGTCTATTTGCTTGAGTACAAAAAGGGTTATGTTGAAAATTGGTTTACACTTTTTTATACTGGCAAAACTTTAAGAGGTTGGCATTAAATCTAACCACAGCGACCCAGACCGAAAGTCCCGTATAGTAACTGTTTTCTGTCTATCTTATCGCATTTTTCCTTAATTAAGATGACCACAAATTCCAGTTCATGGAGATTGACCATGACAAGCGCGTCGTGTATGCAGAGCTGTTGGAACTTCAGCCCCATCACGACCTGACGCGGATGAGCCCCACTGAAGAAGCTATAGCAACCAGGCTGACCTCACCCATCACCAACACGTTCATCGACACCGAGAAGATTGAATTCACAAGGTCGGGTTTTTCCTCTTTCACACATCAATTTATTTTCAACACCGACCGAATTTTTTTTTTCAACCAGAAATAACAAGCTTACAGTCAGTGCATTTTGGTCACCACGATTGAAAAGATTAACCACTTCCTGCCGAGTGGAATTTGCATGTGTGGGATTTCCCATTTTAAAAATTCTTCAAATATTCATAACTTCATTTACTGGACGCTTACACCCACAAGAATGAGTGCCTGGTGGCTACTCTAATCTGAAAGGCGATCTCCATTGATGCCCGAGTATTGCAGCCAGGCTTGCCGCCCATTAAAGAGAGCCCACGTTGTGCGGTGTGGCGTAATTTCCTTTGTTCCCGAAATTGGCCCAGTGCGTTGCAGAATGGCAGTGGTGTCTTCTCAAATGCGGCCAGATTAGCATGCAGTGGTACTGTACTTATCACTGAGGAGTGCTACAGCACTGCCTTTGGCTGAAATTTTTTTGGGGGGTGACCTCGTGAGTCCAAACAAAAGTGTCTGCAGAAGATCTTACCGTGCTCAGTGGCAGAAAGATAGTATCAGATGTATTCACAGTTCTTCCTAGTTGGATGGCATCTGCTTTAGGGACGAAAGCTGAAATACATTCCAGTCAGCATCCGTCAAGCAGTATCGGCTTGAGATTTGACAATTTAGAATGCAGCCTTTTTTCTTCCATCCAAGGTGCACAAGTTAAACCCTTTATGTGTTGATGTTCGTCCAAAGCTAAGTGAAACTCAATGTACTCACTGCTGTGCACAATTACAGCATGAAATTGATCTGATAATAGATCTCTCAGATTTGTCTGCAATATACTGTGAAGTTTTACTTGTCCGCAGTCACAGAGTTTTTCCTAGAGTGCCTTTAAGTTTGAACATTTTCGTGGACTTTTTTTGTAACGATCTCGAAACCAGGAGTAAAGCAGGGATCTGGGGCTGGCGACATGACAAAGTGGAAGCAATCAATGGCTATGATTGTAAAGTGTTTGCTGCCTCCAATGTTCAGCTCATGACCAAGACGAGATCCGAACATCTCACGAGGGAAGACAAAGAGAAAAATAAACAGAGTGAGTAGTGGAGTGAGTAGTGGAGTGAGTAGTGGAGTGAGCACACGTAGAAGCAGTTGGTTGAAATGTGTCGGTATTCATCAGATTACATCAGTTGGTTTTGAAAAAAAGCAACTTATCAGCCAAAAAGGAATGAAAATAATGCGTACTCGATTGTGTTTTGATCTCGTGTCTGGAAACCATGCATGTTCTGTTTTGTTTCTGTATCCCTTGAGGCCAATTAATTGTTGGTTACGTAATGATGGTCACCGCTCACCGATGCTGAAGTGTTTTGGGGCAGTTAAAAGTTGTCATGTGACCCGAAGTCGTAAAGCTTGCAAAATATACCTCATAGGCGCAATTTCCAGTTGTGACAATCGTGTGTGCAGTGGACCAATCATGAAAAAGTTAAGGTCATAGACAATGTCAAAGTTCAATCATTTGAACTTTGTAGTGATATCGCCAGTCATTTGAACTTTGTAGCTATGTCATCAGTGCCTATTTGCAGCTGGTCACTGGCCTGTATTCTTCATGTAGCATAATCCTGTATCAATATTTCACTTGCACGACAGACTATAAATATTTTTATTCTCAAATTACATTCCAAACATTATTTGAGTTTGTCAAATTGTTTCCTGTTTCAATCCAGGCACCAGCGTGTTTGCATCTCCGCTTCAGTCATTACTAGGCGTTGCCGAGCAACATCAGGAGGAGATATCAGGTCAAGGGGTGAGTGTGACCCATTGTGCTTCCCAGCCAATCAGGATGACTTACTTGAGTCACATGGCCCAGCAGTGAACAATCATGTTCATTGATTGGCAGTAGCCTTGCATCTTGTAATTTCAGCACAAGTTGGCTATGCAGTTGGCTATGGGAAAATCACCATTTGATGTTTGTCATAGTTGCTGTTTGTTGTGCATTTCTTGCAGATTTACAAATGATACTGTTGTTCAAAATCTGCTGAAATCAACTTCACCCAGTTCAAGCTTGTGAATGAAACTTCATTACTGTTTAGTTTTACTCTTTAGCTTATTAATGATTCCTATTTCTTACCACACTGATCCAAAAAATAATACTTGCCTATGAAGAGCAGTGCATTCAGCTTTTGATGGGAGGAAACTCCATTCTAGTGACATTTTAGTTGGCATTTTAATGTTCAAGCACTTCAACTGTGTTTTGTTTGTTTGTTTGTTTGTTTTTGTTAGCGTGCCTCTCTTT
Source organism: Acanthaster planci (assembly GCF_054643075.1). Classification (NCBI taxonomy): domain Eukaryota; kingdom Metazoa; phylum Echinodermata; class Asteroidea; order Valvatida; family Acanthasteridae; genus Acanthaster; species Acanthaster planci. The sequence continues at coordinate 4,492,813 of NC_141785.1, read as the reverse complement.
CCAAACCTTTCTGATGAAAAGAGACATAAAAATTTGTCCTCTTTCCCGGCAACACCTTTGCTACTGAATAATTAAATTTTTTAAAAGAAAAGTTTCAGCACACCGTCGCTTACCTTTTCCACTGATCAAATAACAAAGAAGAAGCAGCCGTCTGACGGAATGCATTTCTTGCAGGCTGAAGAGTCCTCTCTGGCCAACCCCGTCAACCCGACAGACATCCGGCCGGAGGAGTACTTCAACGCCGACTTTGACCTGTCCACACGCGACATCGGGAGGCCCAAGGAGCTGTCCACCAAAGTCCAGAAGTTCCGGGCTACGCTTTGGTTGAGCGAGCACCATCCCCTCTCACTGCAGGAACAGGTGAACCATTCCTGTAAAGGTTTTTTTAGAGTTTAAAAATTGGTCATTAGATCAGAGCTTGCCCATGTAGCTATCTCTCTGTCCAAATAATATGCCCCCAAAAGTGTAGATGGGGGTAGAAGTTGTGTGGCATTAAAAATTTGTGCTAATTATGCCAATGAATGTGTTAAAATGTGCTAACTAATGATTTTTGGAACAAAAATGTGGCCCAGGGTAACAAAATCAGTTGGAAGTCACCAGGGCCACCATTTAGTGAAGGGGCTTTGAAAGATTCTTGCACTATGTTTAAAAGCAGTGGGAACCATTGACCTTTTTCACCTCCATGATACTGATTTTCACCTGGTTTCTAAACCGAGTGATACGTGAAAACAAATCGAAGTTTGTTGTTTATAATGCTAAGTGAGATAAAAAATTACCTTCAGGCCCATTTTGTGAGAGCGAGCCGGTCCGATTTTTGAGATGCTTGCCTGAAGACCGTTTGTCTCAACCCATTCAGGTCTTGCCAATTATTGATCTAATGGCGATCAGCAATGCCCACTTTGCCAAATTGAGGGACTTCATCACACTGCAGCTGCCCACTGGATTCCCGGTCAAGATCGGTGAGCTGGTTTGTCTGTCCCTCACATCTTGACCTAATTATCTATGTCTCTTCCTCTTTCATCATCAGCCCGATGGTTGTCATCCTTGGGATAGTTCTCAGGGGACAGGCTATGGAGAAAATCTTTCCCAAAATTGTTTAATATTTGTGATATTTCTTAAAACTCCTCTCGGGACAGCTCTGCAAGTGGCAAAAATTGGATCCATTAAAGCCAATTTAAAAGGCAGAAGTTGAGTATGTATTCTGTCTGCTGGCAATGACCATTAAAAAATGTCAACAAAGTTCCCATCAAAAGTAGTTCAGAGTCCATTGTTGGCTTTTTAAGACCCGAGGACTTGTGATGGACTTCCAGGGACTTCTAAAGAATTATGATGGACTACACTTGAACACTTCTTTCCTCGGGCTTGTTAGGTGGCCAATAATCACCTTCTCTTAGCCTCCTATACGATATTGGCCTTTTTTTGTCAATTTATCTGAACCGTCATGCATTTGCAGCCAATTCTGTTCCTTAATAACTTGCTAATAGCTTGTCAATTAATGCACATTTCATTCACGTTTTTCTCCTGAAACGTTTGCAGAAATACCTCTGTTCCACATACTGAATGCCTGCATCACCTTCGGCAACCTGTACGCCCATCGTGAACCGGTGACAGGTGTCAGCAACGTTGTTGTCCAAGACCTTGCCAACCCTGAGGGCTCGAAGGACATACCGGGTGGTGAGGACACCGAGGGGGACGAGGCCGAGGCCCCTATGACGGTTTGCTCGGTGGACCCCTCCGTGTTTGACGTCCCCCAGGGGTACGGGCTGTACCAGAGTGGGGAGGTGCGATACGGCGAAGACGAGATGCTCCAGCTGGCGATCCAGCAGAGTCTAATGGAAAGTGGCAGTGAGGATCAGGTAAGGCCTGCCTCTTGTCGATGGATATACATGCTGTTTTGTACACATTCTGTTGGAAATTGGTTTTGCGTACTTAGTGCTATACTCGTGACTGAGCACAACATCCTCTTGACTGAGTACAACATAAGCAGCAAAACTGCACACCATGATGACAACAGATGGACAAATTGCACTTTGATGTTTCCCTCACATAAGGATACAACACATTTTGTGTCCATTCTGCAGAAAATTTGGTTTTCCACATTCTGTTATACAAGTGATGTGACCATCTTCTGCCAGTGCTTTAGAATCAGTGTTATGTACGTGTATGTATGTTACTGTTACTGTATGAAGTTTTTAAAGCAACATTATCTTTTTTATATAGCAGATGGCCATTTTAGATTCGGTGGGAAGGGAAGCATCGAGACGGAGTGTTGAAGACCAACTCCTTGAGAGGTGAGATGAAGTGTGATTGAGGCTGTATCCTCTGTTGCTTTTAATGCTTATACTTTGGGTTTGCTTCTAATCCGTGACAAGATGTTCTAGTTTTTTTGGGGTCTTCACTTCGCAGGGCAATTCAAGAGAGTTTACTCTGCAACCGGCCCGATGGTGATGCTCCGCCCGAAGTAATCCCTTCTGACCCGGACTCTGCCCACCTCACCTTTGAACCGGTCACCGTGACGGCCAACTCCGTCCACCCGAGGCCTCTCCCCACCCAGCCTGCAGAGGGCACCGACCAGCTGGAGTTGGCCCTGCAGCTGTCGCAGCAGGAGATGATGGAGGCAGAGCGGCTGCGCAAGCAGGAAGAGGAAGAGCTGGCGATGATCTTGCAGCTCTCGCTGACCGATAAATGACGCTCCGCAAAGTCAGTCTCCCATGCCACGCCCATCTCGGGAATGGACCACACCCAAGTTATCATTATCGGTTTATTGCAGTAGAAAAAAAAACAAGCAACAACGGCTACGATGATCATCTGGGTATCTTCCAAACAAGAACTGACGGCTTTAAGTTGTCTAGCGATGGATGAAAAGTACCACCAGCCTCTTGGCCAAGGAATGACACGCCTCTCCAGTATTGAGTCATACAGTGCGTCACCCAAATGAAATGGTATTTGGTTTTTTGCATGTTTGGAGATATTTGGACAAGCAACCATAGAAGACTCATTTTATTTGTCAGTGTAGATTTGGTTTCGAAGCTAAAATCAACGGACTATCCCTGGAGAAAAATAAAGAAAATGACAAAAATGGCCACTTAAATCTAGAAATAGCTAATCTGTTTTTTTTAATGGTTGTACACGGGAAACAGAATCAGGAATCAATTGTAAATACACAGATGTCATTGAATTGCAAAATTTACGTCACACAATTGCAGAGTTTTTTAACCTATTTCGGAGTTCTTAGTGCAATAGTGCTTTAATTCTTCAAGGCACTTTCGCACTTACACCAGTCAATGTTTGATGTAGACAGATGTGTCAATGTTTTACCCGAGAAGACTTTTCTACTAAGAATGTCATGAAAATTAGTCACTGTCCCACGTTGAGAATTTTCAATTTGTCCTTGTATGTTCGGTGTGTATGATAAAATTATAGCATTTTCCAATATGTTTAGGCTAAAGACATGACTTTTCACCGTCGGCGAGTTGAAGTTGTTGCTCTTATGACATTTAACTGTATTGCCAAATTCTTTTTATCCCACGTTCTGTCCAAAAGTTGGCATTTTTTTATCATTTCTGCATTGCGATCTCTGTGAACAGTCATCACAAATAATGTGGTATGGGGTTGCTTGCGCTGTTTCCAGTGAGAAATTTTTTCTGTAAAAGTCGAGCACCTCTGATCGCCAATGCAGAAATTTGATAAAACAGCCAAATGAGCGTTAACATAACCATTTCTTTCACTCATACTCCGTTTAAAGAGATAGATAGGATGGAAAAAAGAAACAACTCTTCTTCAGTCGATTTGTTTGCAGGGAAATCTATCAAATTTCCAGAACCTTCAGTGGGTCTCAAACAGAAAACGATGACTGCTTCAAAAATGTACAGGCTTCGTTTAGTTTGAAGACAGTGTAAAAACCAGCGCTATATTTTTGTATGCTGCTGTGGCAATCGTGTTTTTGGGTTTACTTGAAATATATTTAAGAAAATATTTTACCTTTCGTTTTTCACTTGAGGTCCTGTATTGATTCAGTATTTTTTCCTAGCTCTATGGAATTTATTACATTTTTAATGCTTTAAATCTTTATGTTGAAAGCTGACTTCTGCCATAAAGGGGTTGCATATCTGGGAAAAACATGGCTGATCAGTGCACCCTTATCAAATTTACAGCAATGCCATCTAGCAGAGCTGTAGCAGAGAGTAGCATCAGCTTGAGACTTTGGAACCAAAATGGCTGTTCATTATGTGAAATACAGCATGTAGCTAGTGGGTGTTAATTGTCCGTGCGCACTGATGCATGAGCCACCATTTTGGTTCCAACAATTCAGACACTCATGTCGCAACACTCTCAATATAATAAGCAGTTCTGTCATCTAGCTCTGCACAGCGCCCTCATGCAGTTATGCATAAGAGCCATTTGTATGAGCACGTCAGGCTGTCCTCTGATTGGCAGGAACGGCGGCCAGCCAAGGGTGCGAAACTTTAGCATGCATTTCTGGCAGAAGGTTTAACTGGAGTGTTTTTGAGAAAGTGCACTGGGTATGAACCTGGCGCTGTGCAGTTTGGGCGATTTAGAATGCAGTGCTGCACCAAGAGGTTGTCACAAAGAGCAGGTGCAGATCTGTGATGGCGTTAGGGGGGTTAAAACAACCCCCTAAAGGTTGGAAGACCTGTAAAGCGGAAACCATTTAGAGGTCTTGTTTTGCATGTGTGGTTGGGGACAAAACAGAGATTTAATGGCTTCACCAATGGCGACAACTGCATGGTAACCACCTGGGGAAGAGTTCCATATACGGACACCGGTTAAGTATTCCCTAAAGTGACCTATTAGCTGTCAGAAAGCAAAAGCATGTCCAAAAAAGTTCAATATAGGAGGGAAAAAATCAAGTCATTTACTTAGAAAAACACTTAGAATTTTTCCGACCAGTCTCATAGGGTTTGTGCCCAAGGTGTCCAGCGGCGTCCGTCTATGGAACTCTCTCCACCACTTGCCTTGCACGAACAAAAATTTCCCGTAATTTCCCCTGCAGGAGTGCAGGGGCCATTTGACAAAAACATGGTAGATCCACTGCAAGGTGCAACTGAGTTAATGTTACTCGACAACAACATTTTTTGGTTGATTGGGAACCATCGAACACCGACACCAGTGGAAACACCGACTCTCAAAAACACTCTGACTCGAACAAAACCCAGACAAACAAACATTAGGAACAGTTCAAGTTCCCTGCACATAGCGCAGACAGCGATTAGGACTTACACTGTTTTCCCACAATGCACTGCAAAAAAGGCCTCACTGTGGTGACCCCTTGGTGGCGCACTGCATTATGAATCGTCCATATTATTGGTTATTATGCCAGGTTGAACAAGAACACAGAGAACAGAAAAGTAAGTGGTGCCAACTCAAATGGTGTTCATGAACATGTTTGTTAGTCAAAAGTTACAATAATTTGACGTTTGCCATGTTTTTAACAAATACACCACAAACGTCCTTTGTGCACTTCTGGGCCCAATTTCACAGCGCTGCTTACTGTAATTCTGTGCTTACGGCAAATGCATTTCACGGGTTAGTGAGGAATTTGGGCTTGTGCACATGTGTACATACCGTAATTAAGCATTGTGTGCTTAAAGGGTTAGCACAGAATGGAGATGGTAAGCGCAGAATTCTGCCGTAAGCAGCGACATGAAATTGGGCCCTGGTATATGATATGGTTTCCCTTTTCAATATAATCTGGGGTTCGTTCCTGGCATGAAGCTAAAGCTGAAGCTGAAATGGGATTTTTTTTTGTGGCTGCGGCTGTATGCTGTGGCATGCCAATGGCAACAAACGTCAAGTCGTTGCCACAATCTACCTTATTCCACTGCGACTTTGTCGAACAAGGTTCTTGTTCAAAAAGACTGGTACCAGCAAGGCCGTTCATAGTTCCATCAGGATCTGTACCAGGAACCCAACAAAGATGGCAGCCACAGTATCCACGGTACATGTGTTGTTCGAAAACCGCTGTAAATCTTTTCCAGTAGTAAATGTCTTGCACTTATCGAATCAGAGTCAGATGTAGGAACTTTATTGCTTTATAATGCTGTGAAAGAAAAATGTGACAAATTACCTGTGAAATAAAGTCGTGAAACTGGTACGAGAAAACTGGTACGCAGGGGCATATTCTGCATCTTGACAGTGTACTTTATACTTCTTTCACAGAATAGAACTCAACGGTTATTAAATATGAACGGCCGTACCATATTGTATCTGTATCTTCACTGAGGTGCAGTTTAATAGACGTCTCAAAAGAATTGGAAAGTTTGTTCTTGGCGTTAGCTAATACCCGGAACTTCTTTACAACCAACCACCTTTCCCGAATGCTACATTAAATGTCAAAAATAACGTCGAAACTGCAAGCACTATACCACATGAACTCCATCTGTACAGCTGAGGTTTGCATCATCAATATTAACAAAAATGACGACTTACCCCAATTCGGTCATTAAATGTGTAAAAAACCTACCATCATTTTTATATAAAAAAAACCAATTTGAATCACTATCACTGTAAATTCAGTGCTACCTTGTATCCAACTTTCTTACCTGAATGGTCCCTGCGAAGAGAAAAGACCCTCGCCTTACAATATTCATCAATGGGAGCCAACTTCTCATGGATTTTGTTTCTAATGTTTAGAATCTACTATTTACACAAATTAAAAATGTAAAAAAAAAACCAAGAGGAAAAAAGAAGAGAAGATTGCAACCCATCACCTGGAGTAATTTCAGTTTAATAATTCTCACTTCATCCGATCCGCTGAATTCTCAGAGCTTAGTTTGATGGTTTCAGTTTTGAAAGGTCTAACTGACGTTATCTCGCACGATGTTCCACTTATGTCTTGGAAAAAAATAAAAGAAACGTGCCATTTGATTCCCGCAAAGTGTTGCATATCAAACCCTTGGAGGGTCAGACCCAATAAAAATATAAATTAGTTTCTCGTCTCCTCCTGACACTTTCTTCATTTCATTCTTTTTCATTGGCAACATCTTTTTGCATTGTTTCTGACAAAATATGAAGACTTATGTACATGTTTAGAGCCTGTTAGGGTGAAAGTTCCCGTGAGAAACAAAAACTTTAACTTAATTGAAAAAAATCCATCTATCTGGGAAACTGTTCACCTCTCTCTCAAAAAGGAAAAGGGCCTCCTCCCTCGTTGCAAGTATCCCGAGACGAGAAGCTTTTTGAAGAATAAGCCACTTGCGAGTTAAATTTGAATAACATCTGGTACACTGTGTTATCTGATTGCATAGAAACGTAACAATTTGAATTCCCCAGACTAAAGACACTGTTGCTATACCTCGTGATTCGGGGCAAGCTTTTGCATAGCGACCACGCCATCTCTGGAATGGACTGGTTCCTTTGTGATGTTATTATCGGTAGAGAACAGTGTATTGTTGCAAGGTGTCTCTTATGTAACTAAGCAAAAGCTTGCCCTGAATCACGACGTATAGCAAAAGTGGTTTTAGTATGGAGAATTCAAGTTGTTATGTTCACGTGAATTTAAATAACTCATTAACTAAATTAACTAAATTAACTTTTATTCAAAGTTAACTTGCAAATGGCTTATTCACATAGCCTTGGGTTGAATTTCACATGTTCATGTCACACCAAATGTGTGGCTGAAGTGGAAAATCTATAAATCTTGGTTGCATTGTGAAAGAAATAGAATTAAGGGTGAAAGATTAGGTTTACTCAAATGCCTGACGATATCTTCAAATCCACTAACAGTGCACAAGCTCGAGTGATGATCAGTCCTCCCTCGCCACTTGATTGACACTGGTAACCTACTCACAAATTACATCCTGGGTACCGGGATGGTAAGGGTGTTAGGACTGGCTGTGACCAGTGCTCTCCATGATCGAGACGTTGTCGTCCGTGGTGGTGATGATCACGGTAGTGGTCTCCAGCTCCTCGCCCTGTTCGCCTTGCACCAGACCCCGGGGCTCCACGTCGCGGGCAGAGGCACCCCCGTCGCCAGTGTCGGCCGTCGTCAGCATCATGCTGTTGATGAGCGCCTGGCTAGGCATGGTGGGGTCGACAGGCATGCTAGTGCGAGGCGTTGTGACCGTGGGGTTGCGTGGGTCATGGCCGGGCTTCACGATCTTGAGCGAGTAGTCAACCACCGAGTAGCCCTGCTCGGAAAGATGACACAAACACAAAGAATGCCTAAATTTTAAAAGATGACAAAACACAGAACTACTTCTCCATCGAAGAACTACAAATATCGTAAGGACGAATGAACTGCCACTCTTTTCCTGTCTTTTCATTGCTACTACATAAGGTTTGCATGGCTGCCATCTTGCAGGCCAGTGCTTTTTTCCACAGGGTATGAACAAAAGAGGTTTCCCTGTGGAAAAAAACAACTGCCCTGCAAGATGGCTGCCACGCAAAGCCTTTATACTACTTCATTTAATTCTGCCTATAAACAAAGCTGCCCACCACTTCATGTTATTGAGGTCATCTTGATTAAATTTCCCTGTGCTCCGTCGTAGAATAATACTTTTATTTACGAAATGAAGGTCCATCAAAGAGCTTTCAAAGGGTACATTACTTGGCTGTGTAGGTGCTGTAATTTGGGAGATTCAAGTTTTAAGGTTATCCAACTTAGTCAAAAGTTTAGTCAACCAGTATCTGAAAATTCAATATGTGAAGTAAAAAAAAGGGAATCTCTGGGTATATTTTATTTGGGTCAATCACCAGACTGTATATTTTCTCATTCTGTTGAGTCAGGTGAAAAATCACAATGAATTGGCATGGAATGACCAACTTGTGGCCAGACTTGTAATGATGCACAATACCTGAACCAGTGTGCTCGATGACAGAACGTTGATGTATGGGCTGAAGAGCTGACTGACGTTTTCCTCAGTGATCCCGCCGCTGACCTCGATAATCAGCTGGGGAAACAAGTCCTTCAGATTGCCCGCTGCCTCTCGGGCTGCCTGATCATGGAACGATAACCGAGATTAGGACATCTTTAAATCTTAGCAAGTAGGCTTGTGCGGGGTACCTGCCCGTCGATATCAAAACCCACCATTTTTTGTAGCTGGGTACCCATTAAAAATCCCACACATCATGAACTTTAACAGCAATGCGCAGATGGCTGAAAAATCACCATGCCGCTGTGACCCTAACTCTAGTTCAGAGATCAAAGGAACAACTTTAGTTACAAAGAAAAGGTAATCTGTTAATAAAAAGGCGAGGGAGACTCCCCTCAAATGTTTAGAAGAATGTTCTGCTCCTATGCATGTATGAAAAACAGCCCAGTTTTGAGCACATGGTCCGCCGGGATTGCGCGCAATGCCATTTTTCAAGTGTTCTTTGTATTTAAAGGTACCTGGGAACCAAGCATTGACATATAACGGGTTCCCGGTTTCAAAAATACCCATAAACGCACATGCAAAGAATGGTACTTAGTTCAAAGAGTTATCAACTTTTGTAGGAGTTTGAAAGACTTTGTTGTGTTCTATCCTGATCCTGTTTCTTTATCTACAAGAATGAGACTTTTTTTTAAGGCAGGATGGCATTCGTTGCTGATTAATTTGAAATCCTAGCCGGGAACCTTCCTGAATCCTCTTAAATCCTCCACTCTGCAGGAAACCAATGGATATTCTTTGTATTTCAATTTTCAAGGGGCATCAAGACCCACACAAAGTAAGGATCTACCTTCCTCAATCCTACAAAGTCCTCCCCTGTGCAGGAAACCAATGGGTCATTCTTTGTACTGCAATTTTAAGGAGCATCCGGGCTCATACATTGTTGCAGTTGTGGGGGTTCTACCATCTTTAAATCCATCAAAACCCTCCAAAATCTCACAGTGGATTTTGAAAGATCTGGGAAGGTTTAGGTCAAGGAGGGTGGCTGGTATTGTCAAGGCAAGTTATGGATTTTGACGGCGGGCATACCTGCGGCTCAAAGTTGTCCAGCATGACAATCTCGGCACCGGCAAGGGCTGCTTCAGTCGCTTCGGGGACGCTGCGACATTCCACTTCGATCTTGCTGCTGAAGCCGCCAACACGTCTGGCATCATGGACCGCCTGGGTGCATTGCATTACGGGAGAAACCAATAAAACGGAGCTGATTTGTCACAAATCGGAACGCAAGCACAGTGTTTCAGAAACCAAGCTAATGAACGAGAGCTTTCAAAACCTACTCCAACTTGGACATCACTAAGTATAGCCTTAGGCCGTGTCCGAAACGGGCTTCCAGAGCTGCGGCTAGGTCTATTGTCTATGCGTTTCCATGCATTTACAATGGAATGAAGACCTTGACCTAGCACTAGACAACAGATTCAGATGCAGCCTTAGTTTTCAAAACATGCTTGGAATTATTTTTTTCAGGCTGGTTCATACTTTAAGCAAATTTGAAATCACAAAATGTGTTCAACTTTTACGAATCACCAATGCAAATATTTGATTTGACGTCACAAATTCATGTTTGTTTTCCCTTTTGTGCGCATTATGAACTGGCCTTTCTAAAATGAAAAATTCACTTGCCAAATAGAAATTGGATCTCGTTTCTGCCGAGAATCACTTGTAACAGGGACAACTTTTTCCCCCCACGATTAACCAATAACCACTTTAAAACCGGTGTTGTAGTATTAGTCTGACCAATGTCCTTGACCCTTGAACTACAGGGACTTCACTCTGCATTGGCCCCACGGTTCAAGGGGTAGGCACGTCCTCAGATATCCGTCACAATTTCTGGCATTCCAATTCAAGTGTACAAAGCTATTTGTATGATGAAAGCATATCTTTGTTGATGTTCATCTGACTACCTGAAAGCTACTAGAAATGTAATCTGATTTGTAAAAGACTTGACAGTTTAAAATCATGCCTACTTTGTCCAAAATCCAAATTAAGTTAGAAGCACGTTTGTGATACCTACGGGGCTTATGGGCTTCTTTTGGCATGCCAAAGTTTGCACATGTTCGCACATACAGTAGAAGTTTTTTGACTTGCCGTTCTGGTTTGCATTTCTTTGAAAGTAAAAGATGTTCTATGGTGTGCCTGGGCAGTTTTGGGAAATATACGAAAGGTGAATAAATAATCCCCTAAATATTTCTTGTCAAAAATTCATGTTCACTGCATAAAGTTCAAAATAAATTAAACCTCACTCATTCGTACGCCAGGTCTATGCTATACTGTACTGCTAGTTACGCCAGGTGGGTTTGTTTATCCAATTTCTATCCACAATTCCTTGCATGCCCAAAACTTCGCACTCTGACCTGGCTTATACTTGGCAGTATTTGTTACTACGGTAACAGCTTTTTTCTACCTTTGTAATACTTCCTGCAGACCAGATGTGATTATCCTTCAGCATGATCATACTGGACAAGTCGTAACGGTGTGTTGACACTCCACCGATCAGCAAGGCGTATTTCTCCACCATCCGAAACCCTGGGGTTGTCTTGCGCGTCCCAGCGATCTCCCCATGCCAATTGTGGCTCTGTGCAATCTGGGTAAAGCGTCGTGCTTTCTTGGCGACCCCACTGGCCCGGGCGAGAATGTTCAGTGCAAGCCTCTCCCCAAGCAGTATGCGCCGAGCGCGCCCCGTGACTGTGGCCACTTCGCAGGGGATGTCGTACAGCTCGGCCCCCTCACGGAACTTCCACTGCACCCAGCAGTCCAGTTCGTGGAAGACCGCGTCGACGAAGGGCACCCCAGCCAGCACGCCGGGACTCTTGCACATGATGACCGCCGTCTCTTCCAAGTCACCCACCACAAACCCGGCGTGATCGAAGCCCGGCGTGTCTTCCAACAACCAGCGTTTGACGGCCTTCTCTACAGCCGTCGGATGCAGGACATGAGGTACGTCGTAACTAGACATGCTGTTGAAGGCGCTGGGTCCACTGTCTGGCAATTCTAGAGGGGCGCTAGCCTTCGGTCCTGCAAATGACCGGTGCTTCGACGTCTGCGCGTGACGATGAAGGTCGTGGTTGTGCGCTCGTAATCGACACTTACAATATCGACACATGACCTTGGTGTCATCGTTCGGTACGCGACCAATCCAGTCCCTAATACCGGGCTGATCCTCCCATTTGCTGTTGTATTTCTTCTTGTACTTCCCCCACTTGCCCATACTCTGCAAAATCGGGTGCTTTTTCGTGAGCAAAGCCGGCGAATACGCCACATAAACCTCCCAACGACACCGGACGAGATACACAGCGCCCTCTACTGACAGTGAAGGCATCATCGATCCAAAGTTGGTTAAAGCCATACAGCTTTTTATAAAGCTCATGGTTAAGCGAAGTTTGTGGTTTTTGTTTGTATTGCCTCAACAATACAGGACAAACAATGCAAACAAAACTTACCATAGAATTTAGAAATATTAGCAACAAGTACGTATATAACGGTTGAAAAAGGTAAACAACAGGACAAAAACCCCAGAGAATTTAGGTACGCAGTACAGAATCGTTTCTAGGGATAATCGAAGAACTGGCATATTGGAATATAATTTCCAGCTTGGCACAGAGATAGAAATGCCGTACGCTAGGAAAAATTTTTCATATTTTTGCAGAGGACCTAACTATCTTAATCATTTGTGGATCGTTGGACTGAAAGATTTATTGGAATATGTTTCACTTGAAATATTTTTTAACTTCAGTCTCCTAACTTTTCTTGTTGTTTTTAAAATTTATAAAGCTTTAAACTATTGTGTGTTCCATCTGCTTTTATCTGATTTGTTTGAAGAGCCCCCTCCCCGACAGTACTCTTTTCTTTTCGGCCGATTCAGGAGCTTATTAAATATTGTCCTGTTGGTTTATATCCAAAGCTTAGTTTTTCTGTTTTTGTGTGTAATGTTTCAACCTGTATACCCCGATAAATGGATTTTAAAAAATAAGCAAAATTAAATAAATTATGTAAAGAGTAACGATCCAGAACGATCTTGCCGAAAATTAGTTATATTCGTAAAGACAAAAGACCTGTAGGCCTAATAAGGGTTGGTGTGTTTCAGTCATAGTGAGAATACAAATTGTATCGTGGTTCTGTTTATTATTCAGGAATTCACTGAACTACGGCAAGATTACCAGATGTCACAGTAAATTCTTTTGTTACCGTATTCAGTGCTTCCTTGACTCAAATTTGGAAGTCTGAACTACTTACTTAACAACCAGTGATGTTCGTTAATTAGTTCTCTTGCTGTCATAATTTAATATTCACAAAATTCTTGCATTCAGGATTGCTCAGAATTTTACTATAATTTGAAACCCACGAACTAGTGAAGTCATCACCTGAAAGAAAAAAAAAGTTCTGGAGGCCCTTAGCGAAATCAGCTCAGGCGAGTTACACGAGATTTGACAGATGACTCCTGCGGCGCACGCTGTCATCATGTCACAGACCCAAGAACGGTTATTATTCGAATATTGTATAATTAGGTTGGCTTTAATGGTGTCGATACCAATCACTACACGGTATTCAAGAATCGATATTTCCTTGCTACACATTGAACGTTGTTACACACTAGCTTGCTATGCCTGACTTTACATGACGATATTGCAAAAAATCACTGAATATTTACTTTTACAAATATAGTTCTTTGCTGACAATGTTCGTGGGGTAGGCCTAATATGTCAAGGAAAACCATTAGAGGAAGTATTTGAACAGTTCACTTTTTCGTGACCTTTGAACATTGGTAACAGTGTCGCTGTACCTCCATAGACATGCACAAGTACATCAAGTATGCGTACGTGTACATATTTACTTCCAAATGACGTCATGTACTTTATTGTAAGGCGCTTTGCTTTCACGAGCACTGCAGAACGACGACGGCTCTTCGTCAAAGTGAAAATGGCAAAGTTCGACGACGTTTGCCGTGCATTCCATGGTAGATTTCTATGCGGAAGTCATTCATATTTTACAGGTTACTTTTATTAAGACGTCCCATAGTTGGGACCGATCATTGAGGTATTTCTATAAATTACGAATTTGGGAATTGTGGCTTACAACTTGGAATACTTGTTCTCCAAAGCTCCAACCTGTTGGCCAGTTTGCATAACGGCGACATATACCTTCATCCCCCACCCGGGGGATTTACGCCCATTACATGGCGCAGTGGCAGAGGGCATTAAACGCGGCTCCGTTAATAATGTAGCCCGCCCTCTCTGTTTAAGCCTACACTGATTCCCAGTGTCTGAGCCCTACTTTACTGTTACCGTTACTTACCGTAAAAAAATCCCATGGTGAGCACCAGTCTAATCAGACTTGACTGCGAATCAATTTCTGTCAGAAGTGTCAGAGTTGCGGTCAAAATAAACAATGGGTTTCTTCTCCCTTTGTGCTTGTTTGACTCACTAATTGTATATCTCAGAAGATGTGATTATTCAGATTAACTGCATTTTTGTTTTGAGATTCCACATGTCTGTATCCTTGGTAGTTTTGCGGTTTGAAATAGCTGACGATTTTGACTTGGCGACGTCAATCTGTTTCACATCCTGCAAAGAAAACAATCCAGACATGACAGAAAAAGGTGGAGTGGAAAAGCAACACGAAGGCACGATTTGTGACTTTAAAAATGTTCAAAGAAGACTGAGTTGAATTTATGACTTAATGGAAGGCTTTTATATGTTGATACTTGTGGTTTTAACTTCTGTTGGAAAGATTTCCATATACGGACAGCACTTGATGCCTCTGTGCACAAACCTATGAGACTTCCAAAAAAAAGTGTTTTCTAAGGAGATGCTTGGGAACTTTTGCAGCTGAATTTCACTTTTAGGACATGCCGTCACTTTTGGATGGCTGTTCTAACATTTTAAGGGAAAACTAGTATTGTCCGTATATGGAACTCTTTATGTTGTATAATCGGTTTACAATACGTCGTTGCATGGGTGTCAAATTATGCACTTTTCTTCCACCACATCGGCCGTAGTCCAATCACACAAAACGCTTAGGCCCAGGCCTACAATAAAAGAAGGAAAAACTGTGGAGAAAACAGTGGTCTTTCTTCGTTCATCTGTATTGGCTTCCAGTTGACATAATGGCATTGAACATCCACTTTTTATGGAAAAAAGTGTCATCTGTAGAGCAAAGATGTTAAGCTGTAAGACGAATCTTTATTCAGAAAACTCAGATACACTGACGTTGCAATCCAGTACAGGGACAGTTTACAGCTAAACTGTTCAGATAATTTGATTGGTGGGCCATTTATAAGGCAGTCAGTCCATTAGAGTGCAGAGTTTGTTCCTCAGACCGTATCCTATGTTTGTATTTGCACATGCAGTTTGACGTTCTGTTGCACTTGATTCCCTGCTAGGAAATAAAATTCAAAGTAAAGATGGCTGCTCGCTTGGCGACAGCGAGTTGGCTGCATCAAATACCGCCTCGTTTCCAAAACACCGAGAGGAAGAAGTGTCCAAAAAGATGAATCCGTCCCAAAAGGAGATCCAGGGACCTAGAAAGAGGATGGCCAAGGATGCGGTTGCTAAGCAACAGTTGCTTGAGCAGCATCGGGGCTCCAGGGAAATGAGAGAGATCATTGTAGAAACTGTGACCTTCACAGGTCAGTATTCCATAGGTTTTGAGAGTTTTAAGTTGAATTTTCTTCCCGAACATCATTTCAGTTCGACAACAGGGGCAGATCCAGGGGGACGAGGGCATGGGAGGCACATGCCCCCTTTGTTTCACCCCCCCCCCAAAAAAGGAGAAAAACAGGGAGGGAGAAGAAAATGAGGGGTCATGCTGCCTGAAATAAGCCATGTGTGATTTAAATTTGAATAACATCTGGTAAACTGAGTTATCTGACTGCATATAAACATAACAATTTGAATTCCCCAGACTAAAGACACTGTTGCTATACCTCGTGATTCGGGGCAAGCTTTTGCAAAGTGACCACACCATCTCTGGAATGGACTGGTTCCTATGTGCCCTTCTTTTCCACTGAGAACAGTGCATTGTTGCAAGGCATCTCTTATGTAACTAAGGAAAAGCTTGCCCGAATCACGAGGTATAGCAACAGTGTCTTTAGTATGGAGAATTCCAATCGTTACGTTCACATGAATTTAAAGAACTCAATGTACGAGATTTTATTCAAATTTAACTTGCAAAAGGCTTATTGTGCCACAGAGCACCTAGGATACAAAATGGCCCCAGACCCCACACCAGATGGGCATTTTACCATTTACTGCTTTAGTTCATTGGCCCTCCTTTTAGAAATTCCAGGACCATGTGCCCCTTTGGGAAAATCCTGTTTCCGCACTGGTCATACTCATTGGACATGCACTTAAACTCTTTTTTAGCAGGTTCAGAGTTTGACAGAAGGAATCCAGAAAATCCAGAAAAAGCTGATGTGAAGGACCAAGACAACTCACTGTCAACTGTGGAAGGTATCCAAGATGCCCCCAGCATGCCAGCAGATCCCAACCGAGACGACCCTCGCAAGTTGAAAGCTGAGCCCAAGGCTGAGCCCAAGACTCAAGTGGAAGGCAACTCAACTAAAGATTTGTCAGGTGGTAAACCAGCCGGGCACAAAAACAAGAAATCCAAAAAAATGCCCAGTAACGTCGATGCGGCCAAGAGGGCATCAACGCCCGAGTCATCTTTCCAGAGCAGAGACGGACAGAAAGATTCTTCATCCGAACGATCGGGTCAAAAGACACAGAGAGAGGAGGAACTTAAATCTGACATTCCCTTGAGTGATCCCACTTCTGCCACCAGAAGCTATGCCTCTGCTGTGTCTGGAAGCCCCCTTGCTGAGATGGTAGAGACCAAAGATGAACACGGCGTCTTGCCCGCTGACAGCAGTGTCTCAGTTGGAGGCAGTGCCCAGGATGGCAAGCATGCCTCTAAGAGCCCACTGTCTAAACACCAGAACGTGATCCCATTTTTCTCTGGGAATCCAAGCGTGGAAATAACGAAAGGAATTCTCCATCTCTTCAAGGAAAAGTAAGTAGGACAACCGAATTCCCCACTGGCAGTAAAATTCTTGTCTGAAGAAAGATTATCTAATGAATTTCTCATTGATATCTACCTTGGACTTTTCTTAACCTGGATCTGGATATAACTCTTTCAATCCAATTCAGCGAGATGACTCCACTGGATGAAGGTGTGACCCGAAGCGAGATGCTCTGCATGTTGGCAGTTCCTGCGACAATGACCTGCCACGACCTCCTTCAACTGGCCGCCCCTCTCAGCCAGGGCATCCAACTGATGCGGGTGATCCGGGACACCACGCCCAATCAGTACATGGTCCTCATCAAATTCAAGCAACAGGTGAGCTACACAGATTGCTTGTTGAACTGCTTGCAAGAGGACGTTTTAAAAAAATGAACAAATCTTTTGTTCAATAGAGTATGTACAAAAGAGGTTTCCCTGTGGAACAAAATGAACTGCCTGCAAGATGGCTACCATGCAAGGCCTCTATAAACAGGCATGAATGACAGGTTAAAAATGTCATTCATTGTCTCTGGTTGAAATTTTAAACGCGCTAGTACCACAGTTGTTTTGTACACAGACACAGAGTCTGAGAAGTCTGTGGAGATAGCTTGTTTGTTTAACTGTAACTTGGCACCTGTGCATGGCCTGTAGTTTGGGTAAATGTTGCTCCCTTAGAAGCATGCCCCTAGAGTAATAGAAAATGTGAAATTGCGGCAGGAATTGTGCGAATGCTGTTTGACTGACTCTTGCGACCCAGTGTTGGTAACTTTTCACCGTGTATCAAAAGTTGGCCGCTGTATCTTGCCTGCTCTGACAGTCAAATTGTTAAACCAAAATTACTTTGCACAGCTGAAAATAATTTGCACCAATGGGAACATCTGGCTGTTAATTTCAGCCGCTTGCTTTTGGTTATTGTGTTATCGCTCAGCCAAGTAATTTGGACAAGACCAAATTCACATGCCCTGTACATGAAAGTATGGTGCACTGGCTGAGATTTGTGACTCATGATCAGAGTGTCAGGGGTTCGAATCCAGCTGCTGACTGTATACTGGATATTGTGTCCATGGGCAAGCCACTTTGCCTCCACTTGCCTCTCTCCACCTAGGAGTATACAAGGAAAATTGGCATTTTCTAGGAAGCAACCTGTGGTTTACTAGAATCCTGTCCGAAGAAATAGTTTCAGTTATTTCTAGCCATCAAAGCCAGAGAAAAATGCTGGCCTGGTGGACCACGTTGGCTCGTGACAGACTTCACTTTTTTGGGGTGAACATGATGAAAAATTACAACATCTTTTCATTTCCTTTTTGCAGAAAGATGCGGATGAGTTTTACTCAGAGTTCAACGGCAAACCTTTCAATTCCATTGAGAGCAGCATCTGTTACTTGGTCTACGTGTCCAGGGTCGAATGCATGAAAGCCTCAGAGGTAAGTTGTGTCTATTAGCTTTATGCATGAATTGACGAGGGTGCTCTGTAGCTTTATATATCAAAATGACTTTTAGCTGCCTCCAAATATGTTGACTAGGGCTAGGTCTAGATCTTTGCCAATTGAAGATACACATAGACGTACTACTGACAACAGACAGAGAAGCTCTGGTAGCCCAATCTGGACACAGCCTGAGGTTACATTTTTTGTTGGCCAATTTTAAAGAGTTACTGACTGCAGAAATGCGCTAAGCACAGTTAATAGTGGCTATTGAAAAACAGGTTTAATACTGACGAAAGTGCTGCTCATTGTGTGCCACACAAGACTGGTCGTCCACTCATTTTTGCTCATCCAAAAATGAGGAGCAGTTTCCTGTTGAAGGGAATTAAGCAGAGATTGGGCCCTTGGGGAAGGGAGGGGCTATGCCTTACAATGACGAGGAGGCCCCGTTAACTTTCTGCATGGTATCTTTGCATCTTGCAGGGTGCGACTCTACCGGTTCCGGGTTTGACGGAGCTGCCCACCTGCCATATCTGCCTGGAGCGCATGGATGAATCGGTGGACGGGATCCTGACCATACTGTGCAATCATTCCTTCCATGGGAACTGCTTGGACAAATGGGGTGACACAAGGTAAGGCAAACAGGTTGACAACATTGGCACTGTATGTTCAGGTTTGTCTAAGGCCTGTGTTGGCACTGTGCTATCTCAGAGTTGGTTGATGTTCCAGATTTTGGAAGAGACCCTTGTCAGGTTATCACTTCAGCTTTCTACAGGGTGAATGATTGATTCCGTTGTGAGCAGAAAAGTGCAATAATCAAATTAGTCGCACTGCATAAAGTTTGATAGAAATATTTGTTGAGCCAGTTTGATGTTACACAGGATAAAAAGGGACCAAGGTTAGTGCAGATTTATGAAATGCGTCAAATATAATTATTGCAAAATGGAAATGACCATGTTCTGAAACTGAATCTCTGTGGCTTGCTTTTTTTCTAGTTGTCCCGTATGTCGTTACTGTCAGACACCAGAGGCAGTCGAGGACCACAAATGCTTCACCTGTGGGGCACAGGAGGTGGGAATTCGCTTCCTATTAGTTTAGCACCAATCCTTTTCAATTTGCTTGACCATTTATCTCTCTGTGAGCTATCAAGGTTGGGACAAGAACCAAAGAACTCAACTTTAATGGGAGACCCGTGAAGTAATGTTTAAGGCATCTGGATGCAGAACAACTGATTGGTGTATTTAGTTCTTTCTCTTCAAAGTTTGTTGCAGGATTTTCAAAGGTAATAGGAAATGAAACAACAGCAGAACTAAATATCTACTTCTGTGGTCAACATTTTACACATACTTTGGTTGTAAATGTTTCATAAGAAGTTGTGAGACTTGATCTATTCCTGGCAACCATTTCTCTTCCATTGGTAATCAATAACGAGAGTACATTAAAACATTCTTCACAGGTTCACAGGTATTGTAGAGTGTGCGTTAATGTAAACAGAGCCTGTGTTACCTGATCAGGTACAGAAACAAAAAGGGTACCAAGAATCGGTACAGTCTCAAAAATCAAGATTAAACACTTTCAGTCCATTTCTACTCCTATGTTTGAACCGCCGCCGTACCTCTCTTGATGGGGCATTGAATGTTACAACTTGGCCTTACAACTTTGTCAACGTCACAAGTACAGATCCGTCACTTGGCTAACGCTTGATGCCAATGCTTCTGTTGTTGACAGAGTCTATGGATATGCCTGATCTGTGGCCATGTTGGCTGTGGACGATACTCCAACCGCCATTCCTACACCCATTTCGAGGAGACTCAGCATACGTACGCCATGCAGCTGGGCAATCAGAGAGTGTGGGACTACGCTGGAGGTAGGATCAGAGAGCTTGGCCTGGAATGCAAAAACCAAGCTTTGGATTTTATAGCAGTATGCTGGAGAAAAGGCAGATGATGAATTAGACCAGGGAACTTGGTGGATTCTAAAGAATGAAGCCCCTTAACTAGAGTAGTTTATGTAGTCACTACAAATCCTCATAATCAGTCACAAGCCGTCACAGATTATCCCTTGGTATCACAAGTTGTCACAAGCCATCACAAGTCAACGCCATTCAGGCTGATATCACAAGCCAGTCACCAGCCAGTCACAGGTCATCACAAGCCATCACAGATAATCACAAGTTGTCACAAGCCATCACAAGACGAGCAAAAAGTCAGTCAAGTGGCATATCTTGTCACCACACTATCACAAGTCACAAGTCATCACAAGTTAACAGAAACCACCACAGGTTACGCACATGTTGGTCATTAGAGGTGAAACACAAGTCCTCACCATGTGTCAGAATTTGTCACAACTGGTTGCCATTGACCGTGACAAAGGAATTCTTTCCTGTTATTATTTACCCATTGTGCGCCACAAGATATGGCTAAAAACTGAAAAACAATATAGAACCGAGGTTCTTTACATTGTTGAATTTAGTTCAACTCTTCATCAAATGCTGAAGAGAGTTTAGAGTCAAATGACGACTGATAGATCTGGTAACACAATGGACTTTGCATTTCACGGCCACAGATAACTACGTCCATCGGCTAGTCCAGAGCAAAGGCGACGGTAAACCCATCGAGTGGGACAGGCAGGACACGGAGACAGCCCACACAGAGAAGCTGGACTCACTTCAACTTGAGGTACGCGATCTGAGAAATGGGGACAAGAAAGAGCAAAACTAAACATTGATCAGCCGAGACTGGCCTTTACATCAGCGCTTATGAAGTTGTTGGCATGTGGAAATCTGATGTGAGAGTTTTGTAGAATGGCTTAAAAAAATAAGAAACCCTTGCTCCATCCCCAATGTAGTTATGGACTGAATGTTCTCTTTGTTTTGTGTCTAAAATGAGAATTCCTGATCCGGATTTTGTTAAAATTTTGGAGCAACAAAACCCAACTTCAGGATCCGATGAGAACTGATTGCATGTAGCATCATCTGTTTTGTTTTACCGACTGTTTGCTTACTTTGAAAGAGAAAATACTGAACGCTTTTTTCAAATTCACTGATAGGCGGGCTTGACTGGCAGCAAAGTCCTTGGATATTTTGTGTCTCTACAATTGATTTGTTGTGCTTTGTTTGGTCACAGTATTCCTACCTGTTGACAAGCCAGTTGGAGTCACAGAGAATCTACTTTGAGGAGCAGATGGCTCGCATCGAACAAGATGCACTGAACAGAGTAAGTCTTCCGAACAGCAAGGATGTAATAGATCAAATGGATGAGCCGATGGATGATCGAAAAAAATCGGAATTGGAAAAAGTGAGCCGAGTTGTCATACCAGCCAGTACCAAAATTCCTATAATAATTCCAACTTCATGATTAAAACTCAAGAGATGCCATTACTACAGTAAGCCCATGTTTTGGGTCTGGTGAGGCCATAGTTTAGGCTTCATATGCCCATGGTCGGTGGTCTTGTGTGCCCATGATTCGGGTTTCGTTTGCCAGTAGTTTGGGTCTGGTGAGCCCATAGTTTAGGCCTCATATGCCCATGGTTGGTGGTCTTGTGTGCACGTGGTTCGGGTTTTGTGTGCTAAGAGTTTGGGTCTGGTGTGCCCATAATTTGTGTGATGTGCCCATGGCTCAGGTCTTGGTGTTCCCATAGGTAAGGTTTGGTGAGTGCATAGTTTGGATCTGGTTTTCACATAATTCAATCGTGATAAGTCCATGGTTTGGGATTCTACGTGCCCACGGTGAGTGGCGTAGCAAGGATTTTACTGGTGGGGGGCAGAAAGGGACACCAGCTTTCAGTGGTGTGTTTTTTGGGGCAAGTTTTTTTTAGCCTTGTTCAATTTTTCCGGTGGAGGGGCACCAGGAATTTGTGGGGGGCACATGCCCCCCAAGGCCCACCCCGTGGCTACGGCACTGCCCACAGTTTGATCCAGTGTACCCATAGTTTGGGGCTGGTGGGCCCACATGGGGTACTGTGTGTCCACTAATTTAGATTTAATTGCACAGCCTGGAGTAAACTTGAGTGCCATTATGATCGGTGTGCAGCAATACATGTAAATGTTCTCTTTGGCTGTGACAAAGTTCAAGAGACTCAAGAGACTCAAGAGAAGAGATGGGCATTGAATGCATGTATTTGACTAGTTTGACTTGATTATTGCATGGTCTGGTCTTGATTATTAGATGTCAGAAGTGGAGGCCCGCTCTCGGAAGACAGTCGAAGAGAGAGACAAGATGGAGCAGTGCCTGCAGACTGCGGTCAAGGAGAAGACAGGACTGGAGAGGAAATGCTCTCAGCTCAGCAGCCGACTCAGTAAGATAACCGCCGAGCTCAAGGAGGAAAAAGAGGTACGTTTAGAGTTGAGTTCAAGACCCTGTGGTATTCCTGGACCGATTTGAAGGAGAAAGAGGCCCATATGTCACCGTATCCTGCAATGTCAGTCTTAAGGCCATTTTTTTTTAAGGTAATACTGTTTTTGTTTGCAGATCAGATGGAGCTCTTTGATTTGATGTATCACTTAGCTTTGGATCCTGATGCAGACAGACAACATCTGTAAAGATCTTGGGTGTTCCGTTGATTTGACAGTATGCAAATTTTTTAAATGCCTTCAATTCCTAAGCGGCACTTGTGACTTTAAGTTGGGCTGCACGATTGCTCTTCTCTTCGGAAAGAGATACCTAGGACAGTACGTGACTTGAATGGACATTGCTATTTTCTCTCTCTCTCTGATTATCAGATGAATCGATGCTTGAGGGACAATCAACAACTTTGGCAGACCAAAGTAATGGAGCTAGAAAAGAAATGCAACGAAGACAGTAAACAAAAGCAAGGGGTATGTACATGTTTTCTTCTGCTGCCTCTGAATTGTCAATAGTTTTTGCGTGGTTTCTTGAAAACAATAAACCTCATGCGGTTTTGAATAAAATTTTATGGAATGACAAAGCATGGAGAAATAAAACAGATAAAGTGAATTGCGAAAGAAACCAAAAAAAGTGGAATTGGGTGAAAATTACCAATTTGCATGTAAATACCTCGCAATTGACCCCAATTTAATGTTAATGGTTTGTCAATTTGCCAATGATGAGCACTTTCACCTGCCTGAAAAAAAATCCTGGCAATGCCCACTGCAGAGACCAGTGATAGAATTTGTTAAAGTGTGGTTGGGAAGGTGCATCGAAGTGAGCCATTTGCAATCTTGTGCTCGTGCAGGAAATTGATGACCTGAAGGAGCAACTGCGAGACTTGATGTTCTACCTGGATGCCCAGCAGAAGATCGGCAGCACCTCAGAAGACACCCGGCAGGAAATCCAAGACGGGCAGATCGTGATTGGTGCGGCGGCCGCGTCCTCGTCGACGTCGTCGCGCAAAGGCCGGAAAAAGGGACGGTGATGTGGCTCAGGTTACATGTGCAAGAGGGTCTTTCAGTGTGATCAGCTGGTGAGGATGGTTAAGTGGATCTTGCAGAGTAAAAGTAAGCCTGAAAAACTCATCGTTCAAGAGTAAGTGCTTTAACCGAGGATGGCTGTTTCCTGTTTGTCGGGATGCATTCAACCCAAGTCCTCCAAAAAGGTGCTTTGTGCGTGCTCAGATGTCTGTAGAAGGTGCTGTGTATAAATTGCAGCTGTCTACAGAGGGCGCTGTGTACAAATGGAGCTGCCTGCAGAGAGCAGTATGTACAAGCTGACCTGTCTATAAAGAGCGCTTTGTGCAGTTGCTGCCGTCTACTGAGGGCGCTTTGTACAAATGCTGGGCAAATTAGAGTGACACCACTAGTTATAATTATAGTGTAACTAACACTGCCAGTGATGGATTGTATGGACCGACTAGTCGACTGCTGGTTGTCAGTGGCCAAAGATTTTGATACATCAATGTGGAGGGAACCATTCTCATGAAAAGAATGAAATAATTATACACAAATGTGCTTGCCTACAGAGGGCGCGGTGTACTAACAGCTGATATCTGCAGAGGGCACTGTGCACTCATCATGAGGCTTAGAGCTGTTTATACGGTCATTTGCAAAGGTTCAGGACCACCCACAGAAAATGCATCAACCTGAAGAAAAAACAAACTTAAACCAGTCAATCATGGCAACTTGTGTTTATTTTTAATGTGTAACCTAATTGTATCTTGGTTAGCAATTTGATTACTTGTCCATGGTTTGACTTGTTAACTGGCTAATATTTAGGTTGCCCTCGTTTAGTTTTGATTACTTAGACTGGCTTGTTTGCCCATGCTGCCTTACAGACAAAATGTATACAGAAGACCTGCCTTTGCAACAAAATTCACGCAAATGGGCTCATAGTTCAACTCTGATGTTATCCCTACTGTAAGAAATATCTTATGTAACCATTCAATGAAACAAGGTAATGCATCCCCAGTGACAGAAATACCAACAAAACTCCCGGTGGTCTTAAACTTTTGCAGATGACTGTAGAGAGAGTAGCGACATAAGTGTCTCAATTATTGGAACCAAAATGGTGGATTATTAGCACACAATGGCTGCATGCTGTGCTGTATAGATAATGAACAGCCATTTTGGTTCCAAAGTCTGAAGTTGGCTCTACTGTCTCTATATACAGCTCTGATGCAGCTGGTGTCTGTAGACCATGGACGTCCTATTAAAAAATTTGGACTTGCAGTGCCATAGTACCGATTGAAGCCACTGGCGGCCATTTTACCATACCAAATACAAAAGTGATGGTTGGCAAACTTACCACTGTAACTGTTGAAGAAACAAACGAATTTAGTTAACAATAACAATAAACATTTGTATTACTTTTGTATTCGGCACAGTAAGATTGCCGCTAGGGACTTAAGTGACCTGTGCATGCTTGGTAAGATTTGAAACTTTGCATGGTGGAGGCTAGACTTGGAGAAGGTGTGCGAGTACACCACGTGAAACTGATTTCTTCTATAAAACTGGTGGTTCTGAGAAGAACCGGTGAGTGTAAACTTGAGATTTCGACCAGCTTACTCTGGTCATCCTCAAGAGAGATGCCAGACTGGAGTGGAGCACTGAGTTACAAGATGTGATATCAGAGATGTGTGGTAGAGAATGTTACTGGAGAATTGGCTTGTGGTTTATAATGGAGCACAAGTGGGTGGATGCTGCATCCTTGTTGCTGGAGCGTGAAGTGACTGGCTTAATTGGGTCGCTGGTTACTGGGGCAATGAAGGGGGTGGATGCTGTATGTCTGCTGCGCTGGAGACGGCGTTGGTGCGGTGGGGTTAGGGTGGTGGCTTTGGGTATAGGTGAGAGAGCTGGACAGCTGTGTGGACTTCAGATATAGAGGACCCTAACGTCTGTTGGCTTAGGGGCTTTAGTGGTGCCGTGGCTTGTAGGAATGGTCACCAGATGTCGCTTAGCTGGCAACGGATGTCTTGTGGGACAGTGTTGTGCCAGAAGATCTTGATGGCTTCTCAGATTCTTCTGGGGAGCCAATTCTTATGGGGTAATGATCTACCCTGAGTCCCAGTTGATATTGTGGTCGGAGGCGTGTGCATGCTTGACGATGGCCGACCGATGGTCGTAGTCTCCGTGACAGTCATAAGCGCAGTGTTCCTTCATCCTGGTGGGCAGGTTCCTTCCAGTTTTCCCGATGTAGACCTTTCCACACTCACGGGTATGCAGTACACACCTGGACGGTTACTGGCGTGCTCTTTGTCCTTGTGGGTATAGAGGATGGACTTGGGATTGTTCGGAGCAGAGTGGAAACTTTGGATGTTTGCTGACTGTAGAATACGTTGGAGCTGGTGAGAGACTGTGCCTAAGCAACGGAGACAGACTATGGCATTGGGCTCACATGGCGTTACCTATAAACCGTCTCTTACTCTGCGTGCTGCAGAGAGCTGCTTTAGTACCCAACGCCCTTGTGTATATAATGCAGCAATCCATGGAGGCTCTCAGTACAAATGCTTGTATGCCAGTGCTTGCTGAAGCATTAACTGATTCGGTAGTGGACAGCATCTTGTAATTTTATGGTGGACCAAAAAAGTGGACACAAAATTTAATTCAGTGCAAATGGTGTGCCTCGTTCTAGAGTGCTTCGTGGAATGGATATTCAACCCATCACCTCATAATATTCTGTTGTACTCAGCTCGCAAACTGGTGACAACATACATCGATCAGGCTGAAAATAAAATCGTGAAGTACAGAGATACATGTGCACACACAAAAAATCCATTTCCTGTTACAGGGGTAGCAACATCTCACTATCCCAGAGTGTACTCGAAATTGTTGTAATAAATTTTCACAATTCTGTGAATGAAACTACGCGTAAGGATTCCTCAAATGTTTCTGGGGCACGGTAGCCCGAAGACCCGAAGAAGCCTTCAGGGAGCAGACATTGAGAAACAGTTACAACTTTAGAGATAGGAGAAAAACCCCAAGAAAAGAAAAGGAAAAAAAAAAACACATGTGGACTAGACCGGAGTTCGAACCCGTCTCCCAAGCGAGGCTAATCTGCCTCAGTGGCGATAGCTTGTTTCTGACGGGGAACCTGAATGACTCTTATCCAGCAGAATGTACACGTACATGTTTCATTTGTTACTTGAGGAAAAGGCTTACTTCTTTGGGCTTGTCGGGGGGGGGTAAGGGTGAGCAAAACTGCCCAGCTTCAAGGAATGCCAGTCTCTCACCGAAGAATCTAGGTTCATTCAAATATGGGAACATGAAGGACAGAGGCTCTACATGGCTGTACGTGTTCCCGTTGTATTCCTACATTTTAACCCGGCATTTAGGGCCGGGCCTCCCACTTAACTCCACTGCAGATGATCAGGCATTGATTCTGAAAGGTTTGGGCAGAATGAACCAACATATGACCCTGCATTCAAAGATTTGAGGATGAATAATGCTTCGTGATGTGCGTTGTTGCCCAAAAAGGACCTTGATCAGTGCAATTAACTGAGACGTTCCTAAGATGTATAGGAGCGGTTAATTGGAGTTGTGAATGTGATAAGCGTCGTTGCCCTATTTTGTTGAGCATTCAACGGTTTGCCAAGCTGTGGAAAGTCCGCTTTGCGGTGCTCTCCAGGTGACATCACTGATCTCTCTACACTGGATAGCCAGCTCTGCTCTGTGAATTGAAGCGACTGCTCGGCCACCTCAGTCTATTCACTACAATGGTATTTTGCAAGTCACCAGCCTTAGCGCTGTGCAGGAATGCAATTTTTAATGCACTGAAGTTGAAAGCCATTGTATTGAATAGCCTAAGATGGCCGCTGTCACTTCAATTCACACATAGGCGGTTACTGCTGAGCTGCTTATCCAGCCTATAGTGTAATTCTACCACCAGAATTAGAAGCCATTACTGCGGTGGTACAACGCTCGTGGGCAGGTGGTACGCGCGCGTTACATACATCTTCGACCAGTAGGGTGTCGTGATTTGCCACATGCACGCGTGCGTCAAGCTGAAAAATGTGCGTATGAGTGCAGTACCACCGCAGTTAAGGCGTCTGGTCGGATTAGCGTATAGAGATCAGTGGGTGACTTGGTCGTATTGCAGGATTTTTAAAAATTGCGCACTCCTAGTAGAGTTGTGGAATTCTACACCATCTTTCTAGTCATTGACTTGACTCAAGTCTGTGGCTTTCGATGTGAATACTTTGATTAGCGAAATACCAAACCGTACACAAGCGGCAACCTTCTTGCCATGCGATGTGGGGTTCAAGATTTGGATACTGTATGGCAACGCGTGTGCGCACCCCAAGAGCTGAACTGCTCGTATCATTGTCACAGTGTGACGCAAAATGGCTTGTGTATTAGAACGTTCCGTTTACCATCGTGCATTCAACACGTGACTTGATCCCCCGATAATCATGTTTCAAGGGAAAGTCCAATATGCCTAACATACCAGTCTTTCACATGCTGAAATATAATTCAACCAGTTTGACGTCATCGATAGGCTTAATGGATATTAAGACAGTGCTTGTCTGTCTTACTGGATTAACTGTTTTGATTCAAAATACAGATCTAGTTAATTTTATTATTTGGTCAGGTTTGATTACGTCGAATAATACAGGATCAATCACGCTTGTAACTTTCTGGTGATGTATTGATACAAAAACACAAAAGAAATGTTTAGCCTTTCGTCTTAGCCTTTAACTATACTGTAATATTCTGATACGTGTAAAAGATGTGACTGTGGAACACTAATTATGCGATATTTAAAGATGTATAAAATATCGAAGCTTTAATACTGAAGGAATGCCAAGAGAAATACACCTGAGCATCTAATGAAATTGCCTTGTGTCTGTCGTGTCTTTTCTGTTGGGTTGTTTCTTTACTAACAACTAGTGTAAAGTTCTAGTCTTTAGTTTTCATCAGAGGTGGTAACAAATCAACTTTTGCAAGTCCAAGTCAAGTCACAAGTCTTTTTGTTCAAGTACAAAGTCAAGTTGCACTTTGTGTGATTTCGCCCGCGACTGGAGCTACGTTGGAAGGTTTGGATATTTTGTCTGACCCGGGGCGTGTGAATGGTAGGATATGCATAATTCATATCACTTGAGTGATGGTGGGCTGAAGTTATGCAAATACGTGTAACCCAACCTGTGGACATGCTTCACGTTCACTAACGACGTTTTCGAACTGAAAAACCAGTCAACATCAAGTTCAACATTTTTAAGACGCTTTGAAATAAGCACTCACAGATATTCTTCTATAGTAGCCAAGAACTTGTGATGAGCGCAGATAATTTGAGCCATTATCAATTTTTGCGGTGTCTCACATTCTTGAATACAGTCACAATGTATGATATGTCCGCTCGCTTTATACCGCGAATCTAGCCCATTTCTCCCCAAAACTGGAAATTAAAAGGATGAATTCTCAAAAATATCTAATTGTGGGTAGATGTTATAAAAATTTTATATTAGCGTGTCTTGAAGGCATGTTACAACCACCTAAACGTGGTATTTGAAGCGGCAATGTTCGGCCTTCTATACCGGGACGCCATTTTTGTTTTTAATTCTAGGCCAAGTGGCGTCATGAACTGATTTGATATCAATAAAAGGCTCAAACAAAGCTTGAAATCAGGAGAAACAATCAAAAACATACGCATTGCCAAACAAATATGACCACAGCAGCGAAGTAATTCAGGCGTGGCCTTGGGCAGACAAGACCGAAGTAGAAGTTGCGAGCCGAACGAAATCTTACGATGATTAGTTTAAGAACGCAAGGCGTAAGTTGATAGGCCTATATTTAAAACTGTAATGAGTTCGATCGAATAGTTTTCTCACATGCGATGGTAACAAGTCATCATGTGCAAGTCCAAGTCAAGTCACAAGTTAGTCAACAACCGATAGTTACAAGTCAAGTCACGAGTCACAAAAATAGCGACTTGAGTTCCACTCGAGTTCAAGTCAAGTGACTCGAGTCTACAACTCTTGTTTTCATAGTAACCATGTGGTATGATATCACTCATGTTTACAATGATCTGAATGATATAAATAACGTCACCCCAAGCGAAGTTATTATTACTTCTGTTAAAGCCGGTGGTAATAGGCACGCCAAGTCATATGGAGGGCTTATTAGAGTGAACGTTTTGAGTTTTCACACTTTTCGTTGTCGGGGTTGTTATCTATTCAACATCGCAGAGGAGACCAACTCAAGGCTTAACAATCAATTCGGTTCCAGCATCATGCCCTCCTACGCACGTCTTTCATGTTACGGCCCCTTTCAGGGAAGTTAATGCGAGGCATCATTTGTGTGATTACAATGCAGTTCTCCATCAGAGATCCAGTCCCTTTTCATGGAGGTCCCGAGAGTTTGCTCTGGAATGCTCCTTCGGATAGAAGGGGGCATCTCCCCCTATAGAACACAGTCACGTGGCGAAAAACAAGTTTTCAGGGATCAACTAAACTGGCAGCGGTGCAGTTTCAAAAGTTACCTAAAACACCTTCATGAAATCGCGATAAACTTGACTTACTTCCAAGTACTGTCTCAAACTGCAAACTCGTAAGTTTGCCGGTAGAAAACACTCCCGAAAGGAGCTTGCTATATCTGTGACAGATAACTTGAAGTTTTTGTACAGATTAGATCTTTTTGGTTTGCAAGATACAGATCCTAGGAATCTGAATCCCAGAGCGGATCGTCTAAAAATAACCAGCCCGACGTAGGAAACGTCACTGGGAGAATCAGTGTAAAGAATATAATCGGCCATACCGTTCTCTGGCTTCAGTGATTAGAGAGAAGGGAAGGATATGAGAGTCGGAACTTTGGAAAGAACGGAAAAGGTTGTGCAGGCCATTTTGCTTGCGATGCGGGACAATGTAAAAATTGTTCAGTTATCTACCAAGCGTTTCCAAGCATGTCTTACTTGTACTGAAAGATGCGTTCGTTCCTTAAATATCCTACGTCTTCAATCGCAGCTTTGTTAGTCTGTGCAAGGGACGGAGGACTGCCAAGCCTTCTGGTCAGTCGTGCGGAATATCATTAGTGGGATTAGTTTGAGTCATTGTTGAGGCATAGGCCTGAAAAGTATCCCTAAAGAACCGGGTCTGAATGGAACGATGAAGCTTGCATCATTGCTAAAATGCACTCACCCATTCCCTAGCAGGGGTGTGCGTATCTCTTTGCCTACCCTTCCATAAGTAAGAAAACTTTCAGCTAAAAAATGTAGGACAAAATGAGCCGAATAAATTAAAGTTTAGTTTCCATTACCCACAGAGTCACAAATGGACAAACAAAGCAACGTATCAGCCCCCCTTTTGGTAATGTTAGTCCCATTTCCCCCACGTATGATACACCTACTCGACGGAGACATGTAAATGACATGTAAATAACCAGCCACCATCCCTAATCCTCTAACAAAAGTGCTGTTTGTTTCCAGGCAAGATCGTCAGGCGCTACACTGGTCTCTCACTTAGGTGTGGTCACTTAAATACCCAATACCGACCGGGTCTGAGATCAGTTCTCAAGAGTGTTGAGACAGAGAAGGACGATGGCGTCAACGACCAGCCTGAAAAGGTTTGCATTCGTCTTTCGTGTTCTTTGAAAAATTTATTTGTAGGATTATTTTACTGAGAGAAAAATGTTTTGTATTTGACACCATTTCCTTGGTTATATACTAAGTCCCTGCAGCGTTAATATTAGTTTGGAGCGAATTTCATACCTAGCCCCTGACTGCCACAATTCTTGTTGACTATCGTGAAAAAAAATCAACTTCACCCTCTGTGTTAAAGCTATTCCCCTCAGTACCCCTAAACTCCCTTCTTTGTTGAATAATCCCTCTGAAATTAACAGGAGGCCCCCCTATTTTGAAAACTTGGTGATGTTATGACGCTCAAAAAGTATGATGGTTTCGTATTGAATTCTGAGCATTCGAAGTAGGGGTCTATATCGGAGGTACATTTTGTGTGCTTCCATAATGCATTTAGACCCGGTCTCAATCGTGTAACATTTTGGCAAGCTGTGGTAGACATTTTGACATTTTTTGTGCTGACATGGCTAGCCATAGTTTTGCCAGACACTGGCATTAGGCAAAAAATCCAGCTTGATAAAGAGTGGGTGGAATGGGTTGCGACGGGGTGTGTGTCAGGCGGGGGGGGGGGAGGTGCCAAGCCTCATACTTAAAGTCGGGTTGGCGTGTAGGGCTATCCTATCCGACCATTCGGTTCATTGGTGACTTAATTATCTGATAATAGCTCAGTTGTAGGCACACCAACTGATAAAATTGATCAAAGTTACTCATACAAAATGTATTACTCGCCCTATTATTTTTCAAGAGGACTTTACTGTATCAACTTGTACACAGATATTGCCTGCTTGAAGTGGTGTAGTAAAACTAGGCTCTCTAGGTGATCCACGGAGCATTGTACATTTTCCCAAGGGAAGCCAAAGGAAGTCACCATGCCGCTATTTGTGGGCAAAATATCCAACAGACAGGTCCATTGACACTAGAATTACGTAACAGCTTAGTTAGCATAATGCTTAAAATAATGATTCCTGGGTATGTTTCCCCCTCGTGGCCAAAGGTGTTGAATCACTTTTTCGTAATACACTGTAGTCTGTAATATTGTTTAAAAAACTAAGAGTCAACTTTTTATGGATCGTTTGGCAATTAGTGACTTTCTGGGGATTGGACGCGTAGGTGTAGGCCCAAACATGTTTACAGAGTTATGGCATAGAGGAAGGTATCGCAAGCGTGCATTTAATTGTTGTAAACAGTGTTTAAAATTTTTTTGGAATATATGTAGTAAATTTACAACGACTACTTAATTTCCTGCCAAAACTTAATCTTTTACTTGAATGAAAATGAGCTCACTTCAACGTGTTCACAATGCAGGTAAGCCTCGCTAATTATCGGGCCACGTGTAATTATCAACCAATTTGGAGGCATAGTACGCGTATAAGACAGCTTTTTGTGGTGGCCTGTTAGCTGCGGTGACCAGTCGGAAAAAGAATACTGATAAGCGTACGTAGGTTCACTTTACTGACCAACAGGTCTATATTAACTGCCAACAACATTCCGTCGCTTTAATGTACAATGTAAAGATAATTTTTTCACAATTTCTGATTATTTTTCACAATTGAAGGACCCTCTTTATTGCTGGTTTATTCATCCTAATGATGGTGAGTGGCGTGATGTCCGGAGGCAACAAAACTGCAGGTAGGCGTGTGTTCCATGCAGGCTTCGTCGAGAAACGCGCACAGATCATTGCAATATTTAACCGTAGCTGATTTCCGCCATCATTTGTAAAAGTCATGTATTTTACACACAACCTGGCTCGCTGACCTGGCAAGCTCCTATCGTCTATAGATCTATAGGTCGCCCTGTTTGCGACAATGGACACTAATGTGACGTAATGTGCCTCGGTGATGCGCAGGTAATTTAAGATGTAGTGCGCACTGCGTCCTTAAATTTTGTTTTTAAAAAATGAAACTAGTGTTAGCCAAAACACAAAAGTGCCATTTCAAGGAAATCGTTGAAATATTTTTTATTACATGTACATGGTCCCTTTAAAAAGTCAACTCATTTAATGTTAACCAAAAGTGGTGATCACGAGTTGAAGTTGGGAAGCTTGGAAAGAGCGATAAACATGTCAGATGTTCAGGCAGTATCTGAATATTCATGAGTATGGGTTCAAAATTTGACGTTTTCTTTTGGGGGGACAGGAGGAATAGTTCCAGTGACTTGGACCGCTACCAGACGTACATATTCATATAAGTTTTCATAATGAACGTCCTTGCGGTTGTGATGAAGGCCTTTAAGTGTCAATTACGCGCTTGAACGGCGTAACCTCCAAGGCAATTTTGAACATAATGTAGTGTCATACGTTTTTCATATCAGTTTGGATTCTGTTGATCATTGACAGAAATCCCAGATCCTGTTGGTGTGAAAGGAGCTGGCGATTCGGAGGCCGGTCGGCTGGTAAATGACTTGATGGCGGGCTATGGACCTGGCTTTGTCCGGCCTGTTATGGACTCAAACACTCCGACAGTTGTGGAATACAGGGTGCTCATTCACGAACTTATTGAACTGGTAAGAACTCTCCAACTGGGTGTGGTTTCATCATTCGTTTGATCTGTGAAGGGATTCGTGCTGTTGGAAATTATCCGAAAATGACAAATCGGTTGAAGTATTTGAGAGAACAAAACAACTCACGATCCCACTCATTGTGTGCTTTCGTTTCTCGAAACGATAAAAGCAATCGTTTTGGCAACACATTTTCCCCCTGTGGGTCAAACTAATGTCGTTATATCTGTCTTTCTTTCAGAGCACCCAAGCCCAAACAATCGCCATCAAAGCTAACCTTCGGGTGGTAAGCATCTTATGGAAGGAGAGACCGACTCTCCTTAATTCTTTATTATACACATCGCCTAGCTTATTGTACAAACCAAAATTTGGCACCCCCAGTCCTTAATCCTCCAACTGTGACTGAGGATTGTGGACTGATGGAACTGGGTTCGTATCAATAATCAGCATTCTTGCACGTTTCAAGCTGCCTTTTCTACAATTCACAACAGGTAAAAAGGGGAAAGAGTTCCATATACGGATGCCACTTGACAGCCTGTGCACAAACCCTATGAGACTGGCCTAAAAAATTCCAAGTTTTTTTCCCAGTAAAACGACTTTGTATTTTCCCTCCTAAATTAAACTTTTCTGGAAATGCTTTTGCTTTCTGGTGGCTATTAAGTCACAGTCACTGTAGGGAAGAATAACTGGCTTCTCTTCCCCAAAGGGGTGCTCAGACATAGCTTGAGGCCCCCCTCTGTGTTCTCATGGTTTACTTTCTGAAGAAAAAACCTAGTACAACAGGCCTTTCGAATTCGAAGCCCAGTCGAAGATGTTGTTGCAGTTGAATCCATGCCCAGAATAATGTATTCTAGAAGAAGTAATATGTCTTGCCATGTTTTTGTCTGACTTGTCACTAGTCTTGGACGGACGAGTTTCTGCAGTGGGAGCCCAGCGAGTATGGAAACACTACTCGAATCCTCATCCCAATTACTTCACTTTGGCAACCGGACATCACCCTCCTGAGAAAGTAAGTCAATGCCAGGGTAAATGGTAACTTTCCTTAAACCTGGCCTCCCTGTTTTGGTGTATCAAGCGTGTAAATTACAAGAAATTATTCCAATAACGTATTACGTCTGACTTCAAATGTCTATATCTGCCTCGAGTAGAAGCACCCACTCAACGGTTGAAAAGAGCCATATTGGTCGGAGTGCTCATTTTGTTGGTAGCGATGCGACCGTAACGCTTGGTTTCAAAGTCGTTTGTGAACCAGCGAAGTGCAGTTCCGACCAAAGGAGCCTCCGTTGCTGAGGAAATTGTGTCTTCTTTACGTCTTGCTCGAGGTTCACAATGGTTGCGTGGGTGGTTTTCCTTGTAAATTGTTTTTTTTTTAATGTTTCATTCTTTTAACAGTATTAATGAGGGTTATGAGATCACGAAACCAACGTCTGTTCGGGTCAACTCGACTGGACACGTCTCGTGGTACACACCGGCCTTTCTCTCCAGTTCATGTGACGTAAACATCAAATACTTCCCCTTCGACGTCCAGAGGTGCGAGATGAGATTTAGCTCTTGGAGCTTCACCATCGAAGACGTCGACCTGCAGGTGGCCAATGGAAGTGACGCTCGACAATTAAGGTCAGAGGAGGAATCGCGACATACAGTTTTGAGGAAATGGACGGTTATGTGCGTTTTGGAAACTGTTAAAACCTCATTCTGTTGGAATGAACAAGTTAAAAATCCATTTCACCTGGCCTGAAGTTTCAACCAGGGAGCGAAATATTTACTCAGAAGGAGTAAATCTTTACCCTGTAGAATTTATAGAGAATGAAAGTTAATGACTAAACAACGGTAAAAGTGTTAAATTCGAAGTTTGTATGCCGTAACCTGTTCACAGAATTAGCTGGATAAAATAACGTGTAAATTGTATTTTGGCAGCTATACGGAGAACGGAATATGGGACCTTGTGGAGGTTCAAACAGCCAGGGAGGTGAACTCCTATTCTGCGGGGGACTACCCAGAGGTGTCTTACACCTTTGTGCTGAGGAGACGATCCGCGTACTACTACACGAATGTCATCATACCCTTCTTGTTCCTGTCTTTGATGTGTAATCTCATTTTCCTTCTGCCTCCTGACGGCAAAGACGCCAAAGTTGCGCTAATTATAACTACTCTCCTGGCTCTGGTCGTCTTCCTCCAGATTGTTGCTGGTGTCATGCCGCCCGTTGGAGAGACCCCCATTCTTGGTAAGAGAAATTATGACGATTCGCTGCAAGAGTAGATGGGAAAGTGTATAAGGTTGAGGGCGGCAGATTCTCTGACGCATTCCAATCGGTTCGCTAGGATAACCGGAATGGATGGCTAATCATGGAGCTAATCAGAAAGGAGAGCTCCAAGTCGACGCATGAAATGGATCGCAAACCTAAGGCCGTCACACTCTCTTCAACATCACTCTTTGTTATGGAGTTAATAGACAGAATGCTAGCAGTGCATGCATGTATAATGTATTGGCATTTTTGCAAACCTGAAACACTTGAACTGGAATAAGATTGTCCAAGCTATAATCTCCGTGTTCTCGTTGTCTTTTACAGCGAGCTACTTCCTGGCTCTCATCATTCTCGTCTGCATCTCCATTGTCGTCATGATCTTCATATACGCCGTTCAGCACGGAAGCAATCAGCCGCCTCGCTGGTTTCGTCGGCTGGTGCTGGGCTTCATGGCCAAGGCGGTGTGCATGTACGACAGCGCGATGGCTGGCTACGCTGAGAAGGAGGATCTCACCAAGGAAGAGCTCTACACCGTGGAGACCAACGCCAACACGGAACGCGCCAAGACTAGGCCGCCGCTGGAGCTGCCGCAGGGCCTGCTGAATGACGTCACCTTCCTGCGCAAGAAGGCAGAGGCTCAAGACCTGAGCGACTTCTTTGCCTCACAGTGGCGGTACGCCAGCCGAGTCATCGATCGCTGGATGCTGATCATCAGCCTGATGGTGTGGGCTCTGGCTACCATCATTCTGCTGGCGTTGAGTAATAGTGGCGAATAAACTTCCTATACTTGGCTTGAGACTTAGAGACGCAAACAGACTTTTTAAGAGCTGTGAGCGTGCGCGCGTTATTCTGAGCATGCGTGAATATTTCCAAGCACGAGGACTGGTATGTCTGCTCCAACCCCATCTC
The DNA here is from genome assembly GCF_054643075.1 of Acanthaster planci. NCBI lineage: Eukaryota > Metazoa > Echinodermata > Asteroidea > Valvatida > Acanthasteridae > Acanthaster > Acanthaster planci. Next base: position 4,455,893 of record NC_141785.1, on the reverse strand, counting down.
AAAGTACCCTGTCAAATTGACTCACAATGACCAAGTCATTGAGTGGCCAATTTACTCACAAAAATTTATATTTGGATCTTAATGAGAGTAGATAGTCTGACACGAAATGTGGGATCTTTTGTCACTGATCAGTTCCCTACATCTTGTAATAATACAACTAACAGGTCGGAATTTACTCTGTTGGACTTTCAGCAAGTTTATGGTTCATCTTGTGTTTCTGGGAATTGGATGTAAGTTATGAACCACGAAATTTCTTTTTTAAATTTATCGGAATACGTTAAAGAAAAAACTAATGTACTTAACGACATGTCTTCAATCACTTCCTATGCAGACCTGCTATAACTTACGTTTAAAGCTTCTCAGTCAAAACGAAGTTGACCTCTTATGAGTAAACTGGTAATTAACACTAAGCGCATGTATACCTTTGATTTATATAAGCATTTATAATTTAGGGATCTATGGTGTTTTTATGTTGTCAAAATATCCTTGACAAAATGTTTTTAAAGGTTCAGCTTTTTTACCGATGAGCAATCTTTTATATTGGTTCACCTGCTGAGGTTTTACACTTGTAGAGCATTTTTTAGTGTTAATCTGCTGGGAAGAATGGAGCATTTACGCAAAAATTCTACAGTAACCCGTCTTTGTACATGTATTATACAATTCAGTGTTGCATCATTTGACGATTAGTGCGTGCAACCTTGTTTGGACATAGCGTGGCAAATTGCTCGCTCTAAATGAAGAGACTCGTAGACAAAGTCGGTGACCAGTGAATGACTTTTTGTTCATGAAAGTTAAGGGTTAATCCTCCAAGAGTGAAATGAGGTTTATTGAAATGCAATGTGGTATTTTTAATTGCCAGTATCTGATTGGGATTTCCTTTCTGTTGGAATTTCAGCGAATAAGTTGGTCAGCTGATGTCAATGGCATGAGGTAAAGTGTGATATTGGAACATTCCATTTTTAATAACATAACACTTTCAGAATGCAGTAATCGAGCAATTAGTGTTTGTAAATGGAACGAACTTGAAACCTTTTTTTCAAATATGACATTGTCAGTTTTGCTCGTACAGACCGTTGCTAAAAGCCCAGAGCATAATGACTAAAATTGCTGGTGATTGATATACGCTTACGTACATTTTAGTTGCCTTTGCAATGATTGTGGAGATTTAATGTTTAAATCGTGACTAACTTACCTTGTGGCTGTTTCCACTTTTTAATCGGTATGCCGTCCATTTTTACTACATTTATAATTACATATATTGATGAACTTGTTGAAATTCGTTTGTGGAGCTCTAGCACTTTTGAGGTGTTTTTCTGGGAATTCTATAGGTTATTTACGTATACTTCTGCAGTAAGCAGTATGTGCTCTTAATATGCAATGTGTTTGGTGTATAAGTTATGTCGACAATAAACTCGTGTAACTTCATTCAGTTGAATGATTATTCTGTGACGCTGTGTTTTCGTGGCGGTTCTACGAATCTGACTTTTAAAGGCCGATTGGGTTTTAACTCGGCGAGGTGAATGCTCGAAGTCTCGGTTCTCCAGCGAAGGAACATAAATCTGAGACGGACCACGATAGTCACTAAGAGCTTCGGTTGGAGGAGGACAATGTCCAGAGGACTATATTGGAATTGGCTGTGAAACTAACTTACATGCAACGAGCAAGTTATGACGGTCTTCACATTCGCCGCACTGTTTCAGAATTAATCTGAAACATCCAAGGCAATCCATTGTACACATTTTCAAGCTAAGAAATTCATCCTAATAATGGGAGAAGGAAATCTGCGCAACTAGCGGCTCAGAGGATTATTCAAAGGGCAGTGAACGGTAAGGCGCAGTCCATTGATGGGTGAACGGCGCGGGGCTGCCTGGCTTAGCCATTGTGATTGTGCGATACCCATGCAGCAGAACCATCGAACTGGCGTAGAGGTTGCTTTGTATCTACCTGCCCAGTCCTTTTCATGTTTGGTCGAAGGCAGCTTATTAACCAGTTTTTTTTTTTTTTTGGCTAAGAGTACAAGTGTTGCCAAAGAAGAGGCTTCTTGCGAATGATCGATCATGCGACAGTTCAGTTTGTTCACATAAACAAGAGACGGTTCCATTCACCGTGAGGGGTGTGAGTGTTGCACCGTTTGAGTTTCCTCGCCAAAAATAAGTTTCACAAAATGAATGCTCTTGATTTTCAAGCGATTAGTCAAATTTGCTGCGATTATAATAACTATGTTTGTGTAAATGCTAATCGACCATAGCTTTGTCGCTTCTGCCTGTTTTCGCAACATCTTCCCAGTGTTGGTATTTCCGCCTCCCTGAGTAGTAGGGAGCAGTGTGGGCGCTCTTCCCGCTCGAAATTAACCGGCCCATTGATTACCCCTTAGCCAACCTACAATCCTTGATCTTCTTGATAGCGTCTTGGAGAAGGGATTTACCACTATGTTTTTATTCCTCCGTGCTCCTACAAAGTCTGAGTCGGTTTCTTTAGACTGTGAGATTATAGACTATGGCGTTTTCAGCGAGCTGCAAAAGGTGGGTGAGCCGTAATCTTTTCTTTCATCCTAAATGGGTGTTTCTTTTTTAAGTGACATTCCCATCAGGCCTTTTCTATCTGAAACCGTGATCTTCTGATTGTTGATTGAGTTGAATAGTTATAATTCGTGGGCGACTTGGGGGTTTTTGTGACATTGCCATATTTGTTTGACCAGTTACTCAATGTTCCTCAGTTTTACAGAGTCGTTTAAGTCAATGAATCAGGTCACAAAACCAAGCAGTAAATAATGAAAGGTGTTTATATTGTCCAAATTTCCGAAGGACTATTTAGTCCGCGGCTACATCATCGCCGGGGTTAAGCCCTCGAACAGCGCAGGGAGTGTTGACTTAAACCAATCTAACATCACAGTCTTTGTAATACAATAACTGTGTATATAATACATGCATACGTCATTGTAACGTAGTGACTCGAATCGAGTCATTAGACAAAAAATCGGGTCGAATCAAATAATTGGCTAAGGCAATTCGTTTCACCAATAATTTGAACACAATGCGATAAATAAAAAAGACAAGGTCACGTTTGGCATTTAAAAATTTGCTGCTGGGTTTCTACACATTTTACTCTTGATAACAACACATGGCATGACCTTTATAAACCGGCAATGTAAGTTACTACAAATATTTTTTTTTCACAAAGAAGTTCGCTTTTATTTTTGGGATTCGAGTCTTATTAACTTCCACTAGATTCGGGTCTTCTGATGAGAGACTTGCTCGCAGTGACGCGAGTCGAATCTTGTCATTAACCCGTCGGGATTCCGGTCGAGTTGAGTCTCGGAAAAAATTGTGACTCAAGTCACTACAACTCTGAGTCGAGGCAATTCCTTTCATTGTAGCTCAGAATATGTCGACGGAGGACAATCCTGTATGAAGGTGTCCCCTTTGTAAACAATGAAACGAGCAAAGCAGGACTGTATAACTAAACTTTCCATGTTTTACAGTTTGTTTATTATTGTTGGTATTTGGTTCCTGAAGGGCGTTCTTTTTTGGTAGCTTGTTGATCCTTGTGAAGGTCAAGAACGTGACGCCAAAAGGCAATGGAACTATAGGTAGGTGTATGTTTCATGTCCAACGTTAAGCACGCTCAAATCATCTCAGTATCAACCGTTGCTGGTACCCGGCCATTATTTTCAACGCATGATGTCTTGAATGGTAGTCTACCAGCGGACTGACACCCGGTTAATTCTCCAAGCAAGCTGGTGACAAACATGCTTTAGATATAGGCGTTCTGCTCCAGAAAAACGAACCGTCTAATCAGTAAATACGGAATGTAAGATTCAAGAAGCCTCTTCACTGAAAATGGGTCACGGCCACAGTTACCGACGTAGGTGTCACACAGGAACGGTGCACCAGCCAGGAGGTTTTATAAACTAGCAAATAAAGGGAAAGGTTATGGACCTTTCTTTTATTTATAACATCAACCGCCATTTTGTGTCGGAAGCCAAAGTTTACAGACAGTTCATCCTAGCTTGGGAACATTTGCCTCAAATTACACATTTTGAAGTATCTATTATATAATGGTTTTACCATTTCCATGAGATTTGTTAACACGTTTTGAAATATTCTTTCGGTTTTGTACTCATGGTCAGCCACAGTTTTTGCCGACTACCGGTCGGCAAAAAGTGCGGTCAGGACGTAGCCAAAGAAAAGTTTATGGCACTGAATGTATTGGCTTGAAGACTTTGAGCAAGTCTAATGTGTCCATGTATATACACAAAAATCTTACCCTCAATTTTAGATCTCAGAGGAAGATGACGCAATTATACCTCATCAAGGGACGCCTCATTTATATGGCGATATTTACTAAGTTATTGATTTAACCCCTTGTGAAAAGTGTAACTGGTAACCGCAGGTGTGAAGGGAGCTAGCGATACGGAAGCCGGTCGGCTGGTAAATGACCTAATGGCGGGCTATGGACCTGGCTTTGTCCGGCCTGTTTTGGAGACAAACAACCCAACAGTTGTGGAATACAGGCTGCTCATTCACGAACTAATAGAATTGGTAAGTTTGGCCGATAAAATGTCCTAAAGCAGGGGCTGCCAACATCAACTTCGAGTTTTGCGTAAAAGTTGGGGGTGGTTATGAGCCCCTATAATTAGTTGTTAGTTTTTCTAGCAACGTAGACGCCTTTGGTGGGAACTCTACTTTTGAACGACTATGAACTTGCACGTGTTACGGTTGCATCGCTACCAACAAAATGAAATCTCCCGCTAACACGGCTCTTTTCAAGCTTTGAGGGGGTGCTTCTGCATTGGCGTAACACGGATTTTACTAGGGGGGCACAAAGGGCACGAGCATCTTATGGGGGCACCAGCCTTCAGTGGTGTGGTTTTGGTGCAAGTTTTTGTTAGCCTTGTTTAATCTCCATTCATCCGATTTTTTAGTGGGGGGAGGCACACCTGGGGGGCACCGGGAATTTGTATGGGGGGCACGTGCCCCCCATGGCTACGCCACTGTGATTCTGCTCCAGGCGGATAGCGCGGAAACGGTAGTTTTATCACACTCATCCGACAGAAAGAAGGAAAAGGTACCTGCACACACAATACAAGCACTTACTTCTAGCTCAAGCAGCCAAACTCAAACGCAGCCTATGCTCCAGTCTACACACAAAAGAGGAAAAGCCTTAACTTTCCACATGATAGTTCAACCCGCTCTGGAGTCTAGCCAAACCTTTCCCGCTTGAACTCAACAAAGGTCTGTTTTTTGGAAGTCATCTACCTCTTTATAGTTTGATAGTCTATTTATAAGAAACTCACTTCCGTAGGCGGACTACTTGAAACAAAGAAACTAGGTCAGCACTTTCTGTAAGAAGGCGCCGGTCAGCAATCGGTAAAACAGCAAAAATCAGCAAAACAGCCGAAACAGTTCAAACAGTTGTCATTTTAAAAACATTATTCCTGAAACTGGTGAAACGTCAGCCTGAATAGGCATATGCAACGACATCAAGGATTTATGCCCAATGGTAAAAATACTTCGACCCTTCATTTTACATAACTATTGAATGGAACTTTAGCAGAGAAAAACAAGAGAATTTAAACTTCCTTAAAACCTGGTTTATCACATTGTCAACACAACTTAACTACATGTATTTGTTATTACCCGTTCACTTGAACTCGAGTCGTTCTTTTCTTCTCTTTCAGAGTACCCGAGAACAAAAATTCAAAATCAATGCTCGTCTGAGAGTGGTAAGCATGTTGTGGAAGAAAGGAAGAGAATCGCTTTCCGAATGCAGGGGCGTGGCCAGGTCGGTCTGAAGGGGGGGTTTCCAAGCCGTGAAGGCATGTGCGTGCAAACGCGGAACCTTACTGGACACGAACTTCCCCCGTCCCCCAAAAATCAAGGGGGGGTCCGGGCAACGGGAACCCCGGTCAAGACCCTGGAATGTGATCGTTTTTACACTTTAATCAACATTATTGAGGTTGGAGAATATTTCCCATTTAACAACACGAGCCTACAGTTAAGAAGGAATTTTCTTAGTCTGGTTCCTGGACCTGACAAAAATCCCTGAAGTGAATACTGGTATGGTAATTCCAGCAGACATCATAGACCAAAACAGAACATGATGCAACGCAAGATGTATGACGTGATGCCTGGGATGACACTCGTGCGTGTCTGCTGATCTGTAAAAATTTTGCCAAAGTTGTAATCAGTGATCAAAAGCATCATTAGAAAGAAACGAGTAAAGCTGATAGAATCAGGAAAACGTGCAGAAATTACCGAAGAACATACAACATCATGTTTGAAATTATCTGAAATCTATACGGTGTGTGCTATCTACTCTATTTTTTGATTTACTGCAGTGCAGGAAAAAACACTCTTTCGTCCACGAGATATTTTTCCTGAATTTATTTTTGTGCTTCCGTTTGTCTAACTTTGAATCAGTCTTGGAGGGATGAATTTCTTCAATGGGAGCCCAGCGAGTATGGCGATACCAAGGTTATCTTCCTCCCGGCCTCTTCAATATGGCAGCCAGACATCACCCTAATGAGGAAGTAAGAGCCTTATTTCCAATTTTAGAGTAATAAATATTTTAATCATTGAACGAGCCTGTTGCCATGGATGTTCTGCTTCCAATGTTTGACGTTTCAATGAATTCGATTGACTTGCTTTCTTTTTATAGCGATCGAGCTACAACTGAAGTTAACCTTGATCTTCATGTAGTTGTTGTTCGATGATGACGCACGTTTTGATAAATCTGTACCCAACAGTATCGATGAAGACTTTGAAGTCATGAAACCAACTTCTGTTCGAGTCAACTCAACTGGACACGTCTCGTGGTTCACACTGGCCTTTCTCTCCAGTTCGTGTGACGTAAATGTCAGATACTTCCCCTTTGACATCCAGAGGTGCGAGATGAGATTTAGCTCCTGGAGTTATTCCATCGAAGACATCGACCTGTACCTGGCCAAGTCAAAGGACGCTCAACAAACAAGGTAAGATATCGAAGAAACTTGAAATAAAGGAAACCTGACCAGGGGGCTTCCAGAGGGAATGAGAGAGATACGGTACGGAATGAGATCCAGTGGCCGAAGGTGGTGTTGTAGTCGGGTGCATCACGTGTATGATATCGAGTGTAGGACTGCTTGAATTGAAAGGACTTTTGATGGACTCATCTTGACTCATCATGGCCTACTTGAGTAGATGAAATTAACCACCCAATTCAAGGCTGGTGAAGCAGTGGTGGTCAAGTATGTATTTTGTATCAATTGTATAATAATGATTTATTTTGATCTCTTGGCAGCTATCAAGAGAATGGTATCTGGGATCTGGTGGAAGTTCAAACAGCCAGGGAGGTGAAATCCTACATCGCGGGAGACTATCCAGAGGTGTCCTATACCTTCGTGTTGAAGAGACGATCCGAGTACTATTACACCAACGTCGTTGTACCCTTTCTGTTCCTGTCCCTGATTTGTAACCTCATTTTCCTTCTGCCTCCTGCCGGCAAAGACGCCAAAGTCACGCTGGTCATAACTAATCTTCTGGCTCTCATAGTCTTCCTCCAGATTGTTGCTGGTGTCATGCCGCCCGTTGGAGAAATCCCTGTTCTAGGTAAATGAATTTTTTAAAAGTGTTTGTTGCAAACGCAGATTACAACTTGCGTAATCTAAATTCAAAGTTTTTCTTGACATTTTCCTACATCTTTTACAGCAACCTACTTTCTGACTCTCATCATTCTCGTCTGCATCTCCATCGTCATGACGATCTTCGTGTACACTGTTCAGCACGGATCTGATCAGCCGCCTCGCTGGTTCCGTCGCGTGGTGTTGGGCTTCATGGCCAGGGCAGTGTGCATGTACGACAGCGCTGTGGCTGGCTTTGATGAGAAGGGAGTCAGTGAAAACGAAGAGCTTCAGCCACTGGAAGTGAACGCCAATAAAGATGGGGCAAACCTGCTGGCTGTCCAGATTCCGCAGTCGCTTCTGGATGACGTCGCCTACCTTCTAACAAGGTAGAATCGCAAGAGAAGGGAGACTTCTTTGTTTTGCAGTGGGAGTACGCCAGCCGGGTCATCGACCGCTGGCTGCTGATCATATCCATGACGGTGTGGGCTCTGGCTACTATCATTCTGCTGGCAGTGAGTCATGAGTAAACTCGGTATATTAGACATTATGGATTCACAAAAACGAAGTTAGCGATTCAAGATCGCCCCATGCACTTGTTTGCATGGAATTCCTTTCAGACTGGAACTATGAAAGTGAATTCAAATTTCTTAAAATCAATACGGGCGTTTCACTAAAGTGCGCCTCCAAGAGTTTGCAAAGTGTTGGCCAATTATCATGCCCGAAATCTGTCGACCCAAATGCGCGCTTCGAAAATGACAGGAAAGTTAGTTTGATATTGAACATTGGACATTCCCATTGGTTTGTACAAGGAATGTCTGAATGGCAATTCACGGTACAACGTATATGTAAATAATATCTAAAACATGAACATTTTCTGTACAAACCTATGGGAATGTCCAATGTCCAATATCAAACTAACTTTACTGTCATGTTTGTCGTCTGGATACCTGACCCAATGATTTTGACAACTCTAAGAATTAAGGATCTGGTATCACCCAATTTCCACGTGACCAAGACTGGAGGAATTCCTCCAGTTTTCCGGAAATAGCCGAAACATTCCGAAGTCGTCCCATCTATATTCGGCATGTTCGGATGGTACCGTTAATGTTCGCTTATTCCTGGCTGGGTGGGTAGGCCAGTTGTTGAACGTAAACTCCCGTACCCTATTGGCAGCTGTTGATCCTACAATATTTGACTTGACACTGAATCGAAGGTCACCTTGGCGGAAATCAATGGCAAAACGCAGAATATAATGCCCACACATATTTAGGGTGCACCACTGTAATAGAATCGAAAACACCCGGGCTCTCAACTTGCGACCCCTGACCCTTTCATCGTATTTATTTATATCCATGAGTGATGCCGAACCTAAGATTTTTTTTATCAAGAGTCGTAATAGAGAATCTTTGGGCAGGGAACCAGATTATCATGTTTGGAAAGGGTCGACAGATTTCGCGCGTTGTGATTGGCCAACGCGTTGCAAACTCCTGGAGGCGCACTATCGTGAATCGCCCGTATTGATCGCCCATTGATCTTAACAATCCGAAACTGATATTATCGCCCTCATGCGGTGAACAGACCAGCCATTTGGTTGGTGGAAATTGATATTGGACACGGAGGAAATGTACTTTGTACAGAACATCCACAGTTTTTATAGTATGTGGTTTGCGCACCTAGATGTAGGCCTATTATACAGTGGTGAAGTGGTATTGTTGCGTGACAACAGTTTTCAACAGTTTTACATAAATTATGTTTTCTGGAAAATGGCTGAATCTATGATTTTCTAGAGTGGATGTTACGGCATTTTGATAAAGGGAACTTTACAATCAATTTATCAAACGGAAAAATATTGTGGTCACGAATGAACTACGAAAAAGAAAATCAGTTGACCTATATCCGTTTCCACGGTACTTGTTGGGAGATTTAACTTACAATTATTGGTTGATTTCAGTCACATTTTCCTGTTTGAAGATCACTCACGCTAAGACTCGACTCTACACAATTTTTTTCAGTGATTAGATGGTAAATTTGATTTTGCAAATAGGGCGTCTAATACTCAGACGACACCGGATTTGTTCATCTGTTCACTATCCAAATTTGCGAATTTTACATAATTTACTTAATGATGCAATTTGATGTGGTATTGTCTTTTCAACTTGTGAGTTTTACGCTGAGTTGTTAGCAGAGACGATTGCATTTAATAAACATTAACATCATGCAGTGAAGCGGAAAGATATGAAATCCCAGGCAGTTTCGTGGTCCTCATTACGTAATATTGTCTAATGACACAAACGAGCTGGAAAGAGACCATAAATAGGGCAATTGGGGTAGAAGGACTTCCTCTTTATGGCCAGTGAGTTATATTACAATGTAATTCCGGCCTCCATCTTATCAAACTCATGATACCAAACTACTGCTTTCACCCAAAAGTTGACTGCTTGATTCTTACCCTCATCTTTAAAACTTGTTGGCTGGTAGGGGAGAATTCTGATAAAATGCTTCCTGTCGTAATTTTGCTCCAGAGAAAAATTCCGAAAAGGAAACGTCGGCAAGACTAACCAGACAGTAACAAGTAGTTTTCAAACATTAATTTCGAGTAGGAAATTACGAAAATAAATTATATAATTATAACTCAGACAGACTCTTAAAATTATCTCACAGTGTTGGAGTCATACAGGGGTTCGGTGTACTCATGGATAAATCGTTGCTGTCAGCTGTACACGTAGCTAGTCGCAACCCCTGGAGACCCGGCTATTAAAGGCCGCATCCGACTTACATGACTCCGAAGGAAGTGGCTGCAGCCAGCACTGTAGAGTCTCGTGTAATTTTAAGCCGAAACAAGTAATTCAAACACTGTCCTAACTCGAGGGACATCAAAAGTGAAACTTGGTGGCGCTTTTTAAATTCGTCGGATGAAGCACTTTCATCAAGTCTTTATACACTCTTGCAGTTGGATATTAACAAATATACTTATAAAGATTTCTTCCTTTTAGATTCGGGGGATTTTAACCCTCGAACTTCGTAGCATTCTTTTCTTTATAAATAGACAAAATAGAGTACATTTGGGAAACTTAAGCGTATTATTTGAAGCTTTAAAACAGTTCCTATGATACAAAACTTTGTACACCAGAACCACTTTATGAGACGGCGCAAAGGTTGACAACGTACGCATGTCGAAGTACTTGAAAAACATTGCCAGCAAAGAAAATCTTCTTGATCAGAAAAATGAGACAGGTGGTAGGTTTTGCGAAGGCAACATGAGGGGAGGTCGAATACACATGGAAGATCGATCGGTGTTCCGTGACGTGGAAAGTGGTGGATCGATTATATAAAAAAACCGACTGTCGGTTGAAAGGAATCGGATGCCAGCTATGCCTGACAATTTAGCGATGTAGTATGACTCCAGTGTGTCCCTGCACTACAACAACCAAATCAATATCCAAATTTGCCGCTTGCTAATGGGTGCGTCTACGCATGTTTATCTAGCGGGCGTAAAGCGGAGCCGCTTGGCTACCCTTTTCTTAGCGAAGTGGGAATGATTGTAAGTGCAGTCTGGAGGTCATGCTTTATAATTCTAAAAGTTAACAGCAAGTCATAATTAAACAATTCTTTGTTTCAAAACCAATGCAGGTTAAGGCATACATGTACTAGAAAATACATAAAAAGGGAATTCTTTGACATGATTTCATTTGAAGAGAGCGACTTACACTACTCCCAAACTGGGCACGGAGGAGTCGAAAAAAGAAAGAAGAAGCAACGTTTCGCACTATCCCACGCAAGACATGGAATAAAATATTACATTTTTGCGTCACACCAGAATGTGATTAATTAGGGGCACACAAAGTGCATGTGTAATGCTTTACTAATAGCTCGGAACAAAACATAAAACAATTTATCTTCAATCAAATAACTGTGACTTGCCTTGAAATTTTTTCGTTTCCCGGGTGATTCTGAAGGACCTTAGTGAGACATTACTAAAGATAAGCCACCCATAAGCATGAGGGATATAGCGTTTTAATGCAGCGGAAATTGGTATATACGTTTTCACTTCAGCCGGTTGCTAAGGCTTCGTGAGAGACTGCTTACGAACCCGCGTTTACAGCAGGAAACGTGGGAAGTGCCCGATCTGTGTATGAATTAGAATATGAAGCACTGTTTTACAAGGAAACCATGATGCTCAGGCGCCATGACGAGAGGTAATTCCATTGCTGTTAGACGAGAGATGTCTCGTTCTTGTATTATTTCGGCAGTATCATGCCCCATAAGGTTTCAGTCGCATCCATAGATTTCCATCATTATCACTTTCAAGTACATGTATTTTATAAGAACTATAACGCTGAACGGGCATTTAAAGTTGCGGCTCAGAACCGGTAGCTGACCTTATTTACACAATCAATTTGCCACAACTAAACGCGTTCAAAACACATTTAAATTCCATTTGTTCACCCAGTTGAGGGACGGTCAAAAGGCACTGTCACTTTGTCGATTTAAAACCCAAGGGGTTCCCCTATTAATTAAACAACTCCGTCGGATGGTGTGCCACATATCCTTAATTTGTGTCCATAAAAGTAAATTACTCTGTAAAGTAGCTACGACGTAGTGCTACATGAATATCCCGTGTTACCACAGTGCTGATTTTACACCATGCGATCAATACATATCGAACCTCATGACACTTTTATGGAACCGCAGTTTTGGCTTTCGCTGTTTGGAAAAGCTGAAAAGAAAGCTGAATTCATGTTCACATTAATTTGAACTTGCTCTCATGAAGATATTTCTGTTCAATATTTTAAAGACGGTTTCAACTGACAAATTATTTAAAAATCTAGATCCATTCATTTTATTTCTTAATGCAGAGTTTGATTTTTCTTTACATATCGCCCACTTCAATTTAAGGGAATTAATTTGGCTTTTTTAATTAAAACACATCGAAATTAGACAGACACACTTTTGCCCCGATTCAGGGTCCACATATGTAGCTGACCATATTTCATCACTGGGTAAAACCACCAACATGATGGGCTCTAGACCAGTCAGAAGGCTTAAAATGTACTTATAACTCCCAATTCTTAATCTAAAATCAAGCACTGAGCAACTTTAATGAAAACATCAGGAGCAGAGGTTCAGGAAAACAACAATGCAGCGTTGCCGGGTTAGGGTTCTTAAAATCACTCTTTGGACATTATCCGTACGTAGATGTCAGAATGTGCGCCGAACAGCTGTCGATTTCAAGAGATCTTGAAGAGGGGTTGCCAGGTTGCCAAGGAACTGGCAGGATCTTCTAGTGTCATTTATCTGCCTCGTTGTTGGCAATGTTGCAGCGCTAGCTCAGTAGGATGTAATTTGACGATCACTAAATGTAAATCAAACAGACAACAGACGAGTGGTTCGGCTCTGGGGCGGCACGACTCTAAAAACCCAGCCGCCCTATCGCCCATGGTTAGAAAAGTATGTTAGAAACAGCCTCTGACGGCAACCGCGGTATGGCTAGCTCCAAGGGACAGGCGCCAAAAGGACATTAATCAACTCGCCACGGGTCTATCGATACCCTTTTTATCGACAGGTTTCTCGAGGTGCAGTCTTGTACCAGGCGTTAGACGCTAAACGCTGATACCCGGGTACTTAAAAGCTTTGCGGCACTTTTTTCGAGTTCACTGTCAAAGAGTCTACCGTGCTTAAAGCGTCGTCGGTGATTTGAGTACACTTGCTCATGTGTGCTCACAAACGTAACGGGGGACGGTGGGTTCGGGACTTTGTTGCACATCTTGTGGCACAAGTGAATTGGATTTTTTTGTCGAGGGGATTAAATTTCTTTGAACGGTTGCGCTTGGATGAAAAATCTCCACCAATATCTCGCCAACTTAAAACTGTCTGTGCTTGGAATACAGTCAAAAATATCTTATGCGCCCTGGTTGACAGCAGTTTGGGGCTCAAAGCAAGAAACACGCGTACAACAGCCAAAAAACTTGAGCAAATAGATACATTTTCTATTTAACAGACAAAAAACCTGGAGTCTACCGCCAGTTATTCTTCATTCCACAACAACAGTCGTCGGTCATGCTTTTGTAAAGATGAATGTCGAGCTGTTTGTCATCTGTGTTTTACTCGGAGGTGTGACAGGCTGCACGGACGGCTTATGGTTAGCGGGCGTGACGGACAAACCGATACAAGAAAGACAGAATGAGGGAGCCACGCCCACAGACGAACAGAAGGAGACCACCACGCCCACAGACGAACAGAAGGAGAACACCACGCCCATACACAAACAGAAGGAGAATACCACGCCCACAGACGAACAGAAGGGGAATACCACGCCCACAGCGGAACAGATGGAGATCGCAACGCCCATACACAAACAGAAGGAGAATACCACGCCCAAAGACGAACAGAAGAAGAAAACCACGCCCATACACGAATCGGGCATTAGGGAGAAAGGAAACGCAGATGCTACTCAATCAGGTAAGCCATAAATGTAATAGCAAAGACTGATGCAGGCTTATTTTACCGATATTCCGACTTTTTATGGCGAAGTGAAACCAAATCTGTCAAACAAGTAAACAGATAAAAGTAAACAAAAAAACGAAATCTGAGCAAACAAGTTTAAAGGCCAAGACAACATCAAAAGGTGATGAAATATTTTGATAGTCCACCGATTCAAGCTACTGAGCGCGATATTACTTAAGCTGAACCGAACACAAACTTTGACGGAATGCAAACCAACTTCCACTTAACTCTTTGAAGACATTTTTTCTCTCCAGAATCTGGTGTTTCGGAAAGACCAGAGTTTGTCATGAGTTCTCCGGCCTACAACGGCCTATTCTGCCCAGCGGAGAAGCTCTGGAAACTTCACTGGCCTCGGACGAGAACTGGGCAGACGGCGTCCTTGGAATGTTTAGGCACCGATTTCCCGGGTTCTGTGACCAGATACTGCCGGCTGGTCAAACCATTCTGGTTCTTAAAGAAAGAATTTGCGATTTGGGGGCCTCCAAGCTTCTGCAAGAAGCGCTTGCCAGACGACGAGGGCAAGCCAGCCGAACCGCCTTCGTGCCCGCAGGATACCAGTTACGCTACGGAGTGGCCGGAAACCCCGGTAAACACCACGGCGAGGGCCGAGTGTCCGAGGAACCTGTCCGTCTCTGATAACTTGAATGCTACGCGCCGTTGTGAATTGGTCACATTGGGCGGCATACAGGTATTTTGTCTTGTCTGTGACTTTTCCAAACAACCTTTGTCCGGATAGCATTAAGAGGAATGGAATGTTCTACGGAATTTCCAAATTTAACCCAAATTAGGGAAAAGAGTTCAATAATTGTACACTATAGTTTTCTAATTACTTTGATAAGTGTTGGCCGTCATAATTCCAAAAAGTAGTTTCTGCAGGAGAGTAGTATTGGCGGAATCACATTCCAGGCCAACAAGTTTCGCTCTCAATGATCAACACCCGATAAAATGTATGATCAGCTCTTGCTATACCAAATTCTCGCATCATTTGGGTACCTGTGTTGGTCTCTCTCTGGACAGAGTGCGCAATGGCAGAAAGCTGATCTCTTGAGCTGCCTCAAACCCGTGATCAACGAGTCAATGGTAGCACCAGCCAATGACACGATGGAACAGAAACTAGACGACTGGTTGGCTGATCACTCGTGTCCCCATGACACCACGACCTCAGCTATGGGTAAGAAAAACTCATTTGTAATGGTGTTTCAAAGGACACGGATCAGCAAAGAAAATGTCTTGAAACTAAAGGTAAAGAACTCTTAATCACCCTAAGCCTGTACCATGGAACATTTCGGTGACATAAATGCAGCAAGCTTTGTCGCTCCCATTGAAGTAAACGTGACAGAAGAAAAGATACGTAAAGTTTTCGCATTAATTGGTGATAGAGAGGTTTCGTACAGTAGTCAGCGTATTGTATATGCAGATTGCATAGTTATTTAAAACTAACTTCTTTGTGTAAATGATTAAAATGTGACATAAATATAGATATAAAGAACTGTTTATAAGGTGTAATGCTTAAGATCAATCAATATTAAAAGGATTGCAAAGTCCGTTAGAACAATGGATGCACGAGGAACACAGAGAGGGTTTATCGACCCCAACAGATATTTTAGAGATGCACTTTTGAACCCAGCAGTTCTCGAACGAAGAATCCCGCCAAGGTGTGCAGGTATCGTTTTAAATAAATAGGAGAAGACTAGCAGGTGCATCTCTTGGTTCTTTTCACGGGGCTTCATTTTCCCAAACAGGCATTTTTGAGTGGAACACTACTATCGTTGGCGGGTTTTCTATCTCCACGTGTCCGTACGGATTCATCGTGCCAATAAAGGACACACACACTTTCATCCAGATAAGCATCGGGCTTACGTCCAGCCTGAAAGAATTACACGACGCCCTGAAGGCCGCCAACCTCACTGAAAAGCTGGAGGAGATCGGGAGAAACATCTCGTCGCTCGTGGAGGGCGTGGGGCAGTTCATAGCCAACAAGACCTCTGAGATCGTCCAGGACATCATCTCCAGCAACTTTACGCAGAGCGAGCTATTCATCGGTTTCGCTGACTGGCTGGAGTCTTTGAAAGACAAGTTCGCGGAAGTCAGCACCCTACCGGACGAATCAGACGAGGAGACGGGGTATTTGGTATCCGAACGGGGCCGTATGCGAAGAAGTAACACAAAGCCTCTTAACGATGCAGACTTGAACAAATGGACGACTAGCACAGTCACTCGTTTGAATCTACTGGAGGCGCTAATGGGCTATCCCTTCACCAGCCGATGGAGGCAAAGCAAGACCAGTTACCCCAAACAGGAAGATCATTTCGGCCCTGTCGCCAACGATTTGAGGAGTCTGACGAGCCCATATGAAAGTAACGAATTCCTGCCAACCAATTGGCGCAGTCGTTATCTGCATGAGGTCAAAGGAAAGACGGGCCCCGAATTGACATTCACCGCAAGTGCCAGTGAAACAGGACATCTCGACGGAATCCTGAATTCCATTAGTTACATGACGTTCCCAAACATCTCCAAAATCATCGAGGTCTTCCACGATCTCTCGAGGTAAGTGAAGATTATACGGTGCCTTCAAACCATAAAAAAGGACAGGACAATATCAGATGCAAAGTAAAGAAGGATATGAAATTTTCACCCCAATTCTACGGTGAGTATAATAATAAATGACCATTATGATGAAAGTTGTTTTTACTTTTTTGGAACCGTGAACTGCAGTCACCTGGAATGAATGATACATTTGAGTTTTGCCGCATAATCGTAAATTTTGTCACAACGAGAAGCAAATGAAGACATTAATGCAATAAAGGCGCAGTATTAACATATGCCCCAAACAGTAATAATTCTTGAATTCACTATTCATTCCCCATACCTCAAAATAACATTTTGCTTGCGCAACATTTCTTCAAAAGGGATTTAATTTACTGAACAAGCCATTCGATAGAAATGAATTTTCTGCATTTGAATTCGCTGCACTAATGAGCAAATTTCTGGCTAAAAACTTCAAGTCATATAAAGAAGTCCACGAGTGCTCCAATGTCGGTCGTGAAACAAGTCCCAAAATGTGCTGTGGTAGTTTGAGTGGCTTACGATGAAATGTTTCCAACCCCCTCGTCCAGAACACCTGCTCGAAAGTGCCGAGAACGTGTCGACGGTCAAAGTGTGGTCTGGGGTGAGGCGAAAACGTGGATGTGCCGGTCTGAAAATGCTTCTCTTTCGCAAGACTTGGACCGGGTAATTAGCTTTCAACATTGTGAGATGACTCCTCTGTGATAATGCAACTTTCGTCCAAATGCAAGCTAAGAATCGTCATGTTCTCGAGTTTTTTTCTACGCCATGCCTTTTTTAAGTAGGTGAGAAGGCAACGAAGGCCTTACTCGCATTTTACTATCATTCTCAGTTTGCACCTGAAAATTAAAAATCTTTACTAATTTACAATGAAATTTCTGGGGAAATATTTTCCGGCGTTTAGCATAAAACTTTGTCCCTGACGAGGGCGGTTTATAACTCAATAAATGTAAGCATTTTTGGTCAGAAAGATTTTCATCCGTATTGTTTAAAGGCTTTTATTTTACAACCGAAACACATTGATATCATGCTGTGAATGGATTATTTTTGACAGGCATTGATGGAGACCAAGAATATTGGCCTGGGAAGTGAAGCCGACCTGACCTTTATTAAGATCATCGTCAGCATGTGGTCGTTCATGGAACGATGGGGAGACGTCATCCCTCAGGTATGAATTAAAATGATTAGGCCTACAGCGCGCTCGAATTTCGTGCAGTCACTGCCATGAATCTTTTTACATTAGCTCTGTTCCTCGTCCTTAAACTCCGTTCGCGCAGAGAACCAATTGTTCACGGATTTTTCGAAACTGCCAGAGACTCGGCTTTTATGATCTCTCTCTTTTAACAACCGTTTCAACAAAGTTCACATGCGACGAAACACGAGGAAGCAAAACGATCTGAAACCACAATGTAAAGGCAACAAGGGGAATACTGCTTCATAAAATTTTAAAACAAATTGTGTGTGTTGAATTTCAAACTGCAATGCAATACTGACGATTCACAAAAGTGCGCATCCAAGAGTTGCAACGCGTTGGCCAATCACAACGCGCAAAATCTGTGGACCCTTTTCGAACGTGCATTGGGTTGCAATGGATAAGCTCTTGGAGTTGCAAATTCGTGGAGGCGCACTATTGTGAATCTCCCGTATTGTGAGACCATTTTCAAGATTCTGTTTTGAAATCGTTTTCTTTCAGGCCATACTGATGCTCATTCAAATGATTAACCATCTGCTATCACTCCCGCCGTTTCTGCCACAAGTTGTTAACAACAAGTAAGTAGAGAAGATTGAAATCAAGGTTCTTCCCTTGTCACTTTCACAAGTGTGACCTTATACAGGAACGGGCTTGATGCTAACTTGTCACTGATCCAACAGCCGTGCTGAGACAGAATTTAAAGTAAAATACTTAAAAAACATAAAACTAACATACTACAAAAACAAAGTTTTAACTCAGCCGAACGAGTAGTTCTGTCATTAGAGCCAAAGTTCACTCTTCTGTCTGTGAGTGACCCCTGTAGTATATTTACGAAAACTTCCAATACTTTGTCGAAAATTTGAGATTTGTTTTAGAGCAAACGTTGGTCCATAATGTAAGACATTAGTGCTCAATTACGGAGGACGGATTTAGGGCGGATTTCACTATTTGCACTTTTTGTCAATGTCGTGCGACAGACAGCATAAAATGTATTTAAGCAACAAGCCAAAGAAATATGCATCTTCAAGAGCCAAGCGGAAAATCTTCCCTAACATCTTCACATGCACTTGTGCTAAAAGTACTTCATGCAATATCTCAGTAAAAGTAACAACTGTTATTCGCTAAATCAACCACAATCGTCTTTTTTTCTGTCCAGAATCATCAGTACCATTGAAAACTTGCCGAACACAAAGCTGCCGAATCTACCTGACAACATGTCCGTTGTTACGATTGTCACGGACAATATGGTGTTGGCGCTAGAAAAGGTACTCACTCCTTTCTACACAAACATGCCTTATTATAGTTCTGGTTCCAGTTTGCTTGGAATTAAAATACCATGGTGTTTGTTTTTGCGCAAAGCAAGCAACTTTTGAGAATGGTAACTAGATTGATGAAAATCAACGTCCACTACACTTTTACAGTGAATTAAATGATTACATCCTTGCGCTTGACAGTGGGGCATTTGCACAAGTCACGATGCAAAAGATGTCTGTTCTACACCCTTAACGCTTCTCACTTTGTACAATTTTTGACCCTTGAAATTGCTTACATTTTAAGTCTAGGCAATTGCCAATCGACCAATAGTTCCTCGGTTTGCTTTTGAATAAATGAGCCCCTCATGAAATCATTTTCTTGATATATTTGCTGAAGGTGGAACAGGACACCCTTGACGGGGTTCTCTTCGCTTCCATCAAACCAAACGACCAAAGAGAGATCGAAACCCGTGCGGAAATATTTTCTCTGAGCGATGGTAAGTCCAGGTTGCTCCACTGCTTATTTGTATTGTGACTTAGGAGCCTAATCCCTGCCTGCATGGTTTACAGGTGGTATTGCTTCTGACTAGCGCTCGCTGAAGAGTTTGGCTAATGGCAAGAGCCACCAGCACAGGGCTGGATGGCTCAATTGGTAGAGTTTCAGTACAGGTTGAAATCCTGCTTTATTCCAGTTCATCTTTATAATTAGTTACACAAAAAATCACATGCACTACCGGTATGTTTTTCCCATGTGCGTGATTAACCCGAGCTTTACTCAAAATTTCCCAGTGAAGACAATGCTTAGGGTAACGCAGAGCAGCTTGCTGTATAAGTGGACATATTTTCTATGCGAACTTTGTCCTTTTCTTCGCAGGCCCGAACATCGGTAAGAATGTTTTCGAGCAGAAAAGTGGCGCCCTCAACGACAGCCTTCGAGGACTAGATTTAGACAGCATGGAGGAGTATTTTTACGTGCCGCCGGGCGTTTTCTTCAGTCATCACACCGGCCACTGCCCCATATCGGGTGCGTTCGTGTAGATTCCTAAAAGATGACCGGTGATTTCTTGTACCGAGTGCTCTAAATCATTTGACGATTATGGCACAATTCTGTTTTATACATTTGGTCAGTCGCAAGCTAACAAAACGAGTGGCAAGCCTCCAGAGTCAATGTTGGAGTCTTTCAAGAGAAATTTGCCAGATTTTAACTGATTGGAACCGCCGTCATTTTTTCCACAAAACATTCATTTTAATCAGGCTGCCAAAACAAGTGATACCTCAAATCAAAGAGCCTGCTTTGCTCTTTTTAATGCAGAACAAAACAGAGTTACTGAAAAATGACTATACGACTCAGTTCTGTGGGATCTATCTAGGTTCTTTTTCCGAATATTGATTAATTGATCCGTCTAAACAGTAACAGTAAAGTATTTGCTATTATTGAAAGTGTCAGAACAAAGGTATTGTTTAATCTCATGTCATTGTTTCATTAATTGAAATATGTACATCTACGTCTTGATTGAACTCAACACAAAATATATTGTTGATTTTCCAAAATTCTTTTGGAAAATCTGTATTTTAAGTAACCAGAAAGCACTGTAAGAGGGTAAATAAAAACAACTGGGTTCTAGTCGGTTCTTTTTTTACGCATGTCAACCTAATCTGACCAATTGCGATACAGGTTATTCAATTAATTAAGCTCAAGTTTCAAAATCATGTGATTTATCACCTGAAGCAGACGAAACCAACGGAACCGTGGCCTGGAAAAATACAACCGTGCTACAGTTTGTTATATACGAGAACGATCGACTATTTCGTACCAACAGAAATGAGGTGGCTGTAGATACAGCGAATGACGTCCCAGAAAACGAGCAAGCTGAATGGAAGGTGGGGCATTAATCCTATTGATTTATATATCGCTGAAAACTCTTTTGAAAAAATGTCAGGACAAGTGTCAAGTGGTGACAAAGATGGCGCTTGATATTAAACTGTTCTTAAAACCAATGCAAGCGAAATGCAAGCGAACTATTCTCGCCCAGAAATTGAAACTTTAGACCTAATGAACTCAACTGAATCTTAGTAACAAAGCTGCCAATTGATCGTTTCTCCACTATGCCTAGGAGGCTAGGACACATAATTCCATTATTCACCCTTTTCGACGCATACCTTTTTCGCCCCTAAAAGTTCGTCCCTTGAGATTAATTACTCATTCAGCGTAAAAATCTCACATATAGCGTTGCACATCCTACTGCTTCTTCCAAACTGTCTTTTTTAGTGCTTTTGGCATCAATTTATGTCATTATGACTCCTTAGAATTTGAAAAGTGACTCCCATTCTTTTTAACTGTCTTGGCAGGCAGTAGAAAATAACAGATTTCCTTTTTTTGTGCAATTTTGCTTGCTGGGGAGGGGGGGAGTGCAACTTGTATGGATAAAATTTACTGTTAGGATGTTATTTTTACCTTCACATTATTAAACCCGTTCCAGCGTCCTAGCAGACCTTGATTTAATTTATCATAAATGAAACTTAAAAATCGAAAAAAACCAATGACACTTAACAATGTTGGTGATTGCAGGTGACAAGTCGAGTAATATCAGCCACGATAAGCGGTCGTTTTGTCTGGGGATTGGAAACTCCAGTCATCATAAGCCTAAAGCATCACAAAAAAGTAAGTGGACTACACGCTAAAACAAAACAAAAAAAACCACAAAAACAAAATGCCTATTCAATTTAAACGTATTGGCTCAGTTGACTGTAATTAGCTTTCGACCATCAGTGTAGGTCGAACGTCTATGCTTCGCAAGAGAATATTTTTAAAACTCTTTAAAATTATGAAAAATTAAACAAACGTGGGCTTGCAATGCACTACGGATGAGAAACCAGGAACATAAACAAGCAACAAAAGGCTTATTCATGTCCACAAGAAGAGATCGTTGGTGGAAAAGATGTCCTTGAGCTTACGAGAGAGGGCTCAGTTTCTGAGACAGCGCAGTAAAAGGGGACAGAGACGCATTTGGAAGACGCTAATATTTCGTCAGGATGATTTAGAATGATTGAACGACATCGTCAAGTTGTTCTTTCTCACCAAACGATATTGATACAGTTGTTTCATTTGGAACCTTAAAATGTAAAATTTAAATGTAAATATTCCTTTGATAAATTAAGGTTGGTGGCGGTGGTCGCGTACTGTGTGTGTTCTGGGACTTCCAAGGAGGAGGTAAGTGAAGATGTACAATGAATTGGAATTTTTAATAAATAGGTAAAAGGGGACTTATCTTGCTGAAAAAATAACGAAGGTTGCCTGTCTAAAGAGATACCATTTCTTGGTGTTGTAGGTCAGGCGTACTACAGTCAAAGTGACAGGTTAATCCTGTCCAGACATCTCGTAAATTTATTGGTATGAAAGTCTGATTCAAAGTAGATTCAAAGTATGAGTTCTCGTTTTTAGTTTACCTCCCAAATATGTTTGCGTAACTTAGTACAAGGGGAGGCCCTGCACTTTCTCAACAGTATTTTATTACAACTTAAGACAATTTCTTGACCGTGATATTTCAATAGAATGGCATTTTTTCACTAAGTTAAAGACTTGTTTTGGCATAATACTTTGTTGAATGAGCTGTGCTTTTTTTCATGTTTAGGAACTTTTAAGTAGAAATTGATATTGATCTGTGTATATGAATTGATACCCAATTCAACGGTTTCTTCAGATGGCTCTGGCGCCTGGTCTACAAAAGGCTGTAGAGTAAGCTTTACGTCAGCTGAGCATACAATCTGTGAGTGTAATCATCTCACCAACTACGCGGTCATTATCGTAAGTATGGGATCTTCTGAGAACATTTCATCATTTTCAACGACTTCCTTTCGACCAGTTCTTCGTCTGATCGAAAGGTGTTTCAAGTCCCTGACTCTCTTGGCGCCTTTCCCAAGTTTTACTGAATTCATTTGACAGGGGTTTCAAAGGTGAACAGTAGGCCCTAGAAAAAACGCTTTGGTAGGCCCTACACAGTCGTGGATACAGTGGCAATTTCAAAGCGCTTCCAATTGCCAGAATCCTTCAGTTTAAGTTGCAGCTAAGCTGAACTTGACAGCTAATATACGAGTTGGCATGACGCTTTACCAACATCAGACAAAGAGAGGACACTGTGGTTTCCTCGTAGGCCCTCAAACTGTTGCAGGCCTCCGAATTTTTCGGAGACCTTAGGCAAGAGTGCCTGCTGTATAATCCGGCCCAAGACCGATGGTCTATATTTCAGGATATCGGGGCCCAGCTAGGCAACGGCAGTCTGCCTCGAGTGCATTGTCAAGTCCTGGAAGTCATCAGCTACACCGGATGTGCGCTTTCCCTGATTGGTCTGATCACCACCATGGGTATGCTCGTATCTGTCAGGTAAGACGACGGTAGACTTGTCCTCGTTTGATGAAGCCGCGAGACGATAAACTATCATTAACTGCAGAAGCACTCCAGCAGTTGAAAAGGGCCATTTTGGCGGGGAGTGTTCATTTTGTTGTCAGGGATGCGACAGCAACGCTTGCTTTTCATAGTCGTTTGAAAGCCAGTGAAGTGCAGTTCCCGGCCACCAAAGAAGCCTCCGTTTCCTGAGAAACTTGCACCCTTTTGTCGTCCAGCTGGCAGCGGATAAGGTTACAACAATATCGGAATGTGATGAAAAATAAAAAAATAAAGACGAGGCTGTTGGGGACTTCTTGGTTTCGAGTGCGTACTGAAGGTCAGCCGAAGACTTCCAATCATTTCGACACAGATACGTTTTGACGGTGTGACTTCTGAGGTTGCACTTCAAATCTTTTTCAACAGATAAATCACACCTTTTTGCTCTGAGACTGGTTTGACACCTTTGCTTTGGAATCTCCTTATCCACAACAAAAAATTTACAGTATCAGAAAAACCAAACGAAGAAACATATTCTACATGGAGTTTTTAACCTACTATACAGAGCTACTGTTTTCCTTTTTTGTCGTAGAAAACTACGGGAAGCCAAGACAACCCCGACTCGTCTGATGCTCTGTCTCTCACTAATCATCTCCATGACTTTTTACCTCACCGGGATCAACCAGACGAGCAGCCGCCACGCGTGCACGGCATTCGCCTGCTGCATTCACTACTTCACCTTGGTGGCGCTCATGTGGATGGGCGTGGAAGGTGCCTACCTGTACCGGAATATCGTGCTCGTGGCCATAACCCCCCCTCGGCACATGTTCAAAATATGCTGCACGGTGGCTTGGGGTAGGTCAGAGCCGTTTATCCCGCCCTGTCTTGAAAATCGTAACACTGCCACAAAAACTCTGTTTTGCGCTTAGCAATTTAACTCTGTCGTTTAGAAAGAGGAAACGTATCACATTTAGCTTCTGAACACGTGATACCAAAGTGATACCAAAACAATGTGTTAGAGTGAAACCTTTGTGAGCACATTGTGTTTGTATACATGGCTTTACCACAAAGGACGGAAACGCGTTGGAGAGCGAAGGATCTTTCGTGTCATTAATAATATATCTCTATTCAGTCCTCAAAACTAATTGTGTGTTAATCTAATGGAGTGTTTTCCTTGCTGGAACAAAGGCTACAAATGCCTTGTCTTGTGAGGCATGGCAATTTACAAAAGTGACTTCTTTTATGTTTTATATGCAAATTTTCAGTTACAAAATTACTCCAAATTTGTACAAAGTGAGCAATGGCATCTCACGGTTACGAGCCTAAGAATAAAGATGCATCTAATAGTATAATATACCTTTAGCCGTATTTTCACCAATATTTAAAAATCAAATATCGAGCAGGGGAGGGAAAAATAAGCTTTATGTTTTCTTGTAGGCGTTCCAGCTGTCATTGTTGGCGGCGTAGCGATATTTGACCTAGAGGCATACGGCAGTTTTGAAAGGTGAGAAGTTAACTATAACTCCATTGAGTTTTATTATAATAATTTTATGGGGATTAAAATATAGTGCGCGTCCATTACGGCAAAGTATGGCCCAAACTCTACTACTATAGCTGTATGGCTCATAGACGGGTAGCATCTTATGTCATATTTCCCTACAGTCCTTTGCTGTCGGTCATTTTTGATTGGAAGCCTTGCCTAAATCATGATTACGGCTTCGGCATTTGCTGATTGGGCGCCACGCAGATAGCCGCAGCCGCGTGCCCTTTCGTGCATGCATGGCCTGACATACGCCAAAAATGGCCTTTGGAAAGTTATAACGCCAGTGTAAATTCTTGTTCGCAATCTTTCCAAGGTGTTGGATATCGGACCCGACGGTATTCTTCGCCGCGTTTCTCGTGCCTGCCATGCTAATCGTCATCTGCAATTTCGTGGTGTTCTTAATGGTCATGTGGGTGTTATTCAAGCGACCCTTCAGCGCCCGACGCTACACGACCGGCAAGGAGCACCGCGAATACTCGCGCAGACGCAGGGAGATATTTGGCATCATTTCTATAACCGCTCTGCTTGGTGAGTTTTCCAGCCCGAGTGGAACGACCCCACATCGGTTGAAATTGAAACTAGATTAAAAAGATGACTTAAAATACACTATACACCAGCGATTTTCTACTGAATACCGACACATTAGCGGTCCGCTGTAATGTGTGTCCGAAAGAATGCCGCTGGAATGCCTTAAGGAATGGCCATTACATAATCAAATTAATGAGATCTTACTACAAACCAAGATCTCCTGATGCAGAGGTTTTGCAAAGCTGCCATCTTGTGAGCCAGCGCTTCTGATACACCAGGTGTGCACAAACGAGGTTCCCTGTGGAACAAAAGTGCCCTGCAAAATGGCAACCAAGCAAAGCCTCTGTTACACTTCATAAGTACACTGCTCAATGACTGAGTGTAATAAATGGTACCATTCCATCTGTGAGTTATTTTGATGGCCTTTGTTCTTTGTATTGCAGGACTTACCTGGATCTTGGGCTCGTTCTCCGTAGGGGACGACGGCGTCCGCCTGACGTCTCTTTACCTCTTCACTCTCTTTAACTCTACCCAGGGATTCTTCATCTTTCTCTTCTACGGCCTCCTGTCCTGCCTCACCACCCGGGCCGTTCCATCTCCCGTCGGCGTGCCTCCTCCCCTGACCACCGCGACCAGCAAGCTGGGCCAACTCGTAGCGTCCACCGTGGCGCTCAACAACAAGATCCTCAAGATCCGTCCGAAGCGGAAAGGCAGCGCCGGGGAGAGCATCTTTACGTCCTTCAGCGACCTACCGTTGGAATTCGGTGAGAGAACGGTATTCAATTGAACGAGATAAAACATGACATCTGTTGCTTCTTCCTTCGGTACTTTCGTGGCTTTGGTTGAGCTGGAGCTTTCAGGACATTTATCGTCTTGTTTGGGCAGGGTTCGTTTAGTTCTAGTTAAGAGTTTGGCCAGATTTGGGGATAAAAGGATTGGGTTAGGGATTTACAGGGCTTCCAAAGTGACAAAAGCACCGTGGTTTTTCCTGACACACATTTGAATTATCCAAAAGTATAAGTATAAGTTGAAACTATCAATATGAAAACTTCTGTGAAGGTTTGAGTTGCATGCTTACTGATTTTCATTACATAAGCATTCTGCACATAGATGTGCAGGGCTTTTTCCCGTAGGGTGCTCAGTGTGGTTTGGTAAAACAGCGCAAAGCTCTATGGAGGCAGACGGCCCTTGAACGTGTGCTCGCACTCCGTTCGACCCGGAGTTACCCCAGCGTTCGTACCCATTACGTTGTTCCTTTGTTTTTTCCAGTGAAAGATACTTTAAAATACGTACCCCGAATCTCGCTCTTTACGAAAAAAAACCTCCGTTTTGCCGTTACGAAACGTAAACATGTGGTCTCTCATTGCCAGAGATTTGTTTTGCTCACCGCAATATGAACTTTCGTCCCACAAAGTCAGGCCTTGAGGACAGACGACTTGGAAATATTTATGTAACATACTATTCAATTCGTTCATATGTAGTTTTATCAGGACCATTTCAGTTTTGAATGAGATATCATTTATTCATCGCCCAGATAATGCTTCTATCAAGTTGGCTCGTAAATTCATCATCCAGTTGCCTTTCAGGACCCCCTTTTCTCCCCCTTTCAGGAAACAACATACCGGCATTCCAGTGCGACCTCTCCCCAATTGGTACAAAGAAAGAGACGCTCGCTGGTGGACAACGGCCACAGGTCCTGGACCTGACATCTTGCAACTTTGTGCTGTCCGCCGGAATTTTGAATGCAGGGAACCAGCGTCCAATGATATATCTGGTGAATTCGGGCCCAGGTAGCGACATGTGGGCAGGGTCAGATTACAGAAAGAGGGAGGATTTTGTTCTTGGCACAGGGATAATATTCAGTGGAAAGTCTTAAATTAAGACACCCATTATTAACTGATGAACTTGTAAAAAAACCCAGCCATTTAAGAAAACACAAACAGCGGGATTTCAAAAGAAAATTTATCGTACCTTATAAAATTTGCCAACTCTTTTAGTGCAACTTTAAGTTTGGAAGGAAATTTGACAGCAATGAGTCATTTGGGCTGATTGGGTCTTTCCAGAACAAAGCACCTGACGCCGTAGACTTTAATCACGACGCTGCCATTTTTGCTTTGCCATTGTATACCAAACGACAGCAGTAATACAGTACAATGATACCTATTATTAAAAGGAAACGGACTATATTTTCCAGCCTCAGTTTGGTTACATTACTTTCGATGGCAGAAAAAGAAGATGGCTGCCACGTGATGAAGTTCTATGCCAGTTCAACCATACACACTGCCTACTCGTAAGTTGGCATGTGGCCGTACTGATGGGGCCGCTTCGCTAATGCGTATTTATTTTCCCGAATGACGTTCGACAGGCGTCAATTTGAGCATGCGCTGTCGAAAAAAACCACGCGTTTTCTTTGTCTACCTTGTACCAAATTACACAAAAAATTGTTTCCAGGCATTTAACTATAATTTTATTTGTAAAGAAGTGTTTTCCAAAACAGAAAATTCCAGTCGAAGGACTGGAAAGGAAAAATGCAAACATCAGAAACAAAATGAGAGCTGGGAAAATCAAGTTTAAGAGTGGAAAGGAAAAATGCAAACATCAGAAACAAAATTGAGAGCTGGGAAAATCAAGTTTAAGAGCGATGGATGTGTCAACAACTGAATAATTAAAGTTGGCAAGTTCAGACACCGTGACATCTAGCAGCGGCAAATTCAGTGAAAATGGAGGCCTACGATAGAAACCTGAAAATCAAATGGGAGATTCATAAAACCGATAACATGAAGTACTGAATTGAGACCAAATCACGTGTTCATGGTGCGTTGAATAATTTTCAAAATCGTACCCATGTGCGTTACAGTACAGGGCAAGTGTGTAATACGGGCGATTCACAATAGAGCGCCTCCAAGAATTTGCAATGCATTGGCCAATCACAATGCGCGAAATCTGTCAACCCTTTCCAAACGCGTTTGCCACCCTCCCCCGGTAGAAAATTAGGTTTTGGATCCGCCCTTCGATAACCTCAGCTATCAGACGTTGAACTTCGGCGATTTCTAAATGAATTGTAGAAATCGTAGAGCAGTGTGAGGTATAACATCACGACAGTAAAGAGAGACATTTCCACGTACGTGAGTAGGGGAGACTTAAGGCGCCTTCCCATATGTGCGTGAGCACTTGCGCCAAGCGTTGCGTATGCGTCGAAATCGCTAGCGGGGCGATACGCAGGTACTTGCAAGTACGTGTCTTTAACGGCGTACAAATTGCTTATTCTAATGTAAAGTCAAGTGTTTAGTTAAATAGCCCGTATAGACAGTATGGTTTTTCTTACCTACTTCCTTGTACATTGTGTTACATCTTGTGATAGATTCAATATCCCATGCAGTACTAACATGTTATGACCGAACATTAGAAAGACAATTGGCCTCTATGATTGAAATTAATATAATGGGTTGGGAATGAAATGGTGGCGAGGCAATCAAATAACCTGATCTGCTCACTGACTCTTATCAATTTGTTCAAGGGAGGGTAATGGGAATGTCACATTTTAATCAAACTTGGGTTTTAATTCTGACGGTGGTGAAGAAGTGATAATTTGCGTGCAATGTGGAAGTTGATAAAATTATATAAAAAAAGCTTAATTAGGACAAGTAACGCCCATTACGTGACCAGCCGGTCTTAAAATGGTATAAGGTGGGCCTCTATATAAGGATTTCGACATAGTCATCCTCTTCGGCCAGCAATCCAGTCAGCATCAGTTGTAATGGAGCTCAAAAACAATTCAGACCATTGTAATGGAGTAGTGTTTGACTTTAACTTATTATCACAAACAGAAGGACGCTGCGTTTTCTACCTTGGCCTGCTGATCGCTTTGCTGCCCGGAAATAACATTTCTCTTCAACATCTCCAAGGTGCAGTGTATGCAATCGGCCACCAACCTCTTTTCTGGCAAATCTGGCAGCGGCTATCTAACGTCTCCAGTTACGAAGTGACCCGTGGGCCAAGTCCTGGTAGGGCCGCGTAGCTATCGTCATGTCGCTCGATGTGCCGCTCCTCGTCTCGAATCCCATGGTGACTCCGGGGGGATACCAGACCATTTTGTCATCCCCTGAGGAAGATGCACACTAGGAAGTGGCTAACAACAGGCAAACATTCGCTTGTTTTTCCCGCTTATGTTCGCCACAACCGTTGCACCTATAGACATTCAGCTCTAGACACCAGTTATCTGCGTGATCTGGCCACTTGATGGCGCCAGCCGAACCTCACCGTTGTAAAAAAAGTCCATTACTGCGTCAGTAGCACGCTCAAGGTTAATCTGTGCACCAGTGTTCTTTACTGTGCCGTGTGGTTGATGAATTTTGCATCGTTCGATGTCTTGGTCAACGTAGGTGTAGCCAGCGGCTGCAGCACAAATTCAAACAGCCGGGAAGTCAATTTCCTATTGCTCGCAGGCTGGTCGTGAAGAGTCTCAGTTTTTTCTTTTCTAAGCCCCGATTGGCGTAATCCTTTAACCTTCTCATTGTAATATGTCACTTTTACTTAATAGACTAGTAATCCAGTATACCTCCCATTATGTTCCTTGGTGGAAATTCAAACTCTTCAGCGGTTTAAAGTTCGCCATTGTCCCTGAGAGAATAGAAAGGGAGCGATGCTTTGTTATTATTGTTTTCAAATTGACAGCTGTGTAAACTTGAGATCTCCTAAAAAAACTGAGAAATGACTTGAAAAAAAGCTAAATGCAGCCCGAAGGCCGATCAAAAATGCAATTTCTGTAAACCTTTCATTTATCAGTGGAAGACGTTTGAATGGGGGACAGTCCTCAATTTATTGTATTGGACTATCTTCTCAAGAAATTGGAACAGACGAAAATTAAAACTAGATGTGCCATATCTAATTGCAACAGAACATAACAATTGATATCTCTGATAACCTTCTATTAGTCTAATGGAGGACGTTGGAGTTGGGGCACTCTGCATGCTAATGTATTAGGCTGTCTTTTTTCTATTGTGTTATAAGAAAATTGGAATAGACAAATTGAATTTATTTGTATAATGGTCTCATCGGGACCGCTCAGCAAGTGCTATATAAACACGGCTATTGTGGAGTCAGGATTACAGAATCAGCTCGTTGAGCCACAATTTTTTTCGGTCGTATCCCAAAATCGGAATTATGGATGCTTTCAATCAGACAGATATCTGCAGTGGTCAGGCCGATTTAGATATTCGCAATGCAGCGGACGAAATAAGCTTGTTCCGTTCGCCGTTGGAAAGCTGGTGCCTGATTGTCGGCCAGCCTATTGTTTTCGTCATCGGAGCGTTGGGCAACCTGTCATTTCTCTTCACTCTTAACAGGGTCCCGCAGATGCGCACCACCACCAACCTCCATTTGGCCAACCTGGCCGTGTCAGACTTCATCTACGTCTCGGTGATCTCGTTGTACGGCGTGCGGGTCTACCTGTCCACACCAGTATCTGGCACCATCCTGGCCAGCTCCTGGGTGGAATGCGCCGCCTTCATCTTGTTGGTAGATATACCATATTTCGTGTCCAACACCATCGTGACGCTCGTGGCGTTCGAAAGGTACTACGCCATTTGCCACCCTCTGAAGCAGAATGCTAGCTCCCCTCGATGCCACTTGGCCTTGCTCGTCGGAGGCTGGGTTCTATCGATCGGTTTCGCCTTTTCCGTGTGTCTGCGATACTCGAAGCTCATCGTGTTATGCGTCCTTTGGCCAGAGACTGAAGAGTTCACTCCCCTGTCCAGCATCATCACATTTTGCTCTTCTGGTGAGCCATGGGCAAACCTGTATTCCCAAGGCTTGTACTCAGCCATATGGATGGGCGGTTTGCTCACAAATAGCATTCTCTACTTCAAGATAATTCGTCGTCTCGGCCGGCGAGGGGTCGGTCAGTCGCTTAGTCGAACCGTTTCTGTCCGTCGATCTGTGGCCCGCATGCTCATCATCAACAGCATCGTGTTCTTTGTCTGCCAAGCGCCGTACAGCATCATTTTCAGCTCGCTCAACCTGATTAAGGCCGCCTGGGGCACCGTGGTCTTCGATCCACGTCAAGTCACCGAACTCTGGCCGCTGGCCACTCTGATGGGTGTCCTCAACGGTGCCGTCAACCCCATCATATACGGAGCCGCCAACTCCCGCTACAGGAAGGCTTTCCTACAAGCCTTTGGATGCGCCACTGCACCCAAGAAGCGCCCGGTGAAGAAGACTACCTCCACCATATCGTCCAACTTACAAAGTAAAGACAGGCCTCTAAGCCACGAACGCGGCACTATCTCGTCCAGTGTACACGGTATCGTCAATCGTCTGAGTTTAGAGGATGAGGCACCAACTACTGAAAACCAGTTCTAACGCCCAGACACTTGAACTAAAATCTGAATTCATCTTTTCGAGCTCCTAAACCAGCCATATCAGAAAGGATGCCCAATTTAGGCACAGGCATCGCTAGAAAGATAAGGGCTGGCATGGACAAATTTCCGACGGACCGTCGGCAAATTTCATAAGTGAAATGGTTGTCAGGTTCCTCGACCTTACACTTATGTAACTTCCCCTTCATCTCTCCCTTTTCCATTCTTGACGACAGCACCATGATTTTACCGACAAAACTGACTGGCGGGGGTCTCACACACCCCCACACCCCCCTCTAGCAACACCCATGAACGTGGGCTTAGATTATTGCAACAGAAGGTTGTTCAGCCTGAATGTGATTTTGTGTTGGAAAGGTAATCTGACTATTGGGCGTTAATTTCCCGTTAATTTCCTCGTCTCGATCCTCCTCGTCTCGGCAACCATTGTCAAATGCACAAATAGCGATAAAGGCATGAGATGCTATACGGACCCAAATGTGGCGTATATTTATGGGTCATTACGTGTGAAAATATACTGGATGATGTTAACTGTAAAAGGCACGTTTGTATGGAGGTAAACGCTGGACGCGACGTCATAGGTCATACCTCGCAAATGTACGAAGTGTTCATCTTTCATGAACCCATGTCTACAATGTTTTATCGAGCCGTCACCCGATTGACTGGAGCTAGAATTAACCTAATATATACGGTATACGCACTACAGCTCACGAGTGACTGATAACACTTGTACATAGACAAAACTTTACGGTCAAATGCTCATAGTTATAATTTAGCGACTTATTGTCGACGGTAAGCTGCCTAACTTTGACCTTACTGTATTTTTTCTCTTCTTATTTTTCGATGTAATTTTTAACATCTAAAAAAAATTAAATCACACAAATTGTACATGTAGCAAAATAAGTAATGAGTTTCCAGATCTACCTTTGAGAAAGCTGAAGGAACCTTAGACAGTTCCTGCCGAAATAATACCGATTTTCATGAGGATGCCAAACTGAGTAATTATATTAGAACTTAAATTACTCATACTCAGTCTGCATGCAGTGCAAAATAAACAAATTTACCGGAACGTACTGACAACTGAAAAAGTGGCTCTTAACATTTTTTGTTGGATCGAGTGGCATGCATAACATTTTAGTGATACCTTTCCCGGAGAACACAAGTTTCAAGATGGGCAAATACTGTTGTTTGTTTGTTTGTTTCCTTGTGCAGAATGTTTATTCAAGTCTCTTCCTTGACAACTAGTCACTTCTGAATGGTTGTGATGTGGATGACAAGGGACGCTTCATTCCATTGTTTTTTTGGGGGGGGGTCGCTTTTCCCACACCTGTCTAATTCTTGCATTTTCCGGCTAATTTCAGGAGGAAGATGTCTTATAATATTGAGCACTCATACTTCCTTGAAAGGTGCCCCTCGAGGATTTGCTTGAGCATGATTCAGCCCCCTGATAATTGCTCTCTTAACGGAAGGGGGGGGGTCGTAAGGAGAGGTTTCGTAGAACTATACGTAGTGGTGGGTACTTGCAGCTCTGATATAGGGAAACCGCAATATACCAAACTTTATTTAATCACATCGCAATTAACTCCATTAATGGCAACTCCATCTTAACTTAATTTATTAGCATACAAGGATAAAAAGGTTACAACACATAATTTCTAAATTCATGCTAATGCAACAACACTGCTGTGTGGGAGATACGATATATAATATGTATAAATTAAAATTAAGCGTTTGGCTTGATATGGACATAGCTTAGAAAAAAGTTGGACACTTCGGCCAGATTTGCAGTACCCAAACTATATGTACACCGCGCAAACGCAAAAGGACAAAACCCTTGTTATTTAAATGCAAATCAGTATCTTTGACCAAACTTAAACAAGATACACGAAGTCATCATGTGCGACCGTCGCATTAATTTCCAACGCTCTTGAGCATTCGCCTGATTACGTTCGATCTTGGTTAAATTGCGCATGCCCTAATACGCTCCCCTTTGCACACCTCATGAAGAAGTGCCTCTTTCACGAAGCAGTCAATAGTTTCCATGGCAGCATAGGCACGCCACTGTTGTCACTTGTATAACGGGCCATATTGACGGAGAGGGGAACGTGTATTAGCGGGGAAAAGGTAATTTTTTGGGTTCTGAAGCGTGTGTTCCGATACGTATGAGGTTGTCAGTGGGTCTTTACACACAGGTAATCATTTAATTATAGAGTTAAGGGAGTCCAAGCGTGGATTCGTCAGTTCTGTATAGATATATGGTCAGAGCAAGTACGGAAAACAAAATGAGAGTCTAATGAATACACACAACAAATATCAAGCTGTTGAATATTTTTGAAAGCAGGTTTCTGTACCGTGACTGAACGGTCCAATTACGCATGAGTATCAGTATTCTAATGTCTCTTTTATAGAAATGCCATGGAGGGATACAAGAGGAGTTTGAACTGCCCGGGCTATTAATCTGGCCAACTACTGCCTTTCTTGCATGCCTAGTATGTCCATAGCCAGAGCGCAGCGCAGCTTGCTAGGCACAACCTGTTTCACTACCATAAGCCCCCTTTGTACCCCATGATCATCTTCCTATTTTTTTCGCTGGTAATCTGCATCCTTAAAACGTTGTGCACTCTAGTATAGGAAGTTGAATATTCATGCAATCGTTGGTGCTTGGTATGATCTGACAACAATATCCAATTTAACGCTTGCGCAGTTGCTTCTATTAGGCTGTGTACCTGAAGTGTTCATGTGCAGTTATTGCCCTTATCGAACGCTGTCGTATGGACTTATTTTGGGAATAAATTGGCAAGTTGTTTATAAGATTTCGTGTTTTATTTGAATCATTTTTATTGCTATGCTATCACTGCAGATCAGCAAGACATAAATCAGCTAAGAATTGATAAACACTTAACAGTAGATGGGGATCCATGTTTAGGTTTTTTCAAGAAATTGGTGATTTAATCTCATTCCATTTTTTCATTTTCAGGCTTTTTTCTGCTATATTTTCCTTTCTAATTATCAATATTTTTACTGGGAAAAACGCCCCCAGCTTCCCTCCTTACGAAGCTCATGTAAAGAAATTTATGTTACGCAAGTCGAAGCACCTAGCCTAGTCCAACACCGTGCAAGGACAGCGGGGACGAGCGAACAAGGGGCATTCAGTTTGCGCTTCCTGATTATTACTGATCAAAGTGAACGCTGAAGAGTCTGCAAATATCGACCAATCAGATCGAAGTGGAGGACTGCGCTTACCACGTGCGGAACCGTTATTTTTTCGCTATAAAATGCATCAACCCTCTACGAGCGGGCACATGTGTGTTTGGGGGATTATAAGACTCACTTTGGCACTTTAACAACTCAGCATAATGGAGCACGATAACGAGGCGGAAGATTGCCGTGATTTCACCATCAATTTTACC
This sequence comes from Acanthaster planci, assembly GCF_054643075.1. NCBI lineage: Eukaryota > Metazoa > Echinodermata > Asteroidea > Valvatida > Acanthasteridae > Acanthaster > Acanthaster planci. The sequence goes on along the minus strand of NC_141785.1, from coordinate 4,420,540 downwards.
GACACAGAAACGGCAGCTCAGATGTCTTTCAAACCAAACGAAATCTTGTTCTCCTCTTTCGGAGTCCCATTGGTCTTGGCAGTTGGCCTTCCAGGAAACCTCGCTTTTTTGTTTACTCTCTTCAGAGTGCGTTGCATGCGGACCACGACTAACTTTTACCTCGCGAATTTGGCCGTGGCTGATCTCCTGTACATTGCCATATTCTCGGTGTACAACACCGAGACGTTCTTGCAGTCGCCGATAGCCTACACCTCATTTGCCAGCTCTTGGCAAGTGTGCCTAGTGATCGCCCTGACCCTAGACGTTCCTTACTTTGCCTCTAATTCCATGATCACCCTTGTGGCGTTTGAAAGATTCTACGCCATATGCCACCCCCTCAAGAACCTGATATCAAGGAGTCGGAAGCGGACCGCGTCCGTAGTTGCAATCTCTTGGACCGCGTCCATTTTCCTTGCCGCTACCATCTCATCACGCCTGTCCACGCATCGTGTGGCTTGCGTTCTCTGGCCAAACGGCGAGGAGTTCTCATCTCTGCCGGACACGGTCAACTTCTGCCTTGCCGGGAGACCGTGGGTCAAGATCCTCACCCAGTCTTTGTACTTTGGGTTCTGGCTCCTCGGACTGCTTACCAACACCGTGATGTACTACAAGATCATTCGTCGTCTGAGCCACCGCCCCATTCCTACAGCCTCTGTTCCGCAGACACGCCACCATCTCAACGCAAAGGTCGTACGAAACCAGGTGGCGCGATTGCTTATCGTCAATAGCGTCGTGTACTTCGTGTTGCAGTCCCCACGCGTTGTGGTGTTCAACCTGATTGGATTGATTCAGGCTGCCAGCGGGGTGACCGTTCTGCAGCCGGGGAAGATCACCGATCTTTGGCCCATCGCCTTATTCCTGACTCTGCTCAACTCTTCAGTAAATCCCATCATATACAATACCACAAGTCAGCAGTACAGACAAGCTTTTCTACAAGCCGTTGCTTGCCGGAAAGAGGCAAAAGAAAACGCACCCACAGGGGCCATTGGAAAGACAGAGGCTTCGTCTCGTAGTGTCTCAACCACCAGACTATCTGAAAATCTGAAATAGACTCTCAACCGTAGAGCAAGTAAATCTGGCTTGACTCTTATGGTAAGGCGAAACATTGCCTTCTTTAAAAGAGTTTGACCTCTTCGAAAAGAGACACAAAAAGAAGGGGAAAAATAAAAAAAATCACTTATGAGCACTTTGAAAAAAAAGTATGGAGATTAAGTGTGGAGGGGCCCGAGTGAGAGTGGATTATTCTGTCCCCTTGACACATAATTATTTCAGTTTCCTAAAATTTTGCACCTTGAAGTTAAATACATGCCGCAGTGCGCACAAAAGGTAGTTTGTTGTGAAAATGAAGGCATTTCGGCGGAGAGTTGTTCAAAGTTGTACCTTTTAATAAAAGAAACTAATACGTTTGAATGATGTTAAAAAAGTAAAAAGTAATTTAGATTTAATTTGGTATCGTGAAAGTGGTATATTTATGTGACATTGTTAATCGTAAATGTAGTTTAAGTCCAGAACCATTCACAATATAGCCTCTCTCTCTCTGGAACTAAATTGAATCCCCAAAATGAGAAAACTGCGGCAAAAGTTGATTATCGGACTACTTACAATATTTTACGAAAACAAAGTTCGGTAGAATGTAATCTACGCAATGATCGACTGTTTTCAAGTTCCAGAACCTTAATGCATGACGAATGTGTTCATTCACTTAGAGACAACGAGTTTCTGGAATCGTTCGATACAAGTTTTAAACAAGGGAATAAACTCGCGCTTGGCCGGTCTCCGACGTGTTTAACACTGACTCAGGAGAATTGACGCGCGAGGGCATTAAGCAGTCGCCTGGTCTGAGAGCGGTCTGAGCCGGTCGGAAGCATTAGTTTAAGACATCCCACATTGAAGTATTAAATCAGATAAATGTCGATCAGCTGTTACTGGTTCCATTGTCATAGCAGCCATACCATAAACTCTGAGAAGAACCACCTAGTCAGCAAACACTTGTGTGAATCATGTTTAGCAAAAATCCTTTTCAACTCATTTCCAATCTCAAGACACGTTCACATTCTTATTCAATGTTGTTAATGCAAATTTCAAAATTTTAAAGATTGTAAAGCAAAATGCCATGTTACCAAGCTTACCAGTAGTACATTTTATATATTAAGCAGCATTACGTATCGGTTTCAGCAGCATTATGCAGCTTCGCGGACAGCGGGTATTAAAGAGAGGATTCGTATTGAGGATGTCTGTTGGTCGAATCATATGGGGTAATTTTTCTTTCCTTTTTTTAAAGTCTGTTTCCTCTTTGAAAACAAACTTAATGGATTAACTGCTCAACTTTGTGGCTTTGCAGTTTCTTTTTTACAAGAGGGGAAACGCTCACTTCAAAGCATTATCAACTTTAGTGGCACAAACTAGCTTGGCACTCATATCACATAGTGCGATAGTAACTAACTCCTAATATTTCAATGTTGGTACTTTGTTGTGCTATAAAAGCCGTAAAGATACGTTCTACACTAATTTTGGGTTCATCTATCACTTGCTATGAATAAAAACTACAGTCAGACATCGGGGCCTCTTCTCAGTCGTCTGACCGATAACATGGTCTAGTTTTCAATCAAGCAGAACTTCAGCAGTCGTCGAAATCTGCACAGTATGGCGAACGTTCAAGAGACATACACGGCATCTATCTTCCGTACAGCTAGCTTAATACTGTTAAATTCTGTATAATCTCTTGAAAGTTTCATTTCACATATTACGTAAAGTAAGCTTGATTTCACCCATGTCTGTATTAGTGACTCAGTGTGTGTCTCCTTAACAACCAAACGAAAATGGCAGAATGTTGATTTTTGATTTCCAAATGTTGATGGTCACATTAAAATTAATTCATGTTCACTTACGGTTAAGTAAGCGCTCCCCTTTCTTGTGGATAGCTAAGTGTATTTGGCAAGTAGTCATCAAAACCTCGAAGGTGATGTTACCGTTGTGCAGACTGGTTTGCGGGTTTGGCGCTGAATTTGTCATTACTGGCAAATCAGGCAAGATCACTGATTAAACTACCGCTGAGGAAACCTGCCGTACCAGTAGTCTCCAAGCCTAGTTAATTCCGGCTTGAAAGATGTCACTCCATACACGCCAACAGGTCGTCGACGATCGTGATCAGAAGGTGTCTTGCTGTGAAAGCATATCCTCATTCTGACACGAATTCTTTCAATCGCACTGACAAGAACACGCGGACATCAATAACAATTAAGTTACATAACACAACTCGTGACGTTCTGATGGGGTCGGCGAAGCCTGCGTCCTAAATTCAAATAGCTACAGATTCTATACAGGTTTCCACAATAGGGCCAGGATAGTCAAAATACCGTTTAAACTGGAACACGTTTTTCTATTTTGAAAAGACAAGAAAATTTGGATTAAGTCACGTTAGGTTGGTATGGGCATTAACGATTTTGAAACGTACTGCAAGCTAAGTTTTGATTTTCAGAATTCAGCCGCCGAAGGCTTAGGTCCAAAACTTTGAGGGATTTGCCCTGATTTTCTATGAAAATTAAAGATGTTAAAAAAATTGAGCAACAGTTATTTTTCATTTGAAAAATTGCCAAATGAATTACTTTCACTGGCTCTTATTGAAGCGGGGCGGGAGGTAGGCCTGGAGTTTGACCTTTGTGCTGGGCGGAGGCTGGGGATCGGAGATAACGCACAACAGGGCCAACGTTAGCGAAACGGCCGCGGGTGTTGCTGAGCTGCAAGACTGGGATTTGGGCGGGGTGGGGTGGGTTGGGAGGTGGTTTCGCTAGGAACGGGTTGTAGGCTTTGACCCAAAACTATATAGGGCCAGCCCCTCAACATCCCTTTACACCCGGTCATGTACAAAGATAGTATTCCGAAGTGAACGAAAAGCAAATCAACATTATAAGGGGGACGCTTGACTTATTAGCAAGTTCTAAATTTTCCATTGGCTCCTTACAAACTTGCCAAATGTCAACTCAGTGGGAGCCTTTGACATGTATGGTGGCGACAAACATATAGTTCTAAGCACAGGCGTGTTGTTTTGAGCATGCGTGCATAGTTCTGATCACCTTGAGGGTGCATTCTGCCAAATGGTTGGAATTTCTGCACGCGGGCTCTTTAATATTTTGTGATCCCATAGGGTTTTACAATAAGTCATGCCATAATCAGGAGGCATCATAGAGAAATGTCTATTAATCACAAATTTGGGACTAGTTGAATTAAATTCGGGGTAGGCCCCTATTTCTTTGACAAAAAGCCCCAACGTGTGGGCCTATGTTGGATAGCGGCGGGCGGCTACGTACAGAACTGAGCGTATAGTTTTACTACTATTTTGGGGGTATCTTCGGCGAAAGGCGATTAAAAAAATTGCGTGGCTAATCGGGATACAACGGAAATGGAAAGTGAACTTCTGACCATAAACTTGAATTTCCAGTGAAAAACCGGAGGCTGACCTCTTCCCAAGAGTCAACATGCGGCGCTATTTCCGCCCGGTTTTGCAACCATGAAGGACCGGTATGTCCGCTGGCACCAGCATCTTAAAATCCCCCATTACCAAAAAGGAATCACTGAGGTATATCCAAGGTTTAATCTGCAGCTAAGACTCAATTCGCAGAAATTAAACAAACCGCTCAGACTTTTGAATAATGCAATTAGGCCTAGATATATGAGCAATGGGAGCTACGCTTCAATTTACAAATAGACTTTATTGACAGAGAATAAAAGCTGGATGTTGCTACTTAGTTGAACGGTCAACGGTCACAATGCAACGTACTTGACCCAAGGATAGCGCTGCCACGATGCGATACTGAGGCACATTGTAAGGGACAACAATCAAAACTCATACAGCAAAGTGCAATTACGTCCATCCTTTTTGTTACGAGGAATTTCGAACACTGGCATTTTCTAACTTAATTTTCTCGGGCATGACGCACGCGGACTATCCAAGGATTTTTTGACAAAGCTTTTGCTGCATAGGAATAGTAATTTCGGACCGACAATTTCCTGGAGGACATTGCAGATAAAAATTGAACTGAAATCAGATTTAGCGAAAAGAACAGCTAGGGATTACAGATTTTGCCAAGTCAATTGCAAATCTCCAAATGATATGTAAATATGTGGTTATAACGGCCAGATGATGAAAAGAACTCTTCCGTTTGAGGAACATTGCATACTGAAATCGAACTAAATCAGGTTAGATAAAAAGCATGAGCTACGGTGGTCCTGCCTTATCAGTTACAAACAGGCTCCTAACAAAACGAAAATGCTCTTCCGAAACTCAACAAAAAAGATTCATTTATTCTATTTTGATTGGACCTGAACAAGCATCGATAAGTTTAATGCATTTCTCGGGAAGAAAATGAACAGTAAACCGAAGGTCTTGCAGTCGGTTCAGTGCAGTAACACAAGTACGCTTAGATTGATAAAATACTTGATTGATAAATGCTGAATTCCACCCTCCTTCTGTTTTCTTCGAAGCGGATTGATTAGAAATTTGAACTTGGCCCATAAAACTGCTCAAATGCTGCTTTGGTCCTTAATCCGTCTCTAAAATGTTTGGGCATCAAAAAACCTTAAAATGATTCCGTCTCTATAATATGATTCGTCAGGCCCAATTCCCAAAGGTGCATGTGTATTGTACTGAGCCTATACAACATACTTCAATCGACCAGGTCACTGTTCTTCTCCCGAGAATAGGCTATTTGTGATAATATGAAACCCACTGTGATAATTCCTGCAAATAAAATAGATCACGAAACATTGCTGACGCTTGGAAAGTCTGGAAACGTGACGGGCCTTTGGACTATTACACTACAAGGATATTACAAATGGAGCTGTTATATTAGCTTCAGTGAAATAAGTTGAAAAAAACTTTAAAATCTCTCCTACGCGTGCTACAAAAAAGATTTACAAAAGATAAAGTACCATCATTAATTAACAACCATTTTTCCTGTTTCTTCTTTACGGTAAAAAATACATCCTTTTGGATCAATTTTCAATATAAGAAATATGCTGTACCTATAAACTAGTGATCTTTTGTAATTTACATTGCATTTCACATTATACAACCAAACAAATTGAAACAAATGATATGCTGCTACACATAAATTTCAAACTTGCCAGATTTATTTTGAAAATTGTCCTTGGGGACGAGGATTTAATAGCCAGTATTTGACGAGACAAGATCCTGTGTTTAAAAATTCTTAATGCGTCTAAAAACTCTAGCTGTTGCCAACGGCACTACCTGCTGTTAGTCGTCTGTAAATTTATGGAAATGTCCAACCCATTCTTAAATTTTAAGCCTACGAAGCCATTTTACCAACTGTGTGGGCAGAAAAAGAGAGAAGTTTGTCAGTAAGTCATGTCGCTGTTGTACGCCGGGCGCGCACGATCGCGTTCATCTCTCGAATCGTGGGATCTGATTGGATCGTGCATCTCTGGGCGTTCTGTGCGGCCCGTGGGCGTAGGCGTAGGCGGAAAGGCCTCATTGTCGTAGTACGGCTGCCGGCCGTGGTTAACAGCACCGAACCGCTCATCGTGCTGGGACGCTGCCTCGCTTGCAAAGGCGATGTTATTGTCCACTTGTCGTCTCATCTGAAGGTCGCTCGGCTGAACGTCAACCGGGAACCGCTTCAGCCGTAAAGCTGGCCGCCTGAATTTGTGATAAAATCCCAAGGAAACATTAGTACTTATCACATGCAAATAAAATTGATAAAATGTTAAAGGCTTCTAATGTCATGGGAGAAGAGACAATTTTCTGCCTCTAACAATCAAAATCACGTGCATATAGTGGTCTTGGGTACGACCAAGCATAGGGCCTACCTATGTGGTTACAGTTAGTCATAACAGTCAGGCTACTGAAACGAAAGCTCACTTTGTTGAACTCCAATGCATGTTTACTCTTTAGTTTGGTGTCGTTTCAGCGCCAGTGCAGGTTAAGAAACAGAAAGGCCAACAGACAGATCTGAAGGCATTCTAAAAACTGTTCTCGAACCACATGGGCATCTCGGTAAGTCGCAGTCTACAACTGCATGCCATTCAACATTTATCACAAATAATTGAGGTCTTGAAAAACTGAAAACAACGTCATCATTTCTTCATTTCGCAATGCAGGCCAATCTCCATCTGTCTTTAATTACTTGCTCCATCGTCGGTGAAGCCACGCCATCATGGCGAACAGCACAACCACGCAGATGGCCAGCACCCCAACCATGACGTACAAAAGTGTTTGCAACGGTGCTGAAGAAGGAAAAAATGAATCAAATCCGGTTGACCTTTTCATATGAGTAAGTCATAGGTCAAGAGAACAGCGACCCCTTTGAAAGGATGGTGTGAAAGAGTTCATTTCACATTATGCTGAATATTAAAAGGAATTCATGGAAAACTGCTTCGATGAGAAATACAACAAACGATGATCAGGTTGCTCCCAAAGTCGATGTTTGTCTGATTTTGTGCGTTGTAAGAGATAAGATTGACTTATTATTTAACACAACACAATTGAGCCACCGTGCTACCCTGAGCAAATTAAATGACATTGACATTGATTATTCTTCAAAATATTGTTATCAAAGCGATCGCTTAAAGATATCTACCTTCAGGTGCGACGGTCGCCGTTACCACTTCTGCGAGAGGAAAGCATAAAAAGCCGTTTAATTTACGATAAAATATACAATATACGTCGGGCAGGGCAAAGAATCAATTCTTAAGTTCAATTAACATTTCCCGACGCAAATCCATCCTTAAAGAACCGTTTGTAAGTGTTTTAGTTGATGGAAAAGTTGGTGACAGCAAGTTATGAGTCGATGCATAGAAACGATATATGCGGGATAGTCAAAGTAGAAACACTCGTCGAAAATGATCCCCACCTTGTTCACAGTTCAGTCCCAAAGTCCCCTCGAGGCATGTAGCGTATAAGACAGACGCACTGATTCCGATGTCTCCATCTTGCGCTTGGCGTCGATTCCGAGAAGAATCGATACCGCCGAGAATGCGCTTGGTGAGCACTCGCATTGAGTAGGCGCTGCCCGGTAACAGGTCCAATATGCTGGCGGCGGTTGCTTCGCCAGGCAGAAGGGTGCTGTTCTGCCATATAGAGTCTCCTGCTAGCCTGAAATCGAAATGAATGGAAATTTTTATTACATCAGTAATGGGAATTACTGAGTTAAAGTCATACAATAGACGTAAAAAGACTTAGCAAAGACCTCCATGTACAGGAATAACATGACATAAAGCTGAGATAACTTAGGCTAATAAATTCAAGTGCCTACACATTATACGTACATACAAAAGGGCCAAGCTGGTCCCAAAAAATCTCATTTTTCCTGCTACGGTTTCAAAATACTTTCCTAAATTTTCTGAATCATTCAGCCGAGTAAAATCAAAGTTTTTTTCTCGTAAAGAACGGAAGATTTGAGTACATAGAGAGTTGAAAAAATGAATGGTGAGAAATCGAAACTGCTGGTAGGGCAATTGTCTAATTGATTTTCACCATTTTTTATCAAGTTAGTTCGAATGAATGCAGGCGGCTAGATGCTCGTAACCCAAGCACATCACTTGCAAGTTCACGAAAACAACTGCCAATACGGACCATTCACAATGGTGCACCTCCAAGAGTTTGCAACACGTTATCCAATCACAACGCCCGAAATCTGTCAACCTTTTCCAAACGCGCATTGGGTCGAAAGCTTTCGCACATTGTGATTGGGCAACGCATTGGAAACCCTTGGAGGCGCACTTTCGTAAAACGCCCGTATTATCCACAAATATTTCTTTTTTATGTTTTCCTTTTGGGAATGGTTTTGATTGTATTAAACGATGACAACGACGAGAAAAATCCAAATTAATTCCAAATTTACTAGTGTCGTTTATAAGAAATTTCACTCACTGGAACTGAACCATATTCCAGTCCGCATCAACCATCAGTTCCCACGAGATCTCGAGAGAAGAGCTAGTGGCCAACGTCAGGAGAACGTCGAATGCTCCAATTGTGCTGTAGTCTGAAAGAGTGATATGACAATATCGTTATTTGTCGGAAATTGGCCAACGTCGACAAATTAAGTAGCCTTGTTATCAAATCATTTGATGCATCGAGGAACATTTTATAACCTCAATGTGCACAAACATTAATTCAAACATGATTCATTTATGAATGACACAGATTTTCAAACCTTCGACCGATATTATACGCTAACTGGATGATGATTTTCTGTTTACCATTATGTTAACTTAACTGAATCCACATTCAACTTTAACATTAAATGAAAACAACGACAAGCAACCACAGGCCTGGTTCTTAATACATAATTGGCGGAAATAACAACTGGGGTGTTACAATAGAGTACGAGTGCTGATCAGGAATCTCAAATATAGAGGTTTTTCACGTGAAGTGATGTGACGGGCAAAGGCATTTTAGGGGGCGAACTATTTCCATAGTGGCGCGTGCATGAATCTGAGCTTTTCCTTAGGCAATATTATGTACGCAAGAATGTTGAGAGGTTTCGAAGGTGTGCACGTTTCCTCGTAAATCAGATTTCTCTAAATTGCACGCTGACCGTCAAAAATGGCGTAACTGAAAATCCTTTGTCACTCGCCTGTGTCACACTGCGTCCTGCCCTGCCATCCCCGGCGGCACGTGCGCGTCGCGATGATGTCACTGGCGATCACCACCGAGTCCAGGCCGTACAGGACCCGGATCTCGTACGACGTTTCCTGTTGCAGGTCAGTCAGCACGTAGACGTTGTGCTGGCCGAAGGTCAGCGTGCCGTTGCGCCAGCTCAGCGTGTTGAGCACGCGGAACTGCAGCTGCACGAAGGCCACGCCAGACGAGGTGTCCCACGTGGCGGTGATGGAGATACTGTTCACAGACGTCACGTTGAAAGTGTCCCTGAAGGGCGTGGTCAGGGCCATGGTTGGTGCAAGCGTTGTGGGGACATCTACAATCGAAGACCAGAGTAAAGAACATTTTCTAAAGAATATTTCAAACCAATTACTTGAAGACGGAAGAACACCTTTCAGATCTGATCAAGTTTTTTTGTAAACTATCATCAGCGACAAAAATGCGAAAAGGAGAAATAGACTTTATTGTTACAATTAGACAGATTTCGGTTCAGTACTTTAATTAGACGCAAATGTATTGCAAAAGTTCGATTAGTTCTGACAAAAATCAGGCACAATACAGCATACATATTCCTTGTTTAAACTCTTGTTTTCACTGCTCTACTGCCGCGTTCTACCCTATGCAAACAGTGGCCTCTTAATGCACTCGTTATTGAGCGCAAAAGATTCAATCTGGTATGAACTATATAGAGGAACCAAAAACAAAGTGAACATGACAACAAATCATTAAAAACCGTACAATTTTCGCAGTTGATCCCATTGTAATTCCTCGAGCAGGTCAGCACCACCAGCTCAGCACTGAAAACGTCCTCTAGCTCCCCGGGCAGGCTGATCACGACCCGCACGACATAGTAAGTCAGCGGGGAGAGTTCCTCGACCGTAATCGCCTGGCGTCCCGGCGACAACCGAGCCACCGTCGTCCACTCGGCCTCTGACTGCTGGCGGAGCTGGACCTCGTATGAAGTAATCTCGACGTCTAGCTCCCAAGAGACCGTTATGTAAGAGCTGGTTGCTTCAATCAGCTTGAGATCGTAGGCACCAGCAGAGTAATCTAGAATAAAGTACAGATCCCGAGAATGCATGAGATAGTGTACCCACAGAATGACAGAAGACAGCGAAATGCACAGATCAGAAAAAAAGTGGCGTTTGTTGGGCACAGGCTTATGCTGGACCCCACTAAACACTGTGTGAAGATATTTCAAGTATGATGGTTTTGTACATTGTTAGGCGGTTTTACACTGCAATATTGGCTACTGACACTCTTGGAGTATCGGTCTTTCATCGGCGAATACAGACTTGAAGGGTGTTAAGGAAGTGAATCTGAAACAAACATTACAACGGGTAGAATCTCAGCTAATGGCGCTATATTGTCTTCATGACTTCAGTGTTATTTATTTGTAAACTTCGTAGGCGTCGAGAGCTGTCACTCATTGTAACCGACGTATAAAAGCGTTAGGGGACCAGTTAGCAGGGTGCTTGGGGCTCTCATAATCTAAAGTAATTTTCCGTTGGTTTGGTTGAGGTATGAATAGAGCATTTGCATGGCTGCCATCTTTGAAGCCAGTGCCTTTATTCCACAGTGTATGCACAAAGGAGGTTTCCCTGTGGAACAAAAGAACTGCCCTGCAAGATGGCTATCAAGCAAAAGCTCTATGCTATAGGCTATTTTGTCCCTCTCCACATACTCCGAATACCTACCGCCCTCGCAGTTCACGCCCTGCAGGCCGTTCGCACAGGTGGCCGCGCTGAAAGCCTGCGAGATGGTCACGTTCCCGCCGCCGCCCACGAAGACGAAGCGGACGCTGTAGCCAACGCCGGGGCTCAGCCCGTCCAGGATGTACACCTCGCGGGAGGCTGGCACGGTCGGGCCGGTCTGCCAGGCCTGGCGGGAGAAGGCAGAGCCTGACCGGTACTGGCCAGTCACCGTCTCCGCCTCCAGGTTGGAGTCGAGCTGGAAGGTCAGGGACGAGCTGCCGCGGCTGAAGATGCTGCCATCGTACGGCAGCGCTGGACACGAGAAAATTAAGGGTTGGAATGAGTCTACAAAGCCTCCAATATATTTACTAGTAAAATACCGTTCTCTTCCTAAATTGGCGGACAAAGTTTGACTGACCGTCAATTAAAAAAAGGCAAACAACCCCCCCCCCCAAAAAAAACAAACAATTGATGAACATGAAACATTCTTCACACGGACACAAAACACAAACTGGTAATATAACTACACCCATGATAAAAAGTGCCTTCCTCTTGAACAATAACGGGAAAAATGTCTCTGCATCAATGAAATTTCCTTTACGAACGAGACAAAGAGATTTAGCATTCCATGTCGTAATTATTATGACACTGAAGAGATACGTATCGTTCAAGACGATTTTCCAAAGTCCGACGACTGCCTTGGATGCATTCTTTAACGTACGAACCCGACCGCGCTTCTCGACCAGTTGAACTGAAGTTAAATCGTTCATTTCAGACACACATTACTCTGTATTGGCTACAGTCTAGAGTCTGTTTCTTCAAACAAAGAAAATAATCATAAAGTAAGATTCATCGTGCAAGACACCCTCACACACTCATTAACAAATTGATTAAGTTGACATAAAAAAAATCAAGATGACATACATTCTTCGCATGTAACTCCCTGGTAGAAATTACTGCAGGTCTCGAAGGTCTTTTCGTCTGTGTAGGCGTCAGTGCCGTCCAGTTTCCGGGCGTGAATCCTGACCAGCACCGTCTGCTGCGGCTCTAGGCCGTACAGCGTGGCCGCTGTGGTGATGCCTGTCAGGACCGCCCCCTGGCGCCAGGCAATATCGGAAGTGAACTGGTACTCCACCTGATTCCAGTCCGTCGCGCCAGTCAGTTGCCATGACAACGAGAGAGAGCTGCTGGTGGCCGTTACTAGCGTGAGGTCGTAAATGGAAATATCTGTGGAACCCCCCAAATTGAATCTCTTTATCAGTTTGAAGACTAATAATTCTTAAACAGAAATTTACAACTCTTAAGAAATTAAGCAGAAGCAAAAAACAGTATTAGTTCAACTAAAATTAACTGGTGGTTTCTGTAATGATTTTGTAATTTGCTTCATTACTTATGACTCCTGTAAAATTAATCCGAAACATTTATTCAAAAGAGATCAGAAATTGAAGTTTCATAGTCTCACCTTAATTCGGCACGATAGCTCACCCTTCGCGTTAGAGTAAAACAGTTATTAATACAAGGCCGAGTTCGGGCGGCTTGTTCTCGTATGTTCATGAACAGCTCGATTTGTTGTTTGTGGATAGGCCGCTTGAATGCGTTGTCACTGGTAGTTAGTGAAAAGCAGTGACAGCGTCCATGTACGTAATTCGTCGAGGGTTGATGTTTAGATATTACTGGGCTGCATTCTTTTCTAATTAAAAAGGAACGTCCATTTCTGTGTTATGGAAAACTATTAATGTCAATTTGGCAAAACGCGCTACTGTTAAAAAATCCAAAATCTCACGAGTTTTTCCGTGTGTTCCTGTAAAACCCTGACGAGGAGGGGGTGTATGATCCAGTTCAGAGAACAACGTTTTGGGGTCGTGTTCCCGCCGTTCAAGTGCGAGAACGAGAAAGCCATGTCAAGAATAGGCCGCCCGAACGCGACGAAGTGTTTTCTGAATATGTTGGGGATAAAAATCTCCCTGAGATATGTAGATCCTTGCAAAATTACCTTCTGTGCAGAGCAAGTTTGTGAATCCTTCAGGACAGGAACTTTCAAAAACTGAGTCCCCGTAAAGTGTTGTTCCACCTATCGGCAAAGCCAGACGGATTTCGTACGTCGTGGATGCGAGAAGGTTTGTAATTGTGTACTCGGTAACACTTGAAAGGACAGTCGGACCCCTCTTAAATTCTGAACCCTCTGACAGAGGGCGCCATTCGACCCGTAGAGTCGAAAGTCTGATGAACAGCGTCCATGACACCGTCAGTGAGCTACTGTTTTTATTTGTCACGGCCAAGTTGTACAACGTTGTCGGTTCCAGGGTTGTTTGGGATTGTGTTGGGATTGGGGTAGTGGGTGGCGCAGTGGTTGGCTGGACCGTGGTGATTGGCTGTTCAGTTGTTACGCTTGGCTGCTGTGTGCTGATTGGCAGCTGGGTAGTAATAACTACCGGCTCCATTGTCGTGATTGGCTGCGTAGTAAGCTGTTGTGCCGTTGTCATTGGCTGCCAGGTTGTGCTGTCTCCTGGCTGTGTTGTTATTGGTCGGTCCGTTGTAAACTGTTGTTGAGTTGTAACTGGCTTCTGGGCCGTTGTGACTGGCTTGAAAGGTGTTGTCGACTCCCGTGTCGTTTCTGCGGATCGCTCGACTGTCGTCGACTGTTCTGTGAACGGCGGTGTCATTTTCTCTGTCGTTGACTGATCTGTGGTCGTCTCCAAGAAAGAAATAGTTTGGCCACTGTGCGTTATCTCATCAGAAAGAGTAGATGGCTCAAGCTCGGTGGTAACTTCGGCTGTTGACAACTTGCTCAAAGTCGTCGGCATAACTGCACGAAAAAAGACACATCTTTAATTTGACTAATGTAACCAACAGAATGAAGACGAAAAACATAAAATGGAAGGTGTCCTTGAAAGATAAATTGGGAGACATTAAAAAAACATGGCGCCTGCGGGCATGACAAATGCACGACAAACAAACCAAACGCAAAAATCCCATATTTCAAAACGCATGTTGTTTCTCAGGTCTTCAAAATTTTGATAGAACTTTTGTTTCCTTACGAATTCAGGTGAATTTTTGCCTGCTCATATGATTTAACACGAGGGCAGGACACATTCCAGAAATGGCAGGGTTTGTTAGTGACACAGAAAGGGCAAAGGCATAAAAAATGCGGTAGGTTTAGAAAACTTTCTGGGCACCAATAATTCATCGCCGGAGAAGAATGCTGTCTGGGGCTACAGCGCGTTTCATTGTACCTGGAGGCATTCAGCGCTGGGGTTCACACGCTCGCTCAACAATCACCTTTTCAGCCAATAATTTCCCCTCGAATTTACCTTTACCTGTTTTGCCCAGCAACGCAGGCCGCACACACGAAAATGCCCATTCACGGCGGAATTAACTTGCCTTTGACATGCAAAAAAGCAGGAACCCGCAAAGTGACCTTGCCCATTCTCACTTCGACACCGCTGCACTGTTCGGCTCCCTTCCACGGAAGCCTCTCATAAGTAAACGAATATATATTTACCCTTTTTTCAGTGTCAAGAAGAAGAAGAAAAAAAAACAGAAAAATGGGGCCCAAATGTAGTTTGGGGTAAAATTTGAAAGTGTACTCCAACGATTTAAAAAGCTTCATTCATTTCAAGTATCGCTATATTGTATGTATGTGAATGACAAACAAGTGTAGTTTATGCAACAATGCAGTCCAAAACTTACATACCACTAGTAAATATGCCCGAAATGAACAAAAAATGTTTAACAACTGGAGTCATCCTGCTAACTCTTGGCAAGCTCGTCCCTAAATCCTGCATGGCTTCGGGAAAACAACTCTTTTTTTCCCTAGGCCTACATGTCTCCCGAACTCACCCCGTATGGCAAAGAATAATAGAACTTTTAGGCATTAAAAGATATTTACTCGAGGACGGTGCGCTAGCCCAGCCGAGGCTGCATGCTTGAATGACTCTATTATGTGACACCACCACAGCCCCACCAAACTTGGAGCGAGCGTGCAATGCACGACACATACCAAAAACCCGTGTCCATGGACTATAATATTTTTCCACATGTTTCGGCAAACCAGTCTTTTACAATTCAAATCCGTCTGTTTTCATGGCAGCCAATCAAGCGGCAGTTCGCTTGTGACTTGCATATCTCGCATAGAAAGTTCTCCCCGCGGGGGCACAATCGGGTCAAGGGAAAAAATATCCTTTCAGAAAACACTTTTGTTCGCTACCTGTACCAAGTTTCGAGACACGTCATCGAAAGGGTACAAGGTACGCGCCCATCTGCAAAGGCCAGGCGACGGCAGTGTGTTCGGCGAGCCAGGTAGAATGCGCAAGCTTGCCAGGGAATCTGCCAGAAAAAGAGAAGTATGCTGAGCTTGAGTAGCGTCGAGTGCCTTGTGCGGGCAAATGTTTACAAAAATCGGTAAGTTTATACTAAACCAGGTACAAAGAGACGACAATGTGGACAGGTAGGCGGTGACCTATCTTTAATTCTTGAAATATGTATAAATTTAATGCTAAAATGTAAAAAGAGAGTTGTATTAGTTTAATGCTCAGTGAATGTGTTTTAGAATCACTGATTTACTTTCTTAATGTGCCAGTTAAAGACACAACAATTTACAATTTTTTATGTCTGATTAGTTCCAATGAGACCTTTTTATTTAGATGATATTCTAAATAAACAGAAAATTTCCATAATACGAGCACCACCATTCGGATTTTATACAGTCGCTTCTATTTACACGTATGAGAATTGAGACGCGCACGTTAACTTACTGAGAGAAAATGAATGAATTCAAAATGGTGTATTTGAGGTGCACATTAAATACATGTCCATGCATGTTCACCAACGGTCTTTAACCCGGTTTGTCATACACAGGATATTTCAATAGGATTACTCCTCAGGAAGACATTACTTGAAGAGCTCTTTATTCGCGGACAGTAGCGCCAAGGCCGTGATTCCATTGTAATTCAGTTTTTTTTTCATACGGAATACCACGTCTGGTGCAGGTCCCATGTCTTGTCCCGAGGTGACCCTCTGAGGTCTATCAATATAGGAAACCGTGAATTTACAACTTGTTGAACAAAACCGCAAATGCATATTAAACATTGCTAACAAAAAACAAATACAGAAAACCACGCTTACGCCAGCAAGCTGGTGAACAGGTACGCCAAAGTCCAAAGTCCACAGAATATTATTTGTACATCCTTCCACTTACTTCAAAAATCCAATGGTCGTAAACCAAAGGTATTTATTACTGGTAACGGGAGGCAACTTCTTGTTTTTGCTTTAAAATTGAGACATTTTTTTCGTTGCGATTGCAACACTGCTTTGTGTTTTCTGACGGAAAGCTGAAAATATACAAAACTACTCTTATGAAACAACATGCGATTTTTAAAATGGATATTAACCACAATACACGAAGACAAGGATAATTGTATTAGGATGACAAAAGCCTGATTCGCTAAAAGAGTGTAGTTTATCGACACAAATCATCTTTTCTGATGTCTATTTCAATGTGTGTACCGTGTCTCAAAAATAAACGGTCTCAAAACTAGTCTATCAGGATCCCGAGTATACAAAGAATGTACAGTATACATCTCCGTTTTCAAAATTACCATTTTTTAACAAATTAATGATACTTCCCTCATGAACAAAGTCTAATGTTAAACTTTAGTCCATTGTTGCAAATCTTGTTATAGTCCAATGCGCATTTTACTTTTGAAAATGATTTTGAGCCTCTCCGAAATCTTCGTAGAGCAGTATCTTTCAAAACAGGGACTCAATTAAAATGCCTTGTTTTTAAAAAAGAATGAATTACATAGATTTTTTCAATTGAACTCAACTGTGATTTGATGCATTTTTTATTAAGATAAACAAGGTGTACCCTTCATTGTGAGAAAACTGTGAAAGCTTGAACATTTTGAGCGTCTGTGTTTGCATAAGGTAAAACAACGATTTCCAGAGGATCGTTATCAACTCTATTACTCAATTGTGGTGATCCAAGAAAAAAATGGATGCCTTACCCGAAAACTCCGTTTTTGAACTAGTATATGGTATAACATTTGAACGCTCGAATATTGAAGTTATATCTAGTTCAATTTAAATGATGGGAATGTTGCCAACTGCGTAAATTAAAAAATCTGCAGAACTTCCCGGAACTTTAACTAACCACCGATGTCAATCCTGCCCCGTAGATTTGCATATAAATTACACATTCTTCTCTTCAGACAAACAAAAAAAAAATCCTGGTATTTCACTGTGGGAAAAATTGAATGGATCGAACTTGGTATAAGCCGCGTCGCGTTTATGTTAGCACCTCCCGTAGCATACCTGTACATGAAGTGACCACCCGCGGCTATATAATTGTTATTTTAAGCGTCACGTGGATAAATGGGTATTCAAGCAAGTTATCGTGGCGATTGGATGCTGAGCGAGCGTGCTTTATTTGTTATCCGAATTATCGTATAGCCAATAGACCAGAAGGCTCTGTTCGGTTCCCATGGAATTTACCTTTGTGTTTCCAGTTTACCCGCACTTTAAAAATCACAGATCTTGAAAAAAGAAGAAGAAAGAAACACGGCTTGGAGATGTTTTGCGCTACCCTGAGAATTGGTAGTGGGTTGCGGATAATAATTATGTACGTCGCGCAACACTTAACCACGTCACGGCCCCATCTGGGCAACAAGGCAATAACGCTGGAAATAATCGCTCTCAATCACTGTCACGGACTTCTTTTCAAGACTTGAAGAACAATAATTCTTGGCCAGACATTCCAGCAAACACTGCATTTACCAGGGGAAAACGCGGTCTGCCCTTATTATGCCACTACGTTGAAACTTCTTTCCATCTGCGACAGGAATGATCTTGTTTCCGGGTTGAATCGTCACGTAAACTGCACTTCAGTTGAAACGATATTTTGGTATGCAAAAACGAGCTCAAACATATTTCTAAAAAAAACCTTGACGGTAAGCTAGCCATCCGTGAATTTTGCGGCTGCGTTGGAATTTCATGTTTATGCATGTAGGCGTTTTTTTACACTTATAAACTGAGCCCTTGAACTCTTTATTTCTGTGAACTACAGAGCACAGTTTATTTGCATTTTTATGCCGAAATTCCGTTGTTGAATTCTCTCCACGCTGCACAATGTTGCAACATAATGTTACCATATAAACCAGTGTTTGGCAAGTGAACACTTATCTGTAATGGCATTTCAGTTCAATCAACTATTCCTAAAGACCAGCTGATTGTGCAGATCTGTGGTTTGATTTGGTCGCCTGATAACTGTCAAACAAACATTTGGCAAATAAAAATGATTGCACAAATGATACTGCTTTCTTGACTTTGTTGACTTATCTTTGCCGGTTAGACTGGAGTGACACAACCATCACTCCAAAGCCTGGGCACAGCAAGAATTACGATGATGCACCTAGCAACCACGCCCTAATACCATGTGACATCGCCACCAGGTATACTTCAGTGTTGCAACCAGCAACCACGCCCTAATACCATGTGACATTTGACATCGCCACCAGGTGTACTTCAGTGTTGCAACCAGCAACCACGCCCTAATACCATGTGACATGTGACATCGCCACCAGGTGTACTTCAGTGTCAAGTCAAAATCTGAGCACACTTGGTAGCGGTGCCTTAAGTCATTGCTTTACATCGGGGATTGCCAGCAAAGGACTTAACTACAAATGGAAACCCAATCAGTTTATATCCTTTTTGTTCTCATGAACGGTCAAAATGTCTGCTGTCAATTGGTTTCAAGGCAGACTGAAAATCAATGGTTTGTTTTGTTGTTTTCCACTAATTAGGCCTCAAATTGACATTCTGTAATCGATAAGTTGTAAAAGTTCATAACTTTCGATAGCTCAATTCCAATAAGCCTGGTTTCCATATGTTCGTTTGTAACGCAGACTGTCCGCAAGACGTCAAGACGTAGACATTCGCGAAAGAGATGCTGCGTGACGTCATTCCACCCCAAAATTAAACAGACTGGCGTCCGAAACTCGGACAATTTTCGCAAAAAAATGTGCTTTTTAGGTGGCAATGTTGCCTCTTGAAGCCAAACTGACGCTCCAGTTTGATGTAGTTTGTTTATGGTAAGCTATTTTGTTGACGATTGGGGCTGCATGTTTTAGTAATAAGGAGAAAGTTGACAAAAGGAGTGGTACTAAGCGAGAGAAATATCATTGTACGCCGGTCATGCCAGTGTGCGTGTTTGTATAGGCCTACTCGGCGATTCAACGCAGACAGGCAGTCGGCAAAGTTGAACCGGGCTCAACAACCGGGTTGCGTCATGTCTGGTCCATATGTCTGTGTTGCAGTTTGCGTCTTGATTGCGTCGCTCTCTGCGTTTCTTACGTCGATATGGAAACCAGGTTTACCGGCCAAACAGATTGAAGACACATTAATACATACCTAGTTGGTTAACCTGAGTAATTTTGCAAGTTGTTTAAAGATTACATTGTGGTTGATTCATGGACTAAGCTCAACACAACTTGTGAAGGAACAACTAGTCCTTTCATTAGAAAAAAACTGTTGTACCAGAACGTGAGTTTCGTTGCGTTTAAATACATTGCCAAAATATCAGTCTGAGATCAAGAATGAATCCCCTTCTCGTGCTTATGTTGGTTACATCAAATTACAACAATTCACCATGTTCTGGCTATTACAACATTTGGCTGTCTTCGAGTGTTTACCTCATGATTCAACTATCCCGGCATAATTTCAGCAAAGTCCAAAATAATGTAGCGTGCGCGTAAAGATGTTTTACTTATATGTTATTTCTTCCTCTCAACAAGGGTTCTTTTCATGGGACAAGTCGTAGACACTTTATTCCAGTAAAACTTTCACACCGCAGGCATCTTATAATAGTTTTCATATTACTCTTTAGCTTACATATCTTATTTCATGTTAACCGGCTTACCCGCCCTTAATGAATATGTTTCAACCCACGTAAATAGGCCCCAAAGTTCTGCAAAGGTTCAGATTTTATTGCCATTACGGGACATAGCTTAGAGGCATACGTGTCAGAATGTTGCCTGCCTCGCTGAATTAGGATTTAAGCTGCTTACTGGCATTCCTGTCTAAAATGACGGAACTAGAACTTTTCAAATTTGGAATACCAGGTTTTGAGCTGTTTGTGAAAACAACCCAGAGCTAAAGCAGGGGCAATTTGTGCAGTAAAGAAAATCAGAAGCCAGGTTTACTCTTTCTTTTCGTTGGGGTTGTATGCTACGCATGGCATAGCCTGGGTGATGGTAAACCAAACCAAAAAGCCCTATACTTTGCGTCTAAGCTGTGGAATACAAAGGATAATTTGTGTGGGCTCAAAAAGCCCAATATTTTGATGAATGTTGTCCCGCAGATCCCTCTTTCATTACAGTCAGAGCATTCATTCGGTCTTGATTCCTTTTGCTGAATTATTGAAGCAATCAATCACTGAAATTATTCATGGACAAAATTGAAAATAGCAGACTCGTCACGCGATTGCAAAACCGACCTCGGGAGAGTTCAGACTGTCTCCATGGAAAATTAGTCTCTCACAAACTCTTCCAAATACTCATTGTCAATCGTAAACCCTACCTGTGGTTGGCTCTGCAACTTGTGTGCAGTTTAGGCCGTTCCCAACAAAGCCGGTGTCGCAGACGCAAGCGCGGTAACCCCGTATGACCCGGCAGCTTGCGTCATAATGGCACCGTAGTGTTTGGCACTCAATTGTCTGTGCGTCGGTGCAGAGACATTCATGTGTACAATTCTCCCGAACCCATCTGTCTCCAGCCTGGGAGAAGGAAAAGGGACAAACACATATTACTAACTTCGACGTATAAAAAGTGAAGAAAAGCCACAATGTCCTTTCACGAAGCCTATTTGATGTTTTGGCACCCACAGGTGCTGGTGACAGAATTCAACAGGCCGATTGAAAACAATTAATGTTAGTGTGTTCCAACGAGCCTTTTACGATTTAAATTTGAATAAATCTGGTACACGGAGTTCTTTAAATTCAGGTGAACACAAAAATTTGAATTTTTCATACTAACGACACTGTTGCTACAGATGCATTGGGGCAAGCTTTTGCTTAGTTACATAAGAGACACCTTACACCAATATACTGTTTTCAATGGATATGAAAGGCACAGAGGAACCAGTCCATTCCACAGATGGTAGTCACTATGCAAAAACTTGCCCCGAATCACAAGGTATAGCATCAGTGTCTATAGTCCAGGGAATTCAAATTGTTATGTTTATGTGCAATCAGGAAACTCAATATAGCAGATTTTATTCAAATTTAACTCGCAAATGGCTTATTGAGAAAAAGGGCATTGTTGCGTCTTGAAGGACACTTTTTTTATACAAAGCAGCCGTTTATCTTGACCATAACAGACTACCTCTAGATAACTGAATGCTGTTACTTACGGCACACCTAAAATGTTTTCAGAAAATGGAGCCAGACATATTATAGGTTCGGTGAAATTTTCTATTGGAACAACAAAGAGCAACTCTCCTCATCACACACGTAGAATGCTCATCTGTTGAAAATCTCACATCACCGCAACAAACCCAAAAATAACACCGACCGGCACAGACTTGATAACTTACAGAATAGTAGAAGCCATTCTCAGAGCAGCCACATTGACTCTCGGGAAGGCATTCCTGATTGTCGAGTTGGTAGCCAGGCGGGCAGACGCAGCCCTCTCGGGCAGAACCACAGAGGGCGGGATCTGGAGGTGCGTCGTGGTCTGCACAGGTTTCGGGACACTGCGGCGCGAAGGGAGTGTAATGCAGTTCGCCTGGGCAATGCAAGGCTGAGGTGAAATTAACAGAAATGAAAGCTTTTGAACCAAATAGAAAGATGTGTACTTCAAGGAATCTTGCGTATTCTACATTTTCAGCAATATTATAAATAAACTTCTCAGTAGAAAAAGAGAAACTCAATGCGTTTTCCTTCCACACGACTAATGACGCTTAAAAGGGTGTAATCGTGAGGAATTTTCAATCACTTTGTACATTTATACTGGGGCGGTACAATTAACATAATGTATTCAGTGTAACTTTGTGTAGTTTGCAAGCACATAAGGCAAACTACTCACGACAAAAGTCTTCTTTTCTCCACGGAATCACGTGATATCCCAGACGGGCACAGGCTCCGGCATAGACGCTAATGTCGTCGCATATGATGTCAAGATCTGGCAAGGTCGCGCATGCGTCGTACACGCACGCATCGTAATATGGATCTGGATTGAGATAAGGAATGCACTCCAAAAATGGACCTAGGCAAACGCAAAATATACAAAGAAAGGAAAAAAATTAGTACCAAGCGTTCATATTTTACATATTTGATAAACAATGAAAACGTGGTCCTCGACCATTTGTGTTAAGTTAAAACACGACCATTTATAGCAATTAAGATTAGAAACCTTTTAATATCAAGTTCATCGTCAAAATAATAAAAAATACACGTACTGACGAAGTTCTTTATAAAATGCCAATATAAATAGATAAAACTTGTCGTGGCCTTGTTTCATCGTTTCCAACTTATACAATCAAAAGACAGAGCAACGAATATACGCAATGTGCCCACTGGATGTGCCATTTGGAAATAAGGCCATAGAAAAATCAAATTAGATTTTTTACTGCATTTATTTAAATGACTGATGATAAAGTTTATTTACCGTCTTGCTGCTTCATGATAAAACATAAGTCCTGCCCGAGCGTGACATTTGCATACCCTTCACAGGGTTCTGCGTCAACCGGATCAGAGGTACACCTTGAGCTATCAACGGTCCAACTTTGACCGAAAGTGAGCAGATTTGTGACCTACAAATTTGCAAAACAAGCAAATAGGAGACCTGTGACTTAGAGACTGGACAGCCAAAGTACACAAGGAGTCAAGGTAGAATCGAAAATTTGGGTTTAGAAATGCTCACTGCTAAAACTGCTTAGTTGAATGCGATCATGAATTACATAGCATAAGTAGTAAGCAGAAGTTTACACAAATCGATCGAGGATATTATCAAAAATTATATAGAAGATTATGATGAAAGCCTCACATCTTTGAATTATATCTTCATTGTTAGATGGCTACTGACGTTCACACAAAGACAGCAATTTGAAATATTGAACTATTGGATTGAGTCCTTTAATAAAAGCCATAAAATAAATAGTTTTGCAATGCTTCATGTATAGGTTTGTTTAAAGAAAATCGTCAAATGCTGTTTTGGTACAATTCAAGTCCTCCAATATGTTAAGGAAAGCGAGTTCGATTACCAATGAAGGCCAAAAACCTTAGCTATGCGGGATATGAAATAGTAGGCTGTACCTTAAGACTGTTTTTTGTTAACAAAGGTCAGTGCTAGATGAGTGTAGTGTGCTTGCACACGGTAGATACGAGACTCTGAAGAAGTGTCCCAAACGGTGGCTTCGTGTGTTATTGAGAGACTTCCCAAACTGAAAGAAAGTGCCTAATTTATGGATAAACGCAAATCTACCCATAAAGTGGAATTTTATCGCGAAACGGAAGAGTGAAATTCTTTGTTTTTTTGTGCTACAGGGTGCTACACCATCAGTACAAGCCTATGTCTTACAACAGTGCCGTCGGATAGCATCAAGTCATTATCCTGATCTGCATCGTAGTTCCCGCAGAGTCCGCACAATGCACCGCTGTATTCAGACGGGACTGTGACTTTAGCTGTATGTCTACCGTCCCAGCGAATGGACAATCCGAAGTTGGTGGAAAGGATCTGCTCACATGAAACAAACAGATTTTATCCATGAGGCACTGACGAACTGAGATATCTTTAAATAACACATCAGCAATTAAAGAAGTGGTGATAAGCGTTAGCATTGTTAACATCGCATCAGGGCCGAATGTCAAGGCGCTGCTTATCAGTTAGCAGAAATGTCGTGCTTGCTTCAGCAGAAAATTTTGATAATACGGTGAGCACTATTTCATAACGGTGTTTGGCGTGGCTGTGCCTACAGTTGCGCTTGCATAGAGATTTCCATCGTTACAGAAATGCGCAGAGCCTCTGTAAGCGTACAACCTTGTGCTTAGTAGGATTTAGCAGCGCCATGAAATTCCTAACAGATTTTTAGAACCAAAATGGTGCGTCCCAGTCTATAGTGAAGATATCTTTGACCCCTAAACATGAACCAGAAATCAAATAATCGTTTATTACTGCAAGTGCCATTCCAGTATCTGTTCTAATATGGCTCACCGTTTCGGTACCACTGAATAGGATAGTGACGCCCTCTTGGGACACGAAGGGCAGCTTGATGTCAACTCCGTCAACACTCGTTACACCATTTTGAGCAAGCGTAAAAACCTTGACAGAAAGTAAAGCACTTTTTAATGGAACAAATAGAAACAACATTATTGAACACCAAATCTCCCTTCAACATTGTCTCCGATTTAAGGGCCATTTTAATCGACAATAGAAATATTTCATTGTACTGTATGTTCAAATTTTTTTCTCGATGCCTGTTTTTTCCTGTTGTTCACTTGGTCCGGTTTTTACTCGTTTACAAAATAATGATGACAGGAATTTAACAAATCAACTGTACCTTCCCGCACAAGTTCAGTTTTAACTTCTTTGTGTAAGTCACTTCAGCTTCTGGCTTTCTCTTGACGTTTTCTGCCGTTATCTTGAAGGCAGGTGTCGAAGTCTGATTCCCGCAAACGTCCACGAGGGTGTAGTCGCACTCTCCTTGAAAGTTGAATTGGAGACCGTCGAAGGTTTTGTAGTGCGGGTCACCCCAGATGTAGCACACACCAGGAGCTAGAAAGATATTACGCCCTTAATTAAAATCGTTGTTCAAAATGCACTTTGTACTGACTTTAAAAGCTTTTTCTTGGTAATTGTTGGGGACAAAGTTTATTTTATGTTACAAAGAGCGACAGAAAATGTATGTATAATGCAATGTACTAATTCCTCGAAATTTATTTTTGAACTCTTTATTTTCAGTACATAAAAGAACATGAAACGACACCACAGGACAGGTTAGGTAAAACCATTAAAAGTTTTGAAAAGCACAAAAAATGGTACATCCCAACAGGACGCTGATTAAAAGAAAAGGTAATTCATAAGACAATTTTTTTTAAGATAGACGTACGTTCTGTCCTGGCGCGTACATTTTTCCCCAGTATTTTATCACTCTGTTTCCTCGCAGATTGGTCTGCTTCAAATCAAATGAAAGTGGATTAAGAAAGTTTTCCTGGAAATAGAGGAAAGCGTCACTCACCCCTGGTGCAATTTTCCCTTCCGTCACCAAAGTACCCATTCTTACAGAAGCAGTCCCGCACGCCGTTTGAGATGTCACATTTGGCCTTGGCGTGGCAAACGTTGTCTTCGCAAAATGCTTGGGTCCCGTTGCAGTGACATCTCGTCGAGCAGTCTTCACTCAACCATTTATCTCCTCTCTAAGTTAACCAACAATTTGCCAAAAAGATGTCGATTCAGTACGTTTTTCACCAGAAGGGTATCACCATTATTCATACTGAAGACGTTTAAGTTGGCACACTGCAGTGCACTGGTGGCGCTGTTTGCCTTTAAGGTCGGCGTGAGTGAGGTCAACGCGCAGTCATATTACGTAGCGGGCGCGCGAAGTCGCAAGTTCAGTATGGGAAAGGCAGCATTTCAACTAAACAAGAATCTTTTCTTTTTCTGTGCTCTGGGATCTGAAGTATCAAGGTAAGACAGGGCTACGTTCAGGGTGAGGTAGGCTGCAGTCTTTGAAACTGCAACTGTTTCAATTTCAAATGGAGCATGCAGGTACCACACGCCATCTACATACCTTTAGATAGGTCCCATCCTGGAGAACGCACCCACACTCTGATGGCAAGACACAGCGCCCTCCTTCCAGTACCTTTCCCTCGGGGCAACGGCAGGTCTCCACGCAAGTCTGATTGCACATGTCTTCCATGAGACGCTTTGCGCAAGTGTCGTGACAAGCACGTCCACAGGGCTCGTAATGCATACCATCCGGGCAAGGATATGCTATGCAAAAATACATTCATCGAACGAACTTTTTGAAAACATGCGGAGTTTCATGTATGTTGTCTCTGTTCTGCCTTCTGTTTCTACTAAAGTTCCGTCTGCTGTTTGACTGCAGTGCGAAGCTATAATACGTGTATGTACACTTTATTGATCCATTCATCCTATACACACGACAGGAAACAACAATATTGTTATAACGCAAGCGTTATAGCCACACCAGTACATTAAATACGCTCAAGATTCTGCAGAGTATTCTCTTAATTCAAAACCAGGGTCAGAGAGAGAGAATTACCAGCATGCACACTCTGCAATAGTCAATCAAATATACGCATTCAATTTGTCGTCGACCTCAATTAACAAAATGTCGGTTGCACGTATATGCTTACCACACTGTGGTGTTTCCACCCTCCAATTTCTAATTTCCACGCCCCTGTTGCGGCAGGCCTCTCCATATTGTGACAGGCTGTCGCAGAGGAAGTTATCGTTCGGCAGGTAGGCGCAGAGGTCATAGACGCAAGCCTCGTGATACGGTCGAGCGTCAACGAAGTCGTGGCACAAAGCAAATGGGCCTGTCAAAATATAGCTTTTAAGGTACGGTACCAACTCCAGAATATCCTGACTATGGGTTAACCGTTATCCAGCTGTCACACCCAACAAGAAAAAATTTTAGAACCAGACATTTCAAACAATCGTCAAAGATATTTGTGCTCTCGCAGTAGAAGTAAAAAACTGCTGTACCTTTTTATTGGCTGCAAAGAACTGAAATATAAGAATATAGAAAAGTCAAGAACTCTGTTGTTTTGATCTATGAAGGATCGAAACATCAGGTCCTCTTACCGTTTCAATTTGTGAAATTGCATGTATATGTATGTAATTTCTTCTCAGCACTTCAAATTATGAGCATGTTCCTGTTAATTCTCAACTAAAATTCGCAATTTTTCTCCCGATTACTCGTTTTCGCACCTTTCATTTTCTTTCATTCTTATTTTTTCGTATAAGAGTTATTGTACCTTAATTTGACTTAAAACGCACGAACTGTGATTGTCTTGTTTATTGATATTTTATCTCATGTTTCTGATCACCTGTCTCGTCAATGATGACGTAGCACAAATCCTGCGCTCTTTCCTTGTTTTCCGGTTCCTCGTCGCATGGACTCGGTACTATGATCTCATCGAAGCATTGATCAGGATATGTTGCCCAGCTGTTTCCAAAATCATTTGCAGTCGGGACCTTGTAGTGAAAATAGACACAAAAAACATTTTCTTAAATCAATATACTGATGGTGGATCGGGAAAATATGCATTTCTCCAAAACACAAGTCAAGAAGAACATTGTTTTGTATTACAAAACTAATTTAAGATGAAACTAATAACATACCGTTAGGTGATCCGGAGTAACGAAGTCGTTCTCTGAGTTACCATCAAAGTTACCGCAGAGGCCACACGTTTGGTTAGCATAGTGAGAGGGTAGTGATATCTCAGCGGTACGATGGCCATCCCAACGAATGGATAATCCAAACGCTGTTGCCAATGTCTTGAAAACATGGAAAATATAACCCACAGTTTACGGACTGTAAGGATGTTTTTCTTCTGAGTCCAGAGTTACACCAAAAGTTGGTATAATGAAATTGTACATTACATAAATTCACTACGAAATACATCTTTCACAAACTATTTATCCAATTTTGTATAAACTGAACAGCATATGAAAAGGAAACCACAGCCAGATTAAGATATTAGCTGGTTATTCAGAAATTATAAATACTGGAGTAAAGTAAAATTTCAGCAGTCAATGCATTAATTGGATTTCAATCAAGCGTAACTGAGGCCTACCAGTTTGTATCCGTCCTGCAATATCAGGACACCATCTGCACGTTCGACCGGTGGTGTGACGACCACCCCGTCAATGCGAAGCTCTCCCCTCCTACGCAGTGAGTATTCCCCACTCCTGTAATGTAGTCTCAACTCTTCGGTATATGACACCGGATCGGAGGGCTTCATCTTGACATTCCTCGCCGACAGGTGGAAAGATTCCGAGAGCTGGCTGCAATTCCTGGCGAGCGTGTATTCGCAGTCCCCTTGGAAGTCATACTTGAATCCGTCAAATGTGATATAGTGGGGATCTCCCCACACTGTGCAAACACTGGAACCTGAATTACAAACAGCAAAACAAGCGAAAACCGATTACAAGCCGCCATCACTGCAAAACCTTTGTCGAAGGCTTAGGAAAGATAAAAGCATGTATTAAGAAAACCGGATATCTTATTACTTTGAAGAACGTTTTATTTGCGGTGCTGTATTCAAGTACATCACGAGTCCTTTCACAGGTCCCTTCATAAGTCCAGTCACAAGCCCCTTCACAAGGCAAGTAATAAGTAACACGATGAACAGTGACAAAAAACAGCTCATTTTAGTAGCTTGTGAATTGTCTAAGACTGAATGACTTGTGATAGACTTGTGGTGGGCTAAAAGGGACTTGCAAGGACTAGTGATAGACGCGAATCCAACACTGATTATTTTGATGATCGTTATTAATTAATTAAAAATCTTGAAACAGTGTATTTAAAAAATCATTTCGATACACTCATTCAGTTCATGCTATGCTACACAAGGTTTCACTACACTGTTTCCAATGTGTAAGTATTTTGCAAATAAAGGTGCAAAGATTCGACAGGAGCATAGCAACCTTTCAGGCACTCAACACCATTTCCAACGAATCCATCCTTGCAATAGCAATCACGGAAACCGTTCTTGATGTCGCATAAAGCCGACTCGTCGCATTGTAAACTTGAGCACTGTACCAAACCATCGACGCCACAATGGCATTTCTCATCACATCCAGGAGAAACCCAGACTCCATTAATCTATAGGCAACGATAGAAGAGTTAAAAAGACGACAAAGAAATAACAAAAGCACTGATTTGCAAAAGATTTATTTCTATGATCTACTTTAGATAGAAAGAAGTGAAAAATGTCAAGAAATGCTGTAGAGAGGTCTCACTGGAAGGTAGGTCACTCCATCTGCCAGGAGACAACCGCATTCAGAAGGCTGGATACAACGATCTCCTTCGAGGAGCAGGCCATCCGGACAACGGCAGGTTTCGATGCAAGTCTGCTGGCAGTCAGCATTTCCTTGACGTTCCTGGCAGTTAGCTGGACACGCTGTACCACAAGCCTCGTATATCAGCTCGCTGGGGCACTCCAGCTCTGTCGATTCGGAAGAAAGTTATGCCCCTTACTTGGGATATTCACCGGTTCCACAGGCGCTCAAATCGTCTGTTTCATTATTTGTTCTAAAGATAATGTCAAAAGGTATTGGGGTAAATTCAAATCTCTACTTACGACAAATTTCTGCCCCCCTTTTCCAGTCGGCCACGCTTCCTCCAGCTGAACGGCAAGCTGCCGCATAACTCTCCGCGCTGTCACATAGCAAATCATCATCGGGAAGGGTCTCGCACAGATCGTACAAACAAGACTCGTGATAAGGTCCAGGATCCACATAATCGTGGCAAGGTGCAAATGGGCCTAGACATAGCAAAAATCAAGCAAAACTCCAATCAAAGCCACGCTTTTCGGGAATAGTGTTTGGATATGGCAAATCGCGTCCGACACGTTTGCAGAGCCAGAACAAGTAGGAGTGTGGTACCAGACTGCACGTCCGTCAGACCCACCTGTTTCGTCAATCAGTATGTAGCAGAGATCAGCAGCTTGGCGATAGCGCTCAGACTCCTCAAGACAAGGCTGTGGGTCAACCGGCGGCTCGCACTCCACCTTGTCTATAGCCCAGCTATGGCCAAAATCGTTGCGATGTTTAACCTGGGTGTTGGAAGACATTGTTTGGGGATTAAAGTCCAACACTAGGAAGGACTGAAAGGTCGCCCATGCTACCAAGACTCAACAAATACCACAAAGAGCAGATGAAATAGTCTTACCAGTGATCCGTCAGGCAGCCTGTAATCATTCTCTCGATCTCCGTCGAAGGTACCGCAAAGGCCGCATGTTCTGTTCCAGTACGTCTCTGGAACTGTTACCAAAACGATGGACTTGCCATTCCACTGAATCTCAAGGTTGAAACTCGTCGTCAGCAACTGAAAGATATTCAAACAGCAAGATGTGACCGTCAGTCTATAATCATCACCAAATGCTGACCTGTGTTCTGGAAACAGGTTGAACGCTTGTCCTTTGTGTCACCGGGCTCTTCCCACGTGACCAAACTCATTTCAGTCCCCGAACGACAGTTCTACATAGACACAACCTCAGCGATGTGTGGAAATCGCTTGCCAGTGTTGAGAGTGGAGGCATGACTTACCAATTCCTTTCCTGATTTTCGAATGCTGACTCCATTCAAATCCAGAACTGGTAGTGACACAGCTACGTCGTCAATTCGAACCTCTCGTTGCTGCAGTAAAGCGTACCGTCTGCCTCCAAACTCTAGGACAACCTCTCGCGTGAAGGAAACACGCTCCGAGGGCTTTCTTTTCAGGTTTTTCGCAATCACGTGGAATGACGGGAGGCCAGACGTGTTCCAACAGTCCCTGACAAGTGTATATTCACATTCGCCTTGGAAATCGTACTCCACGCCGTCAAAGGTGACGTAGTGAGGATCTCCCCAGGCCCTGCACACTCCGGAGTCTGTGTGGAAATCAAGTCAAAGGCCATTGGGAGCTGTAGCTATCAGAATAAAAAGCTTTCACAGCATCGCTTACTACTCTGACAAATAAGTATGAACTAGTCTCATCAGGTCGACCTACCTCTTTGACAGGTCAATCCATCTCCAAGGTATCCTTCTTTGCAGTAACAGTTGCGGACACCGTTCTTGACATCGCACCTGGCCGATTCGTCACATTCCATACTAATGCATTGCGCTTGGCCCTCCTCACCACAAAGGCACTTTTGGCTGCAGTCAGGAGCAACCCATTCTCCACCATTCTGCGTGCACGAAAGCAATGGGATCCGAATCAATTGGTAACACCTCTTGCAACTCCTAGGACACTGATTTGATGCAAATGCTTTCCAGCATATAAGATTTACTCATTTGAAAGACAGAAAGGTGGGCCATGGCAGAAAAGTGCACAGGTAAAATTGAATGGATGTTTTGGTTAACTCTCACCGGAAGGTAGGTCACTCCATCTGCCAGGAGACAACCGCATTCAGAAGGCTGGATACAACGATCTCCTTCGAGGAGCAGGCCATCCGGACAACGGCAGGTTTCGATGCAAGTCTGCTGGCAGTCAGCATTTCCTTGACGTTCCTGGCAGTTAGCTGGACACGCTGTACCACAAGCCTCGTATATCAGCTCGCTGGGGCACTCCAGCTCTGTCGATTCGGAAGAAAGTTATGCCCCTTACTTGGGATATTCACCGGTTCCACAGGCGCTCAAATCGTCTGTTTCATTATTTGTTCTAAAGATAATGTCAAAAGGTATTGGGGTAAATTCAAATCTCTACTTACGACAAATTTCTGCCTCCCTTTTCCAGTCGGCCACGCTTCCTCCAGCTGAACGGCAAGCTGCCGCATAACTCTCCGCGCTGTCACATAGCAAATCATCATCGGGAAGGGTCTCGCACAGATCGTACAAACAAGACTCGTGATAAGGTCCAGGATCCACATAATCGTGGCAAGGTGCAAATGGGCCTAGACATAGCAAAAATCAAGCAAAACTCCAATCAAAGCCACGCTTTTCGGGAATAGTGTTTGGATATGGCAAATCGCGTCCGACACGTTTGCAGAGCCAGAACAAGTTAGAGTGTGGTACCAGACTGCACGTCCGTCAGACCCACCTGTTTCGTCAATCAGTATGTAGCAGAGATCAGCAGCTTGGCGATAGCGCTCAGACTCCTCAAGACAAGGCTGTGGGTCAACCGGCGGCTCGCACTCCACCTTGTCTATAGCCCAGCTATGGCCAAAATCGTTGCGATGTTTAACCTGGGTGTTGGAAGACATTGTTTGGGGATTAAAGTCCAACACTAGGAAGGACTGAAAGGTCGCCCATGCTACCAAGACTCAACAAATACCACAAAGAGCAGATGAAATAGTCTTACCAGTGATCCGTCAGGCAGCCTGTAATCATTCTCTCGATCTCCGTCGAAGGTACCGCAAAGGCCGCATGTTCTGTTCCAGTACGTCTCTGGAACTGTTACCAAAACGATGGACTTGCCATTCCACTGAATCTCAAGGTTGAAACTCGTCGTCAGCAACTGAAAGATATTCAAACAGCAAGATGTGACCGTCAGTCTATAATCATCACCAAATGCTGACCTGTGTTCTGGAAACAGGTTGAACGCTTGTCCTTTGTGTCACCGGGCTCTTCCCACGTGACCAAACTCATTTCAGTCCCCGAACGACAGTTCTACATAGACACAACCTCAGCGATGTGTGGAAATCGCTTGCCAGTGTTGAGAGTGGAGGCATGACTTACCAATTCCTTTCCTGATTTTCGAATGCTGACTCCATTCAAATCCAGAACTGGTAGTGACACAGCTACGTCGTCAATTCGAACCTCTCGTTGCTGCAGTAAAGCGTACCGTCTGCCTCCAAACTCTAGGACAACCTCTCGCGTGAAGGAAACACGCTCCGAGGGCTTTCTTTTCAGGTTTTTCGCAATCACGTGGAATGACGGGAGGCCAGACGTGTTCCAACAGTCCCTGACAAGTGTATATTCACATTCGCCTTGGAAATCGTACTCCACGCCGTCAAAGGTGACGTAGTGAGGATCTCCCCAGGCCCTGCACACTCCGGAGTCTGTGTGAAAATCAAGTCAAAGGCCATTGGGAGCTGTAGCTATCAGAATAAAAAGCTTTCACAGCATCGCTTACTACTCTGACAAATAAGTATGAACTAGTCTCATCAGGTCGACCTACCTCTTTGACAGGTCAATCCATCTCCAAGGTATCCTTCTTTGCAGTAACAGTTGCGGACACCGTTCTTGACATCGCACCTGGCCGATTCGTCACATTCCATACTAATGCATTGCGCTTGGCCCTCCTCACCACAAAGGCACTTTTGGCTGCAGTCAGGAGCAACCCATTCTCCACCATTCTGCGTGCACGAAAGCAATGGGATCCGAATCAATTGGTAACACCTCTTGCAACTCCTAGGACACTGATTTGATGCAAATGCTTTCCAGCATATAAGATTTACTCATTTGAAAGACAGAAAGGTGGGCCATGGCAGAAAAGTGCACAGGTAAAATTGAATGGATGTTTTGGTTAACTCTCACCGGAAGGTAGGTCACTCCATCTGCCAGGAGACAACCGCATTCAGAAGGCTGGATACAACGATCTCCTTCGAGGAGCAGGCCATCCGGACAACGGCAGGTTTCGATGCAAGTCTGCTGGCAGTCAGCATTTCCTTGACGTTCCTGGCAGTTAGCTGGACACGCTGTACCACAAGCCTCGTATATCAGCTCGCTGGGGCACTCCAGCTCTGTCGATTCGGAAGAAAGTTATGCCCCTTACTTGGGATATTCACCGGTTCCACAGGCGCTCAAATCGTCTGTTTCATTATTTGTTCTAAAGATAATGTCAAAAGGTATTGGGGTAAATTCAAATCTCTACTTACGACAAATTTCTGCCTCCCTTTTCCAGTCGGCCACGCTTCCTCCAGCTGAACGGCAAGCTGCCGCATAACTCTCCGCGCTGTCACATAGCAAATCATCATCGGGAAGGGTCTCGCACAGATCGTACAAACAAGACTCGTGATAAGGTCCAGGATCCACATAATCGTGGCAAGGTGCAAATGGGCCTAGACATAGCAAAAATCAAGCAAAACTCCAATCAAAGCCACGCTTTTCGGGAATAGTGTTTGGATATGGCAAATCGCGTCCGACACGTTTGCAGAGCCAGAACAAGTTAGAGTGTGGTACCAGACTGCACGTCCGTCAGACCCACCTGTTTCGTCCATCAGTATGTAGCAGAGATCAGCAGCTTGGCGATAGCGCTCAGACTCCTCAAGACAAGGCTGTGGGTCAACCGGCGGCTCGCACTCCACCTTGTCTATAGCCCAGCTATGGCCAAAATCGTTGCGATGTTTAACCTGGGTGTTGGAAGACATTGTTTGGGGATTAAAGTCCAACACTAGGAAGGACTGAAAGGTCGCCCATGCTACCAAGACTCAACAAATACCACAAAGAGCAGATGAAATAGTCTTACCAGTGATCCGTCAGGCAGCCTGTAATCATTCTCTCGATCTCCGTCGAAGGTACCGCAAAGGCCGCATGTTCTGTTCCAGTACGTCTCTGGAACTGTTACCAAAACGATGGACTTGCCATTCCACTGAATCTCAAGGTTGAAACTCGTCGTCAGCAACTGAAAGATATTCAAACAGCAAGATGTGACCGTCAGTCTATAATCATCACCAAATGCTGACCTGTGTTCTGGAAACAGGTTGAACGCTTGTCCTTTGTGTCACCGGGCTCTTCCCACGTGACCAAACTCATTTCAGTCCCCGAACGACAGTTCTACATAGACACAACCTCAGCGATGTGTGGAAATCGCTTGCCAGTGTTGAGAGTGGAGGCATGACTTACCAATTCCTTTCCTGATTTTCGAATGCTGACTCCATTCAAATCCAGAACTGGTAGTGACACAGCTACGTCGTCAATTCGAACCTCTCGTTGCTGCAGTAAAGCGTACCGTCTGCCTCCAAACTCTAGGACAACCTCTCGCGTGAAGGAAACACGCTCCGAGGGCTTTCTTTTCAGGTTTTTCGCAATCACGTGGAATGACGGGAGGCCAGACGTGTTCCAACAGTCCCTGACAAGTGTATATTCACATTCGCCTTGGAAATCGTACTCCACGCCGTCAAAGGTGACGTAGTGAGGATCTCCCCAGGCCCTGCACACTCCGGAGTCTGTGTGAAAATCAAGTCAAAGGCCATTGGGAGCTGTAGCTATCAGAATAAAAAGCTTTCACAGCATCGCTTACTACTCTGACAAATAAGTATGAACTAGTCTCATCAGGTCGACCTACCTCTTTGACAGGTCAATCCATCTCCAAGGTATCCTTCTTTGCAGTAACAGTTGCGGACACCGTTCTTGACATCGCACCTGGCCGATTCGTCACATTCCATACTAATGCATTGCGCTTGGCCCTCCTCACCACAAAGGCACTTTTGGCTGCAGTCAGGAGCAACCCATTCTCCACCATTCTGCGTGCACGAAAGCAATGGGATCCGAATCAATTGGTAACACCTCTTGCAACTCCTAGGACACTGATTTGATGCAAATGCTTTCCAGCATATAAGATTTACTCATTTGAAAGACAGAAAGGTGGGCCATGGCAGAAAAGTGCACAGGTAAAATTGAATGGATGTTTTGGTTAACTCTCACCGGAAGGTAGGTCACTCCATCTGCCAGGAGACAACCGCATTCAGAAGGCTGGATACAACGATCTCCTTCGAGGAGCAGGCCATCCGGACAACGGCAGGTTTCGATGCAAGTCTGCTGGCAGTCAGCATTTCCTTGACGTTCCTGGCAGTTAGCTGGACACGCTGTACCACAAGCCTCGTATATCAGCTCGCTGGGGCACTCCAGCTCTGTCGATTCGGAAGAAAGTTATGCCCCTTACTTGGGATATTCACCGGTTCCACAGGCGCTCAAATCGTCTGTTTCATTATTTGTTCTAAAGATAATGTCAAAAGGTATTGGGGTAAATTCAAATCTCTACTTACGACAAATTTCTGCCTCCCTTTTCCAGTCGGCCACGCTTCCTCCAGCTGAACGGCAAGCTGCCGCATAACTCTCCGCGCTGTCACATAGCAAATCATCATCGGGAAGGGTCTCGCACAGATCGTACAAACAAGACTCGTGATAAGGTCCAGGATCCACATAATCGTGGCAAGGTGCAAATGGGCCTAGACATAGCAAAAATCAAGCAAAACTCCAATCAAAGCCACGCTTTTCGGGAATAGTGTTTGGATATGGCAAATCGCGTCCGACACGTTTGCAGAGCCAGAACAAGTTAGAGTGTGGTACCAGACTGCACGTCCGTCAGACCCACCTGTTTCGTCCATCAGTATGTAGCAGAGATCAGCAGCTTGGCGATAGCGCTCAGACTCCTCAAGACAAGGCTGTGGGTCAACCGGCGGCTCGCACTCCACCTTGTCTATAGCCCAGCTATGGCCAAAATCGTTGCGATGTTTAACCTGGGTGTTGGAAGACATTGTTTGGGGATTAAAGTCCAACACTAGGAAGGACTGAAAGGTCGCCCATGCTACCAAGACTCAACAAATACCACAAAGAGCAGATGAAATAGTCTTACCAGTGATCCGTCAGGCAGCCTGTAATCATTCTCTCGATCTCCGTCGAAGGTACCGCAAAGGCCGCATGTTCTGTTCCAGTACGTCTCTGGAACTGTTACCAAAACGATGGACTTGCCATTCCACTGAATCTCAAGGTTGAAACTCGTCGTCAGCAACTGAAAGATATTCAAACAGCAAGATGTGACCGTCAGTCTATAATCATCACCAAATGCTGACCTGTGTTCTGGAAACAGGTTGAACGCTTGTCCTTTGTGTCACCGGGCTCTTCCCACGTGACCAAACTCATTTCAGTCCCCGAACGACAGTTCTACATAGACACAACCTCAGCGATGTGTGGAAATCGCTTGCCAGTGTTGAGAGTGGAGGCATGACTTACCAATTCCTTTCCTGATTTTCGAATGCTGACTCCATTCAAATCCAGAACTGGTAGTGACACAGCTACGTCGTCAATTCGAACCTCTCGTTGCTGCAGTAAAGCGTACCGTCTGCCTCCAAACTCTAGGACAACCTCTCGCGTGAAGGAAACACGCTCCGAGGGCTTTCTTTTCAGGTTTTTCGCAATCACGTGGAATGACGGGAGGCCAGACGTGTTCCAACAGTCCCTGACAAGTGTATATTCACATTCGCCTTGGAAATCGTACTCCACGCCGTCAAAGGTGACGTAGTGAGGATCTCCCCAGGCCCTGCACACTCCGGAGTCTGTGTGAAAATCAAGTCAAAGGCCATTGGGAGCTGTAGCTATCAGAATAAAAAGCTTTCACAGCATCGCTTACTACTCTGACAAATAAGTATGAACTAGTCTCATCAGGTCGACCTACCTCTTTGACAGGTCAATCCATCTCCAAGGTATCCTTCTTTGCAGTAACAGTTGCGGACACCGTTCTTGACATCGCACCTGGCCGATTCGTCACATTCCATACTAATGCATTGCGCTTGGCCCTCCTCACCACAAAGGCACTTTTGGCTGCAGTCAGGAGCAACCCATTCTCCACCATTCTGCGTGCACGAAAGCAATGGGATCCGAATCAATTGGTAACACCTCTTGCAACTCCTAGGACACTGATTTGATGCAAATGCTTTCCAGCATATAAGATTTACTCATTTGAAAGACAGAAAGGTGGGCCATGGCAGAAAAGTGCACAGGTAAAATTGAATGGATGTTTTGGTTAACTCTCACCGGAAGGTAGGTCACTCCATCTGCCAGGAGACAACCGCATTCAGAAGGCTGGATACAACGATCTCCTTCGAGGAGCAGGCCATCCGGACAACGGCAGGTTTCGATGCAAGTCTGCTGGCAGTCAGCATTTCCTTGACGTTCCTGGCAGTTAGCTGGACACGCTGTACCACAAGCCTCGTATATCAGCTCGCTGGGGCACTCCAGCTCTGTCGATTCGGAAGAAAGTTATGCCCCTTACTTGGGATATTCACCGGTTCCACAGGCGCTCAAATCGTCTGTTTCATTATTTGTTCTAAAGATAATGTCAAAAGGTATTGGGGTAAATTCAAATCTCTACTTACGACAAATTTCTGCCTCCCTTTTCCAGTCGGCCACGCTTCCTCCAGCTGAACGGCAAGCTGCCGCATAACTCTCCGCGCTGTCACATAGCAAATCATCATCGGGAAGGGTCTCGCACAGATCGTACAAACAAGACTCGTGATAAGGTCCAGGATCCACATAATCGTGGCAAGGTGCAAATGGGCCTAGACATAGCAAAAATCAAGCAAAACTCCAATCAAAGCCACGCTTTTCGGGAATAGTGTTTGGATATGGCAAATCGCGTCCGACACGTTTGCAGAGCCAGAACAAGTTAGAGTGTGGTACCAGACTGCACGTCCGTCAGACCCACCTGTTTCGTCAATCAGTATGTAGCAGAGATCAGCAGCTTGGCGATAGCGCTCAGACTCCTCAAGACAAGGCTGTGGGTCAACCGGCGGCTCGCACTCCACCTTGTCTATAGCCCAGCTATGGCCAAAATCGTTGCGATGTTTAACCTGGGTGTTGGAAGACATTGTTTGGGGATTAAAGTCCAACACTAGGAAGGACTGAAAGGTCGCCCATGCTACCAAGACTCAACAAATACCACAAAGAGCAGATGAAATAGTCTTACCAGTGATCCGTCAGGCAGCCTGTAATCATTCTCTCGATCTCCGTCGAAGGTACCGCAAAGGCCGCATGTTCTGTTCCAGTACGTCTCTGGAACTGTTACCAAAACGATGGACTTGCCATTCCACTGAATCTCAAGGTTGAAACTCGTCGTCAGCAACTGAAAGATATTCAAACAGCAAGATGTGACCGTCAGTCTATAATCATCACCAAATGCTGACCTGTGTTCTGGAAACAGGTTGAACGCTTGTCCTTTGTGTCACCGGGCTCTTCCCACGTGACCAAACTCATTTCAGTCCCCGAACGACAGTTCTACATAGACACAACCTCAGCGATGTGTGGAAATCGCTTGCCAGTGTTGAGAGTGGAGGCATGACTTACCAATTCCTTTCCTGATTTTCGAATGCTGACTCCATTCAAATCCAGAACTGGTAGTGACACAGCTACGTCGTCAATTCGAACCTCTCGTTGCTGCAGTAAAGCGTACCGTCTGCCTCCAAACTCTAGGACAACCTCTCGCGTGAAGGAAACACGCTCCGAGGGCTTTCTTTTCAGGTTTTTCGCAATCACGTGGAATGACGGGAGGCCAGACGTGTTCCAACAGTCCCTGACAAGTGTATATTCACATTCGCCTTGGAAATCGTACTCCACGCCGTCAAAGGTGACGTAGTGAGGATCTCCCCAGGCCCTGCACACTCCGGAGTCTGTGTGGAAATCAAGTCAAAGGCCATTGGGAGCTGTAGCTATCAGAATAAAAAGCTTTCACAGCATCGCTTACTACTCTGACAAATAAGTATGAACTAGTCTCATCAGGTCGACCTACCTCTTTGACAGG
The DNA here is from genome assembly GCF_054643075.1 of Acanthaster planci. Classification (NCBI taxonomy): domain Eukaryota; kingdom Metazoa; phylum Echinodermata; class Asteroidea; order Valvatida; family Acanthasteridae; genus Acanthaster; species Acanthaster planci. The sequence continues at coordinate 4,381,006 of NC_141785.1, read as the reverse complement.
TCAATCCATCTCCAAGGTATCCTTCTTTGCAGTAACAGTTGCGGACACCGTTCTTGACATCGCACCTGGCCGATTCGTCACATTCCATACTAATGCATTGCGCTTGGCCCTCCTCACCACAAAGGCACTTTTGGCTGCAGTCAGGAGCAACCCATTCTCCACCATTCTGCGTGCACGAAAGCAATGGGATCCGAATCAATTGGTAACACCTCTTGCAACTCCTAGGACACTGATTTGATGCAAATGCTTTCCAGCATATAAGATTTACTCATTTGAAAGACAGAAAGGTGGGCCATGGCAGAAAAGTGCACAGGTAAAATTGAATGGATGTTTTGGTTAACTCTCACCGGAAGGTAGGTCACTCCATCTGCCAGGAGACAACCGCATTCAGAAGGCTGGATACAACGATCTCCTTCGAGGAGCAGGCCATCCGGACAACGGCAGGTTTCGATGCAAGTCTGCTGGCAGTCAGCATTTCCTTGACGTTCCTGGCAGTTAGCTGGACACGCTGTACCACAAGCCTCGTATATCAGCTCGCTGGGGCACTCCAGCTCTGTCGATTCGGAAGAAAGTTATGCCCCTTACTTGGGATATTCACCGGTTCCACAGGCGCTCAAATCGTCTGTTTCATTATTTGTTCTAAAGATAATGTCAAAAGGTATTGGGGTAAATTCAAATCTCTACTTACGACAAATTTCTGCCTCCCTTTTCCAGTCGGCCACGCTTCCTCCAGCTGAACGGCAAGCTGCCGCATAACTCTCCGCGCTGTCACATAGCAAATCATCATCGGGAAGGGTCTCGCACAGATCGTACAAACAAGACTCGTGATAAGGTCCAGGATCCACATAATCGTGGCAAGGTGCAAATGGGCCTAGACATAGCAAAAATCAAGCAAAACTCCAATCAAAGCCACGCTTTTCGGGAATAGTGTTTGGATATGGCAAATCGCGTCCGACACGTTTGCAGAGCCAGAACAAGTTAGAGTGTGGTACCAGACTGCACGTCCGTCAGACCCACCTGTTTCGTCCATCAGTATGTAGCAGAGATCAGCAGCTTGGCGATAGCGCTCAGACTCCTCAAGACAAGGCTGTGGGTCAACCGGCGGCTCGCACTCCACCTTGTCTATAGCCCAGCTATGGCCAAAATCGTTGCGATGTTTAACCTGGGTGTTGGAAGACATTGTTTGGGGATTAAAGTCCAACACTAGGAAGGACTGAAAGGTCGCCCATGCTACCAAGACTCAACAAATACCACAAAGAGCAGATGAAATAGTCTTACCAGTGATCCGTCAGGCAGCCTGTAATCATTCTCTCGATCTCCGTCGAAGGTACCGCAAAGGCCGCATGTTCTGTTCCAGTACGTCTCTGGAACTGTTACCAAAACGATGGACTTGCCATTCCACTGAATCTCAAGGTTGAAACTCGTCGTCAGCAACTGAAAGATATTCAAACAGCAAGATGTGACCGTCAGTCTATAATCATCACCAAATGCTGACCTGTGTTCTGGAAACAGGTTGAACGCTTGTCCTTTGTGTCACCGGGCTCTTCCCACGTGACCAAACTCATTTCAGTCCCCGAACGACAGTTCTACATAGACACAACCTCAGCGATGTGTGGAAATCGCTTGCCAGTGTTGAGAGTGGAGGCATGACTTACCAATTCCTTTCCTGATTTTCGAATGCTGACTCCATTCAAATCCAGAACTGGTAGTGACACAGCTACGTCGTCAATTCGAACCTCTCGTTGCTGCAGTAAAGCGTACCGTCTGCCTCCAAACTCTAGGACAACCTCTCGCGTGAAGGAAACACGCTCCGAGGGCTTTCTTTTCAGGTTTTTCGCAATCACGTGGAATGACGGGAGGCCAGACGTGTTCCAACAGTCCCTGACAAGTGTATATTCACATTCGCCTTGGAAATCGTACTCCACGCCGTCAAAGGTGACGTAGTGAGGATCTCCCCAGGCCCTGCACACTCCGGAGTCTGTGTGGAAATCAAGTCAAAGGCCATTGGGAGCTGTAGCTATCAGAATAAAAAGCTTTCACAGCATCGCTTACTACTCTGACAAATAAGTATGAACTAGTCTCATCAGGTCGACCTACCTCTTTGACAGGTCAATCCATCTCCAAGGTATCCTTCTTTGCAGTAACAGTTGCGGACACCGTTCTTGACATCGCACCTGGCCGATTCGTCACATTCCATACTAATGCATTGCGCTTGGCCCTCCTCACCACAAAGGCACTTTTGGCTGCAGTCAGGAGCAACCCATTCTCCACCATTCTGCGTGCACGAAAGCAATGGGATCCGAATCAATTGGTAACACCTCTTGCAACTCCTAGGACACTGATTTGATGCAAATGCTTTCCAGCATATAAGATTTACTCATTTGAAAGACAGAAAGGTGGGCCATGGCAGAAAAGTGCACAGGTAAAATTGAATGGATGTTTTGGTTAACTCTCACCGGAAGGTAGGTCACTCCATCTGCCAGGAGACAACCGCATTCAGAAGGCTGGATACAACGATCTCCTTCGAGGAGCAGGCCATCCGGACAACGGCAGGTTTCGATGCAAGTCTGCTGGCAGTCAGCATTTCCTTGACGTTCCTGGCAGTTAGCTGGACACGCTGTACCACAAGCCTCGTATATCAGCTCGCTGGGGCACTCCAGCTCTGTCGATTCGGAAGAAAGTTATGCCCCTTACTTGGGATATTCACCGGTTCCACAGGCGCTCAAATCGTCTGTTTCATTATTTGTTCTAAAGATAATGTCAAAAGGTATTGGGGTAAATTCAAATCTCTACTTACGACAAATTTCTGCCTCCCTTTTCCAGTCGGCCACGCTTCCTCCAGCTGAACGGCAAGCTGCCGCATAACTCTCCGCGCTGTCACATAGCAAATCATCATCGGGAAGGGTCTCGCACAGATCGTACAAACAAGACTCGTGATAAGGTCCAGGATCCACATAATCGTGGCAAGGTGCAAATGGGCCTAGACATAGCAAAAATCAAGCAAAACTCCAATCAAAGCCACGCTTTTCGGGAATAGTGTTTGGATATGGCAAATCGCGTCCGACACGTTTGCAGAGCCAGAACAAGTTAGAGTGTGGTACCAGACTGCACGTCCGTCAGACCCACCTGTTTCGTCAATCAGTATGTAGCAGAGATCAGCAGCTTGGCGATAGCGCTCAGACTCCTCAAGACAAGGCTGTGGGTCAACCGGCGGCTCGCACTCCACCTTGTCTATAGCCCAGCTATGGCCAAAATCGTTGCGATGTTTAACCTGGGTGTTGGAAGACATTGTTTGGGGATTAAAGTCCAACACTAGGAAGGACTGAAAGGTCGCCCATGCTACCAAGACTCAACAAATACCACAAAGAGCAGATGAAATAGTCTTACCAGTGATCCGTCAGGCAGCCTGTAATCATTCTCTCGATCTCCGTCGAAGGTACCGCAAAGGCCGCATGTTCTGTTCCAGTACGTCTCTGGAACTGTTACCAAAACGATGGACTTGCCATTCCACTGAATCTCAAGGTTGAAACTCGTCGTCAGCAACTGAAAGATATTCAAACAGCAAGATGTGACCGTCAGTCTATAATCATCACCAAATGCTGACCTGTGTTCTGGAAACAGGTTGAACGCTTGTCCTTTGTGTCACCCGGCTCTTCCCACGTGACCAAACTCATTTCAGTCCCCGAACGACAGTTCTACATAGACACAACCTCAGCGATGTGTGGAAATCGCTTGCCAGTGTTGAGAGTGGAGGCATGACTTACCAATTCCTTTCCTGATTTTCGAATGCTGACTCCATTCAAATCCAGAACTGGTAGTGACACAGCTACGTCGTCAATTCGAACCTCTCGTTGCTGCAGTAAAGCGTACCGTCTGCCTCCAAACTCTAGGACAACCTCTCGCGTGAAGGAAACACGCTCCGAGGGCTTTCTTTTCAGGTTTTTCGCAATCACGTGGAATGACGGGAGGCCAGACGTGTTCCAACAGTCCCTGACAAGTGTATATTCACATTCGCCTTGGAAATCGTACTCCACGCCGTCAAAGGTGACGTAGTGAGGATCTCCCCAGGCCCTGCACACTCCGGAGTCTGTGTGGAAATCAAGTCAAAGGCCATTGGGAGCTGTAGCTATCAGAATAAAAAGCTTTCACAGCATCGCTTACTACTCTGACAAATAAGTATGAACTAGTCTCATCAGGTCGACCTACCTCTTTGACAGGTCAATCCATCTCCAAGGTATCCTTCTTTGCAGTAACAGTTGCGGACACCGTTCTTGACATCGCACCTGGCCGATTCGTCACATTCCATACTAATGCATTGCGCTTGGCCCTCCTCACCACAAAGGCACTTTTGGCTGCAGTCAGGAGCAACCCATTCTCCACCATTCTGCGTGCACGAAAGCAATGGGATCCGAATCAATTGGTAACACCTCTTGCAACTCCTAGGACACTGATTTGATGCAAATGCTTTCCAGCATATAAGATTTACTCATTTGAAAGACAGAAAGGTGGGCCATGGCAGAAAAGTGCACAGGTAAAATTGAATGGATGTTTTGGTTAACTCTCACCGGAAGGTAGGTCACTCCATCTGCCAGGAGACAACCGCATTCAGAAGGCTGGATACAACGATCTCCTTCGAGGAGCAGGCCATCCGGACAACGGCAGGTTTCGATGCAAGTCTGCTGGCAGTCAGCATTTCCTTGACGTTCCTGGCAGTTAGCTGGACACGCTGTACCACAAGCCTCGTATATCAGCTCGCTGGGGCACTCCAGCTCTGTCGATTCGGAAGAAAGTTATGCCCCTTACTTGGGATATTCACCGGTTCCACAGGCGCTCAAATCGTCTGTTTCATTATTTGTTCTAAAGATAATGTCAAAAGGTATTGGGGTAAATTCAAATCTCTACTTACGACAAATTTCTGCCTCCCTTTTCCAGTCGGCCACGCTTCCTCCAGCTGAACGGCAAGCTGCCGCATAACTCTCCGCGCTGTCACATAGCAAATCATCATCGGGAAGGGTCTCGCACAGATCGTACAAACAAGACTCGTGATAAGGTCCAGGATCCACATAATCGTGGCAAGGTGCAAATGGGCCTAGACATAGCAAAAATCAAGCAAAACTCCAATCAAAGCCACGCTTTTCGGGAATAGTGTTTGGATATGGCAAATCGCGTCCGACACGTTTGCAGAGCCAGAACAAGTTAGAGTGTGGTACCAGACTGCACGTCCGTCAGACCCACCTGTTTCGTCCATCAGTATGTAGCAGAGATCAGCAGCTTGGCGATAGCGCTCAGACTCCTCAAGACAAGGCTGTGGGTCAACCGGCGGCTCGCACTCCACCTTGTCTATAGCCCAGCTATGGCCAAAATCGTTGCGATGTTTAACCTGGGTGTTGGAAGACATTGTTTGGGGATTAAAGTCCAACACTAGGAAGGACTGAAAGGTCGCCCATGCTACCAAGACTCAACAAATACCACAAAGAGCAGATGAAATAGTCTTACCAGTGATCCGTCAGGCAGCCTGTAATCATTCTCTCGATCTCCGTCGAAGGTACCGCAAAGGCCGCATGTTCTGTTCCAGTACGTCTCTGGAACTGTTACCAAAACGATGGACTTGCCATTCCACTGAATCTCAAGGTTGAAACTCGTCGTCAGCAACTGAAAGATATTCAAACAGCAAGATGTGACCGTCAGTCTATAATCATCACCAAATGCTGACCTGTGTTCTGGAAACAGGTTGAACGCTTGTCCTTTGTGTCACCGGGCTCTTCCCACGTGACCAAACTCATTTCAGTCCCCGAACGACAGTTCTACATAGACACAACCTCAGCGATGTGTGGAAATCGCTTGCCAGTGTTGAGAGTGGAGGCATGACTTACCAATTCCTTTCCTGATTTTCGAATGCTGACTCCATTCAAATCCAGAACTGGTAGTGACACAGCTACGTCGTCAATTCGAACCTCTCGTTGCTGCAGTAAAGCGTACCGTCTGCCTCCAAACTCTAGGACAACCTCTCGCGTGAAGGAAACACGCTCCGAGGGCTTTCTTTTCAGGTTTTTCGCAATCACGTGGAATGACGGGAGGCCAGACGTGTTCCAACAGTCCCTGACAAGTGTATATTCACATTCGCCTTGGAAATCGTACTCCACGCCGTCAAAGGTGACGTAGTGAGGATCTCCCCAGGCCCTGCACACTCCGGAGTCTGTGTGGAAATCAAGTCAAAGGCCATTGGGAGCTGTAGCTATCAGAATAAAAAGCTTTCACAGCATCGCTTACTACTCTGACAAATAAGTATGAACTAGTCTCATCAGGTCGACCTACCTCTTTGACAGGTCAATCCATCTCCAAGGTATCCTTCTTTGCAGTAACAGTTGCGGACACCGTTCTTGACATCGCACCTGGCCGATTCGTCACATTCCATACTAATGCATTGCGCTTGGCCCTCCTCACCACAAAGGCACTTTTGGCTGCAGTCAGGAGCAACCCATTCTCCACCATTCTGCGTGCACGAAAGCAATGGGATCCGAATCAATTGGTAACACCTCTTGCAACTCCTAGGACACTGATTTGATGCAAATGCTTTCCAGCATATAAGATTTACTCATTTGAAAGACAGAAAGGTGGGCCATGGCAGAAAAGTGCACAGGTAAAATTGAATGGATGTTTTGGTTAACTCTCACCGGAAGGTAGGTCACTCCATCTGCCAGGAGACAACCGCATTCAGAAGGCTGGATACAACGATCTCCTTCGAGGAGCAGGCCATCCGGACAACGGCAGGTTTCGATGCAAGTCTGCTGGCAGTCAGCATTTCCTTGACGTTCCTGGCAGTTAGCTGGACACGCTGTACCACAAGCCTCGTATATCAGCTCGCTGGGGCACTCCAGCTCTGTCGATTCGGAAGAAAGTTATGCCCCTTACTTGGGATATTCACCGGTTCCACAGGCGCTCAAATCGTCTGTTTCATTATTTGTTCTAAAGATAATGTCAAAAGGTATTGGGGTAAATTCAAATCTCTACTTACGACAAATTTCTGCCTCCCTTTTCCAGTCGGCCACGCTTCCTCCAGCTGAACGGCAAGCTGCCGCATAACTCTCCGCGCTGTCACATAGCAAATCATCATCGGGAAGGGTCTCGCACAGATCGTACAAACAAGACTCGTGATAAGGTCCAGGATCCACATAATCGTGGCAAGGTGCAAATGGGCCTAGACATAGCAAAAATCAAGCAAAACTCCAATCAAAGCCACGCTTTTCGGGAATAGTGTTTGGATATGGCAAATCGCGTCCGACACGTTTGCAGAGCCAGAACAAGTTAGAGTGTGGTACCAGACTGCACGTCCGTCAGACCCACCTGTTTCGTCCATCAGTATGTAGCAGAGATCAGCAGCTTGGCGATAGCGCTCAGACTCCTCAAGACAAGGCTGTGGGTCAACCGGCGGCTCGCACTCCACCTTGTCTATAGCCCAGCTATGGCCAAAATCGTTGCGATGTTTAACCTGGGTGTTGGAAGACATTGTTTGGGGATTAAAGTCCAACACTAGGAAGGACTGAAAGGTCGCCCATGCTACCAAGACTCAACAAATACCACAAAGAGCAGATGAAATAGTCTTACCAGTGATCCGTCAGGCAGCCTGTAATCATTCTCTCGATCTCCGTCGAAGGTACCGCAAAGGCCGCATGTTCTGTTCCAGTACGTCTCTGGAACTGTTACCAAAACGATGGACTTGCCATTCCACTGAATCTCAAGGTTGAAACTCGTCGTCAGCAACTGAAAGATATTCAAACAGCAAGATGTGACCGTCAGTCTATAATCATCACCAAATGCTGACCTGTGTTCTGGAAACAGGTTGAACGCTTGTCCTTTGTGTCACCGGGCTCTTCCCACGTGACCAAACTCATTTCAGTCCCCGAACGACAGTTCTACATAGACACAACCTCAGCGATGTGTGGAAATCGCTTGCCAGTGTTGAGAGTGGAGGCATGACTTACCAATTCCTTTCCTGATTTTCGAATGCTGACTCCATTCAAATCCAGAACTGGTAGTGACACAGCTACGTCGTCAATTCGAACCTCTCGTTGCTGCAGTAAAGCGTACCGTCTGCCTCCAAACTCTAGGACAACCTCTCGCGTGAAGGAAACACGCTCCGAGGGCTTTCTTTTCAGGTTTTTCGCAATCACGTGGAATGACGGGAGGCCAGACGTGTTCCAACAGTCCCTGACAAGTGTATATTCACATTCGCCTTGGAAATCGTACTCCACGCCGTCAAAGGTGACGTAGTGAGGATCTCCCCAGGCCCTGCACACTCCGGCATCTGTGTGAAAATCAAATTAATGGCGAATGAGAATTGTAGCGTTTGGATCAAGGAGTGTCATTACATTGGTTAGAGTCACTTTTCTCAAACAGAAATTAGGCTCATTAGCTGAAAAGCTTGTGTTGACTTTTACTTTGATAAGTTGGTCATCATTAACTTACCTCGTTTGCACGTGAAACCGTCACCAGTAAATCCATTGTTGCAGTAGCAGTTACGAACTCCATCTTTGATGTCACAAGTCGCTTCTTCATGGCATTGCATCGTTGTACATATGCCACCACAAATGCATTTCTCTGTACAGTCGGGTGACACCCAGACTTCACCAAGCTACAACGATAGAAAATGTTGACAACACATCACTACAGATTGTAACAGAAATACCAGGGTTACTTTGAAGAGACTAATACATGTTTCAAAAAAGTAAAAATCAAACAGACCAAAAAAAAATGAACCCGTTTATTTTTATGTTAAGCGCCGCCAGACAAAAAATTCAAGCAAAATTTTACACTTTAAAAGACAACTGTGTACGTGAACTCACAGGTATGTAAGAGAGCCCGTTGTTTAAGATGCAACCACATTCTGATGGCTGGATGCAGCGATCACCTTCAAGGAGAAGACCGTCCGGGCAGCGGCAGATTTCTATGCAGGATTGGGAGCAATTTGGGTTGCCTTGAGGCTCTTGACAGGTGGCTGGACAAGCTGGACCACAGGAATCGTAGACCAGACCGTCTACACATTGCAACTCTGAAAATTTGAAAATTGAATTTTTCAACACTATTATAAAATCCCATAGCATATCATGTGCATTTAAGGAACCAAACACGAGCCATTAATATACCAATTTAGTGCCTCAGTGAAAAAAAATCGGGGAGACCATACTCCAAAGGAAAACTCCAAACTTACGACACTGTGGTGTTTGTGACTTCCATTCTCCAGGTCCGCCTCCAGCTTGCAGACAGGCTTGGGCATAACTTTCCAGACTGTCACACAAGAGTGAGTCTTCTGGGAGGGTAGCGCAGATATCGTAGAGACACGATTCGTGGTATGGAGTTGGATCGACGAAATCACGGCATGACGCGAAAGGTCCTGTTGAAAATACAAATGACAAGGATGATACTAATCTTAACAAGTAACTTTTTAAGAAAACGGTGGTGACCAAAACACAGAATTTCCACAAGCCAGCATTATTTTCTCAAACTTGCGGTGGAATTAATCTTTGACTTGAAAGACTTTCTTTATTTCAATCTAAATATTTATTCCATTTCAGGCTCATTTTCTCTCTATCAGTTTAAACAACTTCACTGAAACGTAGCACGGAATTTAAATTAAAACAACATGTGGGTTGGGTAAATTTCTTCTAAATGCTTATTCGTTCTTGCTTTCTTTGTAATGAAACACACAACATACCTGATCCTTCCAGGAGTATGTAACACAGGTCGTTAGCCTGTTCATACAAGTCGGGATTGTCGTCACAAGGGTTTGGGGTATCTGATTGAGGTTGACATTGTTCTGCATCAAGTGCCCAACTGTTGCCAAATTCAGTGGGACTTTCAACCTGTGAAGGAATACAACCAACTTGAAGAGTGGAGAGAGAATGCATCTTGAAGATAAAAAGAACCCCAAATCAAGTCATCATCAATCAAACAACACTTTCTGATATACTCCACCGAAAAAAAAACAAGGAAGTGTGATTTGCAAGTGCGACGTGAGCGTTCATCCTTACTATTAATCCATTAGGTTGTTTGTAATCGTTGGGTATCTCTCCATCAAACGTGCCACAGAGACCGCACGTCTTGTTCCAGTACTGGTATGGGATCTCCACTGAGACAGTGCTTGAGCCGTCCCAATGGATCACAAGCTGAAATTCGGTTGTAAGCACCTGTCAAAGAACCGAGAGCCATCAAAACAAAGCAGGTCAATCAGCAAGGACAAAATTAGACGACAGGCTACTGGAGTATAATAACATAATTTGTGCATGTTCTTGTGTTTCTCAATTTGTTGGTCTGAGCAAAACGTTATCTTAAATGACCTTCAGGAATGTTTAATAAAAATGTTCTGAGTCGAGGTTCTCACTAAATTTCGCCCGGAAATTCTGATATTGACTCCATCTGGACGCAGCACTGGCGGGGACACAGTGACCCCGTCCACACGAATCTCCTTCTGGTAACGAAGGGAGTACACCGTGCCCCTCAGTAGTAAAGTCACTTCTCGGGTAAAGGAGACCTTCTCCGAGGGCTTCCTCTTGGCATTCTTGACCACGACATGGAATGACTCGTCGTCAGAGGTGTTCTTGCAGTCCCTGACCAAAGTGTACTCACAGTCTCCTTGGAAGTCGTACTTAAGGCCATCGAACGTAATATAGTGTGGATCACCCCAGGCTGTGCATACTCCTGGAGCTGCAAAGACATAACAAATCGACATTAACCTGGCAACCTGGCAATTAATTAGCATGTAATGGCGATCGTAGGATGCTTACCACATGGCTCAATGAAACTTAGAGTTCACGCAAAATAGGTTCAGTCGTTAACTTCTTTGGCTCTATGATAGGTTTAATTAACACCAAACCTTGGTTAACTGTCAGAAAAAATCTTTGTCTCCCGACGACAACAGCTGAATTACTCACCCCTCTTGCAATTTCGGCCGTCTCCTGTGAAACCATCGATACAGTAGCAGTCACGGACACCACCCTTTGGGGTGCATGTTGCAAATTCGTGACAACCGTAATCTCTACAAGTAAGCTGTCCTCCGTCACAAACGCACTGACGCGAACAGTCTGTTTGTGTCCAAATTTCACCAGACTGAATGGTAGAGACAGGGAGAACTTGCATTAAAGGCGTGTAATTAGACTTCACCGTAAATAAAATGACAGTCATCAAAACTTGGTATTGCAGATACAAACTACCAAAGTCACAACCTTTTCTTTGAAAATAATCCTGGCACGAATTCTGTATTTGGTTTCCTACCGTGTGTCACAAATAAGGACATCATCAACATTAAGAAGCCCGTAAAGCTGAAGAATTTACATCGTGACCATCCATTCGAAACAAGGTCAAAGGTAACTTTATATGCTTAATTTAGTGGAACTTATGTGTTACCATGTTTTGCCCAACCGAGATAAAGAATCGACTGAAGTTGTGTCATAATAATTTCGGGTAGCCAATAATTTACTTCCACTTCCTTGGAAAGGTAAAATACATGCAATTTTTGTTCGCAACTCGAAGCAGCCAGTCACTTTATTTTATTTTACCAACCTGAAGGTAAATCCCATCCTCCACCACACATCCACACTGTGTTTCCACAATGCATCGACCACCGTCCAGGAGCGTACCATTGGGACATCTACACCCCTCAACACAGGGGCTGGTGCAGGTGAAAGAACTGTTCCTATTCACACAGGTAGGCGGGCAAGCGGTGGCGCAGGAGTCAAATACCTTACCATCCTCGCATTCCACAGCTGCAGTAAATTGATTTGAATCAGCCGATAAAGTTTTCCTCAACTCCGTAACTTATTGCCAGCTTTCTGTGAAATGTTTGAAATGCTTTCATGTGGTTTACCTTAGAGCTCGTTTGAATTTTGTATTCCCTACACTTGCCGTATTTTCAGCATTTCCGTTTTTAAAAACTTATAATACTACGTTTGCTGTTATAAAGTACAATCACTCATTGAAAATCTCCATACACGTATAGCCGTCACCAAATTTAAAAGAAAGAGGCAATAAACATTTTTTTGAAATATTTCGTACAATACTTGGGAATTTGAACCAACGCACTATTTTCTCGAATAAAGACAAGCGTTGTCCTCCATTTCGTTACAGCCTTTACCAAACTACAGGTCGATACACACAAAGTGGGACAAATCTGTCACTTTCCTTTACAAAGCTGGTGTCCAACACTTCAACCTACCACACTGTGTTCTTGCTGCTCTCCAATCTCCAGGTGATCCGCCAGCGGCCCGGCAAGTGTCTGCATAGCTGCCCAGACTATCACACATCAAACTATCATCCGGAAGCGTGACGCACAGATCGTACAAGCAAGAATCGTAGAAAGGCGAAGGGTCCACGTAGTCAAAACAAGATGTAAAAGGTCCTAGACAAAAATAATTTCAAAAATATTTTCAATAACTTGTAGGTTAGTTCTCTTTAAATGATTTTTCTTGCCCTGCCCTTCTCTGGAGGAGTTTAAGTAGGTATTTGCATTTTCTGACCGACCACCCAGACTTCCTCTTAGGCCTATGGACTTTAATATCGGACTTACCTGCTTCCTGTATTAACGTGTAGCACAAATCTGTTGCTTCCAAAAATGTTTCCGAAGTTTCATCATCACAAGGATTAGGTACTTCGGGTGTGACGTCACATTCATCTCCATTAACCACCCAACTGTTTCCAAATTGGTATTCGCTCGACGTCTAACAAATAACAGAACACACTTAATATATAAAAATTTCATGTCGGCATGAATTTGCTCAATCTACTTTGGGATAGGGTGTTATAATATGATATCATGTTTGTGGGGGATGGGGAAACCACTTTTCCAAGTGGGGGGATACTATATCAATTGTCTCCCCCCCCCACTTTTTTCCAAAACCTAAATGAAAATGTATACCTTTACACATGTATGTAAAATCAAGAAGAAATTTTACTTTAAACTTAAATAAATGTTGCAAAAGCATTCGTTAAAATCTGGCTAAAATAGCCCAAAATTGTCTGAGATTACAACACAAAACATCAATACTCCAAACTTTTTCAAATTTCTCCAAAATAAGCCGCTCAGGGCGTCGCGCCCACATTTAATCCGATCAGGGTTATGTCCCTCACACTTTTCAAAACGTATTGACGCCCTTGAATGAAACTCTTGAATTCTACAAACAGAGAGGAGCAACACCTCCTAAACTCTATAAAAGTGTCTGTAGATTTATGAATCTAAAAAGAGCAAGTTTCCTGCCAAGATGGAAACGGAACCAATCGAGTTGCATTCATATATGTTAACTCTTTTATTTAAAGTAGGCTTTAAAAAGCTTACAGGTAACTCTTGTTTTTTAGAAAAAATGGGATTCTTTGATTTGATCCTTACAACTGTTCCGTTTGGTGTTGTCAGTTCGTTGCTCAGATCTCCATCAAATGTCCCGCACAGGCCACAAGTTCTATTCCAGTAAGTAGCAGGGACGGTGATTTCTGTGGTATATCCCCGGTCATATTTGATAATCAACTGAAAGTCAGTGGCCATTTCCTGAGATTAAAGAAGTAATAAGACATTATTGTGCAGGAAATTACAATGAATGTATAAATGGTCAGCAACAGGGTCAGTATACTGTGAAGCATGGAAGAGTGAATTCAAAGTACAAAAGAAGTGTAACATTTCATTGACTGAATGTATTTAAAACTCAGAAAAGAATGTCCTTAAAAATATATGTACGTTTAGCTTATAGAGTTTAGAGGGATAATGGGCAATTTACATATTTATCATTTTTGACTAATCAATCAGCTTTATAACCTGATATAGGGTTGGTAGAAAAAAGCTTCAGGAACTTACCAAGTAAGGCCCTGCATCTCTTATTACCACACCAGACGGATGAAGCAAGGGAAGGGTAACAGTTACCCCGTCAAGCCGCACCTCGCCTCCTCTGATGAAAGTGAACACCGAGCCCATGTACTCCAGCTGTAGCTCCTGCAGGAAGGAGACAACTTCGGAAGGCTTTCGCCTGCTGTTCTTTGAGATGAGATGGAAGGAAGGGAAAGATGTCAAGTTCTTGCAGTCCCTGACGAGTGTGTACTCGCAGGCACCCTGGTAGTCGTATAACAGGTTGTCGAAGGTGATGTAGTGAGGGTCGCCCCAAACCACGCAGACGCCGGGAGCTGAAGGGCAAGGAATGAAAAAGGACGGAGGTATAATCGGTGTTGCCATAATCACCAATATTATTCAACTCTGGACTTTGCATGTGAAAAAAACAGATGCGGTGGTAAATATTTTGCCGATACCCATTTGGCTAAGAGACATGAGAATAAATCGAGCTTAATTTTACTGATACTAAAGGTCAGGTGATTCATATTGCTGATCAATAAACCAAACAAAGGAAAGGCCCTACTTCTTGTGGTTTGGTGTTTTTAAAAACACGCGTTGGTATCGCATGTCAAGGTCTACCTCTTTGGTTGTGAGAAAAGCTTAAGAAGATAGGATTTTGGAGCAAACTATTTACATACCGCTTTCCTTCACGCGTATCTATTATAACAATGGCGCTAATTTAGTACACATGCACACAGAAAAGTAAGCAACAGTAATGTATCAAACAGAATGTCAAATTGAATCTGCGTGGCGAAGTTAACACACCTTGAACACAGCTGTCTCCTTCAGTTATGTATCCTTCTAAACAATAGCAGTCACGGACACCAGCTTTGAGAGTACACTCTGAAAACGGCTGGCACTCGTACGATTCGCAGAAAAAGGTCGCCGACACGCAGGTGCATTTCCGAGAACAACCTTCTTCAACTATTGTACTGCCGGACTAAAACAAAATGTTGTTTATGTGCATTGCGTGCCATTGATAGAAGCATTTTGCACCAAATTTCTTACAGACAAAACAAAAATCCTTTTTCTCATTTCAACATGACCTGTTGTTAATGATTCTTCAATTTTAGTATGCCAAACTTGGCTTCAGCAAAAATATGAATCATATGAAAGTGTTATAGTAAGTTTGAATGACGTTGACATTAAATTTTTTTATATAAAATTATTGTCGAATAGGTCCTCAAAGTCATTATGAGAAGGTTGGAAACCACAACATGAATATGCTCAAAGCCACTTTTGTACCTGTGTTATTTAATTTCATTGCAAGAAATTGCGAGTATCCCACGAGTGAAACACACTTTAACTCCACAATTCCAACACTTAAACATACCTGAACATACGTGCCATCAGAAAGAACACACCCACAATCTCCTGGTTCCACACATCGATTGCTACCGTCCTGTAGTAAACCATCAGGACAGCGACAGGTCTCAATGCACGACAAAGGGCAATCAGAACCTCGGCTGAAACCCGTCGAACAGGTCGGCTGGCAGGCACTGGCACAAGCGTCGTAAACCGTCCCGTCCGGGCAATTCAGCGCTGCAACAAAAAAAAAAAGTCAGTGTAATTTAAAGTACGTATGTTTTGTAATTCTTTAGGTGTGAAATAATTTTCGAAGACAGATCTCT
The DNA here is from genome assembly GCF_054643075.1 of Acanthaster planci. Taxonomy (NCBI): domain Eukaryota; kingdom Metazoa; phylum Echinodermata; class Asteroidea; order Valvatida; family Acanthasteridae; genus Acanthaster; species Acanthaster planci. Next base: position 4,365,511 of record NC_141785.1, on the reverse strand, counting down.
GAAAATAGTAAGACTGAGCCTATATTTTCTTACCTTGTATGTGACTGTGCATTGCGAATGAATATTCTCAAGCCATCAATGAAGAAACTAAATTCGGTAAACTTAATACACAAAATTATCATCTGTACCCAACAACAAGACCAAACTCTTTCCGTTTGAAATCTAGACTCGATTATTTCCATCAACACATCGCGCTAAAAGCAACCAATTCGCAACTCGTCTTCAAAAATCAGTCTGGAGGAACCACTTCCTATTTAAGTATCTTTTCAGACATACCGCACCGAGGAACGTGATTTCTCCATTCCACACTTGGCCCTCCAGCCTGTCGACACGTCTGGGCGTACTCCGCGAGACTGTCACACAGGTATTCCTCATCCGGAAGTGACGCACACAGGTCATATACACATGCGTCGTAGTACGGTTGTGGGTCAACGTAGGAGAAACAAGTAGTCCACACTACAGAAAGTTGATCAGGTGTTTGTACTTAACGACAGAAAATAGATCGTGCTATGCCAAATACATGTACGTGTAGTACGGCGTACTCATATGAAATCTAGTACTTCAGAGTAACAATAATTCACCGATTATTACTGTCAAGAGTAAGCTACTTTGTCCTTCCGTGCACTAAGTTTGATATTTATGTTTCCTTTAGTTACAATACGATTTGACGGAATAAGTTTTGATATGAAAAGCACCTTTCGTACCATTTGAATCCAGAATCACGTTGCACAGCTGATTAGCATTTGCAAGTGTTTCCCCGCCCGGGCAGGGGTCTGTTGTCGGTGGTAGCGTCTGACATTGTTCTGAGTTGGCCAACCAGCTCTGTCCAAAGTCATTGACATCACTGACCTGTCACAGGAACAAAAATCTCAGTCTCATTGTGCTACGCAGAGTTTAGAATGTACCGCCTGCATTCTCAATTTGAAAAGGGATGTTAAGGCTTTTGTGGAATTAAGGTGCAGTTGCCAAGCAACGTGCCTCTGAGTTATGAGAGGTATCTCTCGTATGAATTTTTTTTCCGTCCGTTGATTTTGCTTACCACTGTTCCACTTGGCGAAGTGAAATCATTTGCAGCGTTATCGTCATACGTCCCACACATTCCACAGGTCGATCTCCCAATCCGCTGGGGAATGGTAACTTCCACGGTGTTTTTACCATCCCATCTGACAGTCATGTCAAAAGAGGTGGTGAGAACCTGTAAAAAAAAAGGAGCTGTGTATCAGTTTTTCCAAAGTCAATTTACAGATCGTCATGAAGGATTAAAGCAGCAAACTAGATTTTTTACCTTTAAAAATAGGCACAATTAACTAGCCTGTACAGCTGTAACATTTTCGATTTATTGCATATTTATCAATTTTTCATCGACCTCTTTTAACAATGATCCAAGGATTGGACACCAAATACTTACCACATACGTTCCAGCGTAGACGATTTTGACACCATCCGCTCGATCAATCGGCAAGGACATGGCGAACCCGTCTACCCTGACATCGCCTCTGGACAGCATGCTGTACACAGTCCCAGTCAGGTTCAGTGACAGCTCCTGGACGCGGGACACCTTGTCGGACGGTTTGCGTTTGGTGTTCCTGGTGACAACACTGAAGCTGGGCAGGTCTTCCAGAGGGAGCCCCTCCAGGCAACTGTCAGTGATCAGTGTGTAGTCGCAGTCGCCCTGGAAGTTGTAGCGGCTGTTGTCGAAGGTTATGTAGTGCGGGTCACCCCAGACCGTACAGGTACCGTACACTTCGCATTCAACGGAAGTTAAGAAAACACTTTTTGTTACTCAAGAAGAAATAACTAAATAATACAGGCGATTCTAAACAGTGCGCCTCCAAGAGTTTGCAATACGTTGGCCAATCAAAATGCGCGAAATCTGTCGACCCAAGGCGCGTTTGGAAAGGGTAGACAGATTTCGCGCGTTGTGATTGGCTAACGCGTTGCAAACTGGTTGAGGCGCACTATTGTGAACCGTCCTTATTAGAGATTTGGCTTTATTTACAGGGATATTCCCCTACATTGATAACCCCTTTGCACCCCTTGTATATATTTCAGTCATTGAATAACCGAGGACCAACCGAGATAACAAACAAATAAGTAGCACTTTGGGTGTTGCGGATTCAAACCCCACTTCTTCCAGAATGTCCCTTACGTTCTTAAATTACTTACAATTTTCACAGTTAGGGCCACCTCTATCTGGTTCACATGTATGGAATCTGGCCACAAGACTTTCCTGTCCTGTAGATAAGAAGACAAGTTTAATCTCATGGTATTCATGCCCCTCTAGAGGAGCCACGTCATACATCGTCACAGGGTCACGGATCACCGAGTGGTTTACCCACTGCTCGCTGCCATATATTCTCCTCTGAAGGATGACGTCATCCACAATGGTGTCATTACTATCCCATGTGATCGTGAGAGACGAAGGTCTGGCATTGTGGATGCCGATGTTAAACGGTGCCCTCATCGTAGAATCTGTAATTGAAAAAAGAAAGCCAATGCGGCAAAAAAAATCACGAAAACATTCCATGTCTGTAGGCCTAGACACAAGCTCATTGAAACATGAATACAAATCGTCAATGACAATGCATGCTGTTTTCAATAGTGGTGAGAATTCAAACTTGAGTAACATCTCTCAAGATCGCAATTACCATACAAAATTACCTAAACCTGCATTTCACAAGTGGCTTCACAGATCTAATCTGTAAGCAAGATTTTAAGCGCACAGGCTGCTGAAAAATCGACTCCACATTGACAGCAACAAAGGCCTGTTGTCTACCCATCTCATCAAATATGATATGAATGGTCAAATGCAACAACCTGTTAGTCTTTTTCATACATGTATGACCTCACCTACTGCGCAGTCTGGAGGACTACCAAATCCGTACGCACAGGTTTGCACGCTGCGCGGTTGTGTGTAGGCGACACTGTCATCCGCAGCCCGCTGCATTCCAATTCGGAACTCGTATTCTGTCTGTCTCTCCAGACCCTGCACGACGTAGAGGAGCTGGTTACCGCTTACTATCGGTTCATAGATCCATGCCTCTGAGCCCGCTGGACGGTGCTGGAGACGGAACCAGTTGACGGGGATCTCGATCGTCCAAGACACAGTGAAGGAGTTGCTCCAGAGCTGGACCACCGTCGGCTTTGGCAAATCAGCTACCATTGGTAAATTAAGAGAACCATTTCAGTTGAAACAAAACACACACGAAATAAAGTAGGCATCGGTAAAGTCACAGTCACTATGGCAGGTCATTGTGGCATACCAAAAGCAAATTCCCAACTTTTCATTATCTTTCAACAAAATCTGATATTATTGTCCTTAAACCTTAAAGGGATATGTTTCTTTCATTAAAAATAATATTCAAGGTTTTATGCAAAAATGAGTTTTATGTGACCCTGTTGGTGAAAGTTATTCCCCAGAAGAACTACCACCTACCAACACAGTCCATGGAACAGTTCTTTTTCAGAGATTAAACGTTGAAGGTATGAAATGACATTTCTGGCACAGACGCAGATCTACAACTGTCTACTGCTGATCTATACTGATTTACAGTGCACCTTGGTAGATTTTTTTCTAATTGTCAGCGACATAAGGCTAACTTACTATCTTCACACCTGTCGCCAGCCCAACCGACTGGGCAGCTGCAAGTGTAGCCATTGACCCCGTCCACACAGGTTGCAAGATTCAAGCAAGGATTACTAAAACACTCATCGAAATCTGCAGGCAAATAATCCAGCAAGATATACGGTTAATACGCACCTATACACACACTAATTTAATTGTAATAATTGTAAGAGAGAAATCAATTACAATCGCGCAAAAATAAACAAATCTGTCAACTTACTGATCTCACAGTTGTCTCCAAGAAATCCTTCTTGGCACTCACAAATATAAATATCCTTAGATATCGGAATGCATGTTCCAGCATTCTGGCATATACCAGGAGTACACGGTGTGTCCTCTGCATGAAAACACATTATGCAAATGATTTTCAGAAAGGCGATCTCAATAAATAGAAAGATTTTAGCTAACCTTAAAGCCGCACCTGAATATCAAGCACGGGCAAATAGTGAAGCACGAAGAAAGAAAACACACTTGGGAAATGTAAACAATTTGCTACAGGAATAAAGAATTCAATATACATCCTTAATTTATCATTTTTTAAACAATAAAGCAGATATTAAAAAAAATTAAATTCATCACAATTGTCCGAAATTGACGACAGTTATTGGTCTTACCGATATGGCACATATCTCCTTTCCAACCTGGTTCACACTCGCAGAGAAACCTGTTCACAAGATCGAAACATTCTCCTCCGTTCATGCAGGGCATGCTCCTACACTCGTTGATATCTGTGGATAAATACAGGTGTAACAGTTCCACCCTCAGTTCCACAAGGTTCTTGGATGTACGAACATTATAAAGGGATTGAATTCTTTGATTGTAGTTTGGCATTTTACAAATTGAAATAATGGGAACCAGGAGGTAATACTAAAGGAAGTTTAAGATTTGTGTCGTTTGTGGGTCATTTTTTGCAATCATTTAAAGTTCATTTTTAAGGTTTGATCAATTTAAATAGAAAGCTTGCCACGTTCGTATGTTTTTGCTCTTAGCAGACTAGCTGCGATATGGAATCTGTTCGACAAAAACATTAAACATGTTAAAACTTTACCATTTGGTTTCTGAGAATGTTTTAGCTCATAAAAGTGAACCACAGACAGGTGTTTGTTCACTGAAATTTCAGATACTTTTAAAGGCGTCACGTTTCTCAATTTAGTGATAATAGTGCTAACTTACCATCTTCACAGTTTGGTCCAGTATAACCCCCTACACACAAACAGGTGTAATTAGCCACCCCATCAACACACGAGCTCCCTTGAGTGCAAGGGTTTGATGCACACTCATCGATTTCTTTAATGAAGGAAATAAAAATAAATCATTAGATCAATAATTAAGCCCTTCAAATCAGATCAGCTTTCATGGCAGCGTTCTGGTTAATTTTTTACAAAGAGCGCACCTTCTCCGACACCCAATACTCTCCAGATGTGTCTACTGAATTCGATAGGGAAGTGTGTATACCAGTTCTGATTTTTCTCATTGGAAAGCAGTCAATTACCAATTTCACAGTTGACACCCTCGTATCCAGGGTCACAGACGCAGGTGTACATGTTCTCCCCGTCAATGCATTTGCCATTTACTGAGCAGGGGTTGCTGAAGCATTCATCAATCTTGTCGCAGAGTGGACCTTTCCATCCGCCAAAGCAGTCACACTTAAACATATTGATTTCGTTGATGCACGTTCCGTTGACGCATGGGTCGCTGGCACACTCGTTGATATCTGAAACACAAACATAAGGTGCATTGTACGTGGAAATGTTTCATTGAGAAACTGTGCAAGGACAGCTGGGTTACACAAGTATAGTCTTTGATGCCAGCAAACAAGAGTGTAGGCCATCGTTTTTCCCACATTTGCCGTGTGTTCTAAGACATTGCTGCTGTGACACAAGCCGCTCTGTACTAACCTTGGCATTGCAGCCCATTTCCCGTAAAGCCTTCGAAGCAGACACATCTGCTCTCGCCACTCACGACTCCGCAGAAGGCGTTTTCGTCGCACGCAACAACCGTACAATTGACGACACCGCCGGGCAGACATTCACAACTCTCACTGCACTGCGCGTTTAACTGCACGCTCCCAACCTGCAGGATTACATAAGCTTAAGCTGAGCTGGAGTAAAATAATGCCACCGACACTTCAGCGAAGTCAGAGAAAGATCAGCGTAAAATTATTATCTCATGCTAGGAAGAGAAAGGCTCTGCTGTTCCCCTGAAGACGGCGCATCGTAGAAATTAATGACTGAATATATCACTGACTATGCTAACTGCGCAATTACACCAAACTGAAAGTTAAAACGGTGGTGTTTCACTTTGCTCAAAAAGAAAAGCATTATTTCCTTCTTTTACCCCAACAATGTACTACTGTCCTGTGAAATAAACACCGGAGCTTACCACAGAAGACAGATGCGAACACGAAGAATAGGAAAAAACACCTTTTGCCTCTTCCCTTTACGGCTACGTTTGCGCCAAAATGTCAGTTGTTTGCCAAAGCTGTTCCTCAGAAGCACATCGTGATGAATCAGGTTTACCTGAGCAAGATACTTACTGCATAATAGAATCCATCTCGTACACAGCCACACGTGTCAGTTGGAACACAGCTCGTTCCCTCCAGAACGAACCCTGGATCACACGCGCATCCCTCCACGCACCTGTCGCTACAAGCCTTGCTTTCCTGTCGAAAATCAAGGCAGGTGGACGGGCAGGCCGACGTGCATATTCCATAGGTGCTGTTGCTCGGGCAAGTCAAAGCTGTCATCAAACAAAAAGTTTCAACATTCGGAAGATAAACGAAGTGAGATGTTTAACCCAAAGTAACACAATTTTTCAGTGAAAGAGTTGAACGTACCCTAAAAAACTAATGTTAAAATTCACCCATTGCTCGTAACAAATAAAACAAGTTTTTGATTCACTCTAATTGTTATTTTTCACCAATAAATCAGATAGCAATATCTTAATTGCTATAGCAGTAAGGCCAAACCGGTTGCACGCAAATACAAGAATCTTCTTGCACATATTCCCTCAATCGACAACTCCATTGTAAAGACATGAAATGCACTTATTATACTCACGACAATATGTCTCATTTCTCCAAGCTGGTACGTCAACGTAGTGATACTTGCAAGCTTGGGTATAGGCAGCAAGAAGATCGCATATGACCAGGCCAACAGATTCAGGATAGGCACACACGTCATAGATGCACGCACGGTAGAAAGGTTCTGGGTCAAGTTTGTCATGACATTCCGAAAACGGACCTAGATATTTAAAAATCGTAACAATTGATGCACTGATTGGGCCATTAAGTATTTATTGAACAAAAACAAAAAACAAAGCTAACCTATGTATCGAAAACACCTAATCGTTCCTGACCCCTTTGCCCCATTTTCATGCTGAGTTTTTGTAAGGCCTATACCAAAAAAGCTGCAAATAGAGGGCAAACACATATAAGGCAAGCGTCGCTACCACTTTAATTTGCTTGGAACATTCTGATGAGATAGAACAATAATAATACTAAAATACACGTACTGCGGCATTTCCAGCTCCAATATTTGTTCCTGCCATACCTAAACCCGCCGAATAGGTTTTTTCTATGCAACACAAGTATGTTAAGGACTTCAGATAATTTTGGAATTTAGTATGACCTTCGCTGTCTCTTATTATTTGGCAGTTGCTCCTTCCCAGGTCCACAGTGCTTCCATCCGTCCCCTGAAGGCACGGCTCAACCTCGTCACTTTGGAGGATGCAGTTAGGGTCGTTCCCAACCACCCAGCTGTTACCAAAGGCAGCTTCGTTGGAAAGCTAAGGCGGAAAAAGCACATATATACAAGTTACGAGCATAATATTGGCAAACTGCGTCACAGCTGCATTTATACTTTCACTACCTCAAAATATAAACGGTTTAAGTAATATCTGAAACAGCTCGAGGGGAAGTTAGTCAACTTACAAATATCCCGTCCGGTGTCCTGAATTCATCTTGTTTAGAGCCATCACCGTTGTAGTTACCGCACAGGCCACAAGTTTGGTTTTTGAAGTCTGCTGTCACACGAACCTCAACTCTGCTGTCTCCATCCCAGCGGACGTACAAACCAAAATCAGTCACAAGTTGCTGGATTGGGTAATGAATTTAGCATCGTGAAAATATCTTATGTTTGATGAAAGTAGCATATTCAGAAAGAAATCAAACTGATCATAGATGTACCTGTATTTTCTTACCACATATATTCCGCTGAACGATACTTTAATGCCTCTTGTCTCTGCAGGAGGTACAATACGGACCTGATTGAGCATCACTCCTCGATTTTGCCCGAAGGAAAATGTCTGATGATAAAAATACATAACTCAGACATTAAACCTAGAGTGACAAAGAGATCTTAGTATTTTTATCTACTGTAAGTCGAAAGTCTAGAATTCTAAAGTTGGCGCCTTTCAACATCTGTTCACAGACTGGCCATAAACAAATCAGTTCGATTAATGTTGAAGTTCACATGGGAACATATATTTACTTCTCGGAAACCTTACCAAATTTCCAACAATGACTGTGACTCTGTACGTGTATGTCACTGAGGCTACCGCTGACCGACGTCTGTTTTCAACTTCTATGGAGAATCGGCTGTCTGCACTTTCCCTGCAGTCTCTCGCGAAAGTGTATCGACATGTGCCTTGGAAATCATGCCAAAGGTTGTCGAAGGTCTTGTAGTGAGGGTCACCCGAGGCATAGCAGATACCGTATTCTACACATCAATGGAAACATTGTTAGGCTTACCTAGCGCTACTGAATATAAGATATTTATAAGTATAACTTTTTTTAACTTGTCATTAATAAATGAGGCTTTGCAGATAAATTTTACGGTGATGATAATCTATTCGACGTAGATAGCACCCTTTGAACCAAAGTAATCTCCCACGGACGTCACTCTACAAATTAAAAAGAAAATTAAATAACCTTTCGAAGCTGATCTTTTCCTACAAGAAAAGATAACCAAAAACCTCCCGACAAGGGAAACAAAATAGTGCCATCCAGGGTACGAACCTCAGACATCCGTTGATGGAACCATTTTCCGCATTCGCTGTGCCACACTGGTACACGTGTTCGGGGCAGGAATGACGTTTTCAATGTGTTGGTTATTTCGTTTTGACAGGAATATGTTATGTAAGTGGAAACATGTTTAAGTATACCGGCTAAGGGAAAAGTTTTATCTTTACATCCTTACCTGTTTCGCACTGGTTGCCCATGAATGAGCCCGTACAAGTACAGGTGTAGTAGTCGATAAAATTAGTACAGGTGCCACTGTTCTGGCATGGGTTACTGAGGCAAGGGTTGATTTCTGTTCAAACAAACGAAAACCGAGTTGTTCAAGGTCTAATTAATGGAATTAGACGTCTACGCAAATGCTAACAACACTTCGAATGATAAGCTGCTGCATCAACCTTTTTATCAAGTACTTCTATTCGGAGATCAACGCATTTCACTAATAGTTTTGTAATATTTCACTTTAAGAATACTGTCTTTTTAAAAAAAAAGTGATATATGTTCTTAAGTTCCATTTCTACTTCAGAACAGTTCTTACGTACCATATAATGAAACTGAGTGCTAATAATCAATAGTCTTAACTTACCATCTTGGCAGTGCTTCCCCATAAATCCATAGGCGCAGGTACAATTATAAAAGTTGCCATCGCTGAAGCAGGTGGCGCCGTTCTGACAAGGCTCTTGAAAGCAAGGGTTGGTGTCTATCATGAAAAGGAAAGGCCAGTCAGGACGAAAGAAAGCATGTCAAACAAATTGGAAATTGATTTAATTCTCATTAAGTCTACGTTGAAATAAAAAATGCTACACCTTTTTCAAAAGACACGAAGGCAAAATATGTCACACATTATATTGTTGTAAATGAATCTTTTTATCCATTGTTTCACGGTACCATTTTATTTAGTCACAGAAGTCAAGTTAGGTCATTCATTAATGCACACACGTGCTTGCTTTCATGGCAGACAATATAAGAGAAAAATTGAAAATTCTCATAAATAAAAATAGAAAAATACAAAAACAGGGATTATTTGATAATGGAACCAAATCCTAACTCAGTTCTTGTCAACTTACTGATCTCGCAAAAGGTACCGTTGTAACCCACGGCACAGAGACATTCATAAACCTCGTCGTAGGCTATACACGTGGCGCCGTTCAGGCAAGGATTGCTAGCGCAACCAACGTACTCGTCACAGTTATACCCTGTCCAGCCCACATCACAGTTACAGGCGTACAGGTTGACCCCATTCACGCATTCCCCGTTCACGCAAGGACTGCTTAGGCACTCATTAATATCTTGATAAAAAAATCCATAAGAATATCTTGTTCAACATGTGGTGTTTAATCATAGTACATACATTATTGATTCGTTGAAACTGGCACAGCCCTTCAGGTTTGTGTGTCTTGGGAATATCTTATTTCAAAAAAGTCTTTGCCAGGTTTTGAATCTTAATTTAAGCAAACATGCCTTCCTACTGAATTTTATCACTTGTAAGAAATTGGGGAAAAGTGAAAAAGTATTGCCCGGAAATAAGAAAGGTGACGATCGAGCGAAATTACAAATTCTGTAATGCCAGTTTAAAACAGGCATCACTGGGCGTATTAATTTAGTTTGAATATAAAGCTTGAAATCAAGTTCAAAATTCAGTGTTCTTAGGGAGCATCTTAAAATCCAGTACTCTTAGATATCACGGTTTAAGATGGAAGTCACACACTCATAAATCAATAAAACTCTAACTCTGACAAACCTTGGCAAGTCTTGCCATCTCCAGTGTAGCCGGCTCGGCAGTGGCACCCATGCAGTCCCTCCTCGTTAATCCCGCAGTACGCATTGCTGTCGCACTCTAAGTCTGCTGAAGTTACCACGTCGTTTCCTACACAAATGCGTTCGGTAAAGCACCCTGGCGTATAGATTGTCTCTCCAGCCTGCAAACCAAAAAGTGGAACAAAGTACTAATTTAAAGGTGCGAATAAATGTTCAGCTTCTTTTGATAAGTTGGGCCGACTTTTAATCCAAATCTGTGTCATTAAATTATGTATTGAATGGTATTGAGACGCGTTGTCTCCATATCAAATATATAGCCATACAACTCTAAAGGGATTCTGTATGTTATTTAACTAAATCTTTGAGCTGGGGCTAACATTATTCATATGTTTTCTCTTAATATTTCTTCACTGGATTAACAAATAGAAAAATTCGGGATTGTCATCTCTTTTCAGGACAGTCCTGAATATTAGAAAAGAGCAAAATAATTATTCTGATGAATGTGAAAGCATGAGACATGTTTGAAATTGACCATTCAGTTATTCCTTACAATGTTGGCGATGCTGTGTTATGTAAAAAGTCGTACCGAGTAGTAGAAGCCATCCACTACACAACCGCACTGAGAGGGAGAAACGCACGAAGTCCCGTCCAAGACAAGATTTCCCGTGCATTCGCAGGATTCAGTGCATTTACGGTCGCAGGTGTCTGTAGTCCCCTGTAAAACATCGACACATGTGGACGGACATGCACTGGTACACCATCTGTAGGCTGTCTCAACTGGGCACGTGATATCTGCAGAATGACACATGTTGATTTAAAAGGTAAGCTACTGTTGCGTAGTGTATACCTTTCGACACTCGCCCTAAAATCCAACAATGTACATAATGTGCATATGATAATGGCATTTCAGTGCCACTTTCAAATCAGTGCTTCGGTAATAATATTGACAATCTCAAGTAACTGAACAAAGATACAAATATGATGATCATAAATTATACGTACGATACATTGTTCCGTGTATCTCACCTTTACTGGTACATATAGGCAAAAAATATTGGCATTATTCTCCCTTGGAATTCGGAAAGGAACTTAAGCGTTAAATCAATCCCGCATCATTATAGTTTATAGTATTTTGTACATGTCAATTAATTGATGACATCTGAATTTATCGTTGTGATAGTACCGGGAGATATCATACACGTAGGCCTCTTTCATTCATCGAAACGTTCATCGCTTCTCACAACATCTCCACGGCTGTCCACATACCGCAAAAAGATTCATTTCTCCAGTAAGGCAGGACCACCTCCCGATCAGAGCAAGACTGGGCGTAGAACTCGATCAGGTGACAAGTCGTGGAATTCAGATCTGTTGAGGGGACGATGCAGCCATCCAACACGCAAGCGTTGTAATACGGCAGCGGATCCAACCGGCCGTGGCACTTAGCGAAAGGACCTGTAGGTAAGATGGGACACAACAGGACTATGCAATCGGGCAATGAAGAAATCAATCTCAAACCAGCCTTAAATACGCTGGTTTAATTCTTGTCTAACCTTTGTTTAGGGGACAGGCAAAACTGTAGCATGATATAAGAATTATTGATGTATTTTGCCTTTGTGCGTAATTCTCAGAGGAATTTGGTGTTTTAACCCCCGTCCTTTATTCTCTATCTAATGTTTCAATCTTTCACTTACTACCAAATGGTAGAAATGATTACACTCAAAGCCATTCAGATTATTTAAATCAAACACCTCCTGGGTTGCTGATGATTGCACAAGCCGTCTCTGCCTCAACAAAAGACTGTGAGTTCATATCGCAAGGGTTGGTGAGCTGCAGTTGTGTCTGGCAGGAAGCGTCCACGATCCAGCTATTGCCAAACTCCTGAGTGTCATTAACCTAGGTTACAAGTAACAACACCTTAGGGCAAAGTTCGACAACAAGACTTTTTAATTTAAATAAACAATTTTGATTTCAGATAAGTAAGTATACTTTGAAAGGAAAGAATATATGATGCATACTGTATGCCTTAATACGCTTTTTAAGGGGAGATTTCCAAGTTACCGATAGCTTTCAAAGAGTGTTGGCTCTCTTCTTGTACCGGGGTTCTCTCGTCACCTAGTGCCTGAACAGGGCCCTGGGAAGGGCTGATGGCCTTGCACATATTTTAGTGAAGGAAATACGCGCTAACAACAAGCAGAGCATTGTGGGTACATTTTTGGCCTGGCGCTCGAGCTTGCTCAATGTGCCTGTTATCAATTCGATTTTTTTTCTTCCTCATCGTTGAAAATACTCTCACTACACTTTATTAATTCATCCAAACTTGATCAAGATAACCAATGATTTGAAAAACACTGCCAAAAGACACGTGATTAACGATACTTAGTGAGAAGACGAATAACTGTAATTGTTCCAAGGCCATGTTTTTATCATATAACCCGGCACTTGGACCTGAGGCTTAAGCATTGCCATTGGCTAACCATAAACTTGAAATTATACTTTGCTTACGGGAAGTGATAACCTTGCGGTCAGAGGTCTTGCACAAAGGAGCCAATCACAGTGCTAAGCCATCAGCCCTTCCCAGCCCCCTGTTCGGGCGTTGGGCGACGAGCGAAGTAGCGATCGTGATTCACAATAGCGCGACCCAGGAGTTTGCAAAGCGTTGACCTATCACAATGCGTGAAATCTTTCGACCCTTTCCAAACGCGCATTATGTCGACAAATTTCGCGCACCTTAATTGGCTAACGCGTTGCAACTCTTGGAGGCGCCCTAGTATGAAACATCCATATTGTATGTGCTGTTTTGGTTCCTTTGATATCATACCTGCAGACCGCTTGGGGTTTGGAAGTCGTTGGTAGTGTTTCGGTCAAAGTTACCACACAGGCCACACACGCTGCCCATGTACAGGTATGTTGGCAACCGTACCTCCACCGTCCGCTCACCGTCCCATTTCACATAAAATATCGTCATTCTATCATCAGATATCACGTTGACGTCTATTTCCTGCAAAGCAATACCACACAATGACAACAACATGATGACCATATTCATATTCCAATCCACCCCTCACTATAGATGTCAATTCCACCGTACGTATCTTTTGAATAATCATTCAAACATCGAGCATTTAAACATCCAACCGAAAATTCAAACCCTTCACCAAAATCTGCCTCTAATGTGTACATCAAGGATGACACACTTTTCATACATCTGATTAGTACTGAAAAGGAAAGAAAAATAAGAAGAATGTATGCGTGAGACATGAGACGTTTTAAATCACATGCTGCTGGGTTACACGGACAACTTGTAAAAACCTTGTAATCTTTGCGTAATCCAAGGTTTTAATAGTAATAGATAATAGGTATTTTAATTAATAGACAGTAGTGCTCAAATTATAACAGCATCCAGAGATTTGATTCGCTTGTCAGTCATGTACCTACAATAGTTCAAAAAGGGAAGCTTCTCACCACAAACAAGCCACTCTTCCGAATCCACAGCCCTTCCTGTGGCTGTGAGGGTAAAGTGACTCGTCGTCCTTCCACAAAAACAACACCCTCCTGTCTCAAGCTGATGTCCTGGAATAGCAAAGTAGAAATACGCCACTCTTTAATTTCAAGCTTTGCGAACTCACGTTACCGTCCTGGAACTTCGCGAACTCACAAATTCTCAGAAGTTCACCACTAATCTGCAATGGAAACTGACAAAACAGTTTGCATTCTCTGATATGTCAAAACTGAAAACAATAGTGTAAGGCGGTTTTCCAGTTCTTGCAAAATCTCTAATTTGAAGATTTCACTTGGTTATATTGTTCAAAACCTTCTCCTCAAAAACGTCTAACTTCTTACCGATCCAAGGACCTGTACGTGCACCTCATATGTGAAGGAACCGGTTGCATTTCCTGTCTTTCCAGCGTTTGTGACATCGACTTGAAACACTGGGTTCTCCTGGACGCATTCCTTCACCAGCACATACTCACACTCGCCCTGGAAGTTGTGCCAAAGGCCGTCGAACGTCAAGTAGTGTGGGTCGCCCGTGGCGTAGCAAATTCCGGAATCTTTCAAAGAAGAAAGTCGCATTCTCGTAAGTATCCATTCCAAAACGCTTATTGGTAATGCTTCAACAGACAACGACCACTTTTGTAAAGAAAACACTCGCTTATCAACACGACTTTTTTGATGTTCAGCAGTTACAAATCATGACTAATACTACACTTTCACCTAACGTTTGATACTAGACTTAAAGCCAGTACAGTGGTCTATTTCAATGGCCAACCAAAAGAACACGGGACACCTGCTCTCAAACAAAAGAAGGAATTCTCCATACGAAATCGATCGTGCTCGTTTGACGACAACAACTGTGACGTGCACAGCTAGGCTGGAGGCGAAGCTTTATTACAATTGCGCATTTTGTTTAAAATCTCGACAACTAATTTTATGGGCTGGTGCACTGAGGTTAACTGGTTGCTGAGTTACAGCTGTAGGCTGAGCCTTCCATAGGACTATGGAAGAGCACTTGCAAGAAAAATGACAAATCAGTAGTCAAGAACTAGAATATAAAACAGGAAATTGAACAATTTTTAAAACTATACCTTCTTCGCACCGATCACCGAAATAGTTTGCTGCACAGGTGCAAGTGTAGAATGTGTAAAAGTTATTACACGAACCACCATTCAGGCAAGGACTACCCGCGCATGCGTCCTTTTCTAGAAAAAAATAACAGAACATGAAAATAACATACTTATGTTTTTCCAGTTCCACCAGTTTGTTTCAATTAACTGTGGTAATTACCCTCAAGAAAACAGATACATTTGTGAATTAAAGTCCAACAGAAAAATATCAATTTTTTTCTTAGTTCCTGTATCAACAGATTTCGTCTTTTGTCAATGTCATTGTCATTGTACAGTGAACCGTACCTTGACTGCAGTCTGACCCTTCCCAGCGTAAAGGACATGTGCAGTTGTAGGCGTTCTGCAGATCGTCGCAGGTGCCACCGTTCTGGCATGGGTTACTGGCACACTCGTCCACGTCTGGGGAGAAAAGAGGAATCATTGGCCATTCAAACTACCCCTTTGGAGATTTGAGTTATATTCTTCGACATTATTTCCAGTTCAGAAATGAAAAGGAGCAAATGCTCACGCGAAAAAACTAATACAAATTACATTGATCAGTTAATAATACTTTTCTGCATGAATAATTGATAATAGGGCTCACCTATCGTGCAATTGACGCCTGTCCATCCTGGGTAACAAGAGCAATTGTAGCCGTTCAGAAGATCGTTACATTCGCCATTGATGCAGGGGAAATCCAGGATGATGCACTCATTGATATCTAAAAGAGAGAAATGGAAACTTTGGTCAGGATGAGTGAAAGGGGGAACGAGCAGTCATCAAATTATCTAAAACAGCAATAAGCCTAGATGTCTAATAAAAGGGAAGTTTTAAGAGATCGTTGTGCAATAGTTAGCAGCGACAAGAAGTATACTCTTTTAACTTAGGTTTATTCAGACAAGGCAATGTTATCTGCGGTTTGGTTTGAGAGGGTTACTCGAAAAGAAAATAAAAACAACAGGAGGAAAGTAGTATGAAGAAAAATACAGATAATGGAAATTTAGTTTACTCTCCAAAGGGCCCAGGTAAGTACTGGTCTTGTCTCAGATTGTATGCCATTTTGTTTGTATCTCTCAGTGTGTAGGTGCTAGTGTTGGGTTAAATCACAGTTCTTGATCTCATTCAAATCTTACCTAATTCGCAAAAATCCCCTGCCCAACCGGGCTCGCAGGTACACGTGAAGAACTCGGTGTCTGTTCCGAATTTGTTTGAACACGTGCCGTGCTGGCAAGGATTGCTAAGGCAGGGCCCGGTTTCTGCGTCAACAGATATGTGAATAGACCTTGAGGTTTTACAGAATAATAGTAAAAATTCAAAGATATCTATAATGGTGGCAAAAAAGGAAATTGCAAATTTGAGGAAAACAAGACCAATAGACAAGTAATGTCATACCTTCATCGCAGTTGGTACCGTTGAACCCAGGCGCACATACGCATAAGTATTGAGCAACTCTGTCCACGCACGTAGCCCCGTTCAGGCAAGGGTTGGAACTGCACTCATTCGTGGCTGGAGCAGAAATCGGGTGTTTGATGAATACTTTTTGATGAATACTTTCATCTTGTTTGTTAGAAATATATATGTATTAAAAAATTCCAAACAAGTTAAAAATGGAAACAATAATATAACTTTGGCGAGGTTAATTAAGCCTCACAAAAAGCTCTTGATCAGTAACTAGTTTTCTTCAAAACATAACACCAGAAAATGTTGATCAAACTGTTATGATGCGTTTGTCGAGCATGTTTTAATATATTTAGCTTACGCATGTCGCAGAACATTCCTTCGTAGCCTTCGAAACACAGACACGTAGCATTTAACGTGGAATTCGAGCTTTCCACGCACACACCGAACGCACACTGGAGCTCCTCGCACGTCAGAATGGCACCTTTTAGCAAAAACAAAGATAAGAATATATGGGAGACTGATCCGGGAGGGGAGGGGTCAAGCCCTGCTGGCACTAAAAAGAGGAGTAAATAAATTGAATAACAATTATAGTAATAAGAAAGTGGACATCTTGCAGGGGTTTTTATTTGTACTTTAGTAACAAGGTAATACATTACCCAAGAAATCTGAGGGGCCTGACCGCCACCCCGGAATGATTCTTTGATCCACCCCTTCTTATACAGGGGAATTTAACGTGCGGAAAGTAATTTATCTTTCGGTTTCATGAAGAGTAAAATTTGGGGGTTTGAAGAAGTCATGTGTAATAAATCATAATGTTGCCCAGCCTTTAGAAGAATATGGAATACTTAATGAAGAGTTATCCTTTTCCTGCTTTAAACACTGATCCTTTCCGACGTGAGGAATTTAAGTGTATCCGACCAAAGCTTCAACATTTCATTACATTTAATCGAATTTTAAGGGATAGATCTTTAGGTACACAGCTAAGGAGCTTAGACATTTTCCCTTAACAACAATATTTACATAATGGGTATTCACCACAGTGCGGGAACGTAGCTTTGTCAAGAAAGAAACTGTTGTGTTTTGTGATTATCTTTTCTCCCAACCATGCCCTTATTGAAACAAGGTATGAGTAAGACAGATATTGAACAAATCCGGAAATCAGTCAAAAAGAAAAAAAAAATCCATCAGCAATTTTCCTCAGAAATGGACCCCTGTTTTGTAAAAGGATAAGGTTTGATCATTGCGATTCGATGCTTTCTACATTGAAAGTTAACTTACGACCTGAAACGTTGAGAAAATAGCCCAAATTAGCACAGGGAGGGCTTAGCATAACCCCCAGAAAGAGAACGTGGTGTTCTCTTGAAATGGCATGTGTAAATTCATGCACGAACACTGACGACAACATGGCACATATTTAGATAAGACGACAACATTTTTCTTGCCCTACAGAATTCTGCATATCATGCACCACCGAAATGCATACTGCACAGCCGATACTTGGGTACCACGTGTCAATGCATGTAGCTTACAACATTTTGCAAGGCTGAATGTAAGAAATATTATGGGGGAAGGGGATTTCTCCTTGTTGGGCTTACAGGAAAACAGTTTATATGTACATTAAATGACAACAGTTACAAGCCCTAACAGATAAAACGAGTTATTCAGTCTCATGCTACCTTTCTGTCACTCTTCGTTGAGGCATTTCGATTTAATGCACTAATCAAACAGTGGAGGAAAAGCTTATACGGCACAATGACCTCGCCAGAAGGGAATGGCAAGGATAAACATTTCTCAGCAAACATTTCATCGGTCCGCCCTTTCAGTAATTGGGATTTTGAAAGGTCTGGAAAGAAATAGCGAGTAAATAGAATTATGCAATGCTGTTAAAATGAAGGGGGTCGATTGACAAGCGTGCGATCGCGTGACTTAAGCTCCGTAGGCGACAGTTGTGACTAAAATTCGCTCCGCCATGTCGTGTAACAAATACCTATACCCGCCCAGAATGGTTTACTTGAACTAAATGTCAGCCTGGCTGTTTTTGAAAAAATAACTCAGTCACACAAACTCAGTTGGCTACCCACTTAACAGTGTGATCCACAAAGCTGATGTAACAACCTCCATATGCGTGTGTTGTCATTACACAACTGTCTTGGGAGACGCCATGTACTTTCTTATGGGAAAATGAATCTTGAGTTTTAATGCCTCGTAGAAAAATATCGATCTCTCATCTCTCATGGGAAGAAGTTTGTACTAATTTTGAAATCTTTTAGCCTATAATACAATAACAACTAAAGAATTTGGTACAAATTTTTCTTGCGATCATGCCGCTAACAAATCGGGACATATTTTATTCTTACATAACTCTCTCATTTAATAAAGATGTCTTAATTAAAGAACCGGAACATAAGACTTGTGCAAACAAAATGTCGTCAATTTAAAAAGGTAGAGGTAGTGGTGGGGGTCTTCACAAATGAAGATCGTATACGAAGGATACACTAGGCCTATACCTCAGTTTGCCAACTGCAGTCAAGTACAGTTCATTTGAAGTTTGATAAGGCAATATTTGAACACAAGTTGTGTGGTGGCCCGATAGAGCCGGAAACATGTTTCAAAGTTTTAGCTGAGTAACAAACTAAGAAAAATCGTCTTTAAGAAAAACCTTCCTTGCTCAGTTCAGTCTTTTTGAATTGCGCAATAAAGGATGTTTATCACGAATAAAAAAGTCAACTTTTACTCACCGGCATCCTGACATTTAACTGACCATGCCAGCCCCCAGGCAAGAAAGAGAAAGCAGCCGAACTTGGCCGAAGTTATCATGGTGGTCTCTTGGTAACTCCCCTTAATCGTATCCAGAGTCCTAGATTTTATATCACAGATCCATTTTCTCTGTCTCAGACCCACCCACGAAAGAACTTACAACCTCACGCAACTTGTTCCGGTGAAGTAGGCGCGAGAGTGTGAGTTTGTCTACCGGACTGTCCACCTTAAGTTCCAAGCGGACTATCGGCGCCACTAAAGCCGGCCAAATCTCCAAGCTCCACTAAGTAAACTTACCGGCTGCGCAACTTATAGACTGTCAACAGCGATAGAAGACCGCCTGTTTAGAAAACAAACATTTTAGACCTTCTTTTTTCCATATTATTGTCTAAGCTAACCGCCGAAACTTTCTCTGTCATGGAAATACGCTATATATTTATCTGTTACAAATAGTGACGAATTCTCTATTTTTTGTTAAAATAAGTTCTAGAAATTGAGTAATTTTCTTTGATAATCTGAGCACAGTGAGCCAGATAACAGAACATTCAATACATGTGTAGCCTACCGTCCTCACACATGCATTCTTCAGCTTGACGCGCGTGTGCATTTAGCACGACACCCTATCAAAGGCATGTAACGCACGCGTACCACATGTCTATGAGTGTTGCGCCAGTGCAGTAATGGCTTCTAATTCTGGTTGTCAAATTTTACAATAGCGAAACTCTTTTCTCCCACTCTCTTCCCTTACGTTTACATGTTCTCCAAAGAGCCGATCCACTGGGCAAAATTTTCGGGGCAGGGAGGCAAAATTCGTGTTTTTTTTTTGGTGGGGGAGCCGAAATTTTTAGACAATTTTCCAATGTAACCCTTTATGGCCTTTTAAAGGGGTGAAGCTACTTTCTGGTGCTTTTTGCAGCTTTAGGAATAAAAGGAAAGCGTAAATACTAAAAATTTCTCTCAAAAACTTTCTTTCTCGCTCAAAAAATGGAGGATTTTGTACGATTTTGTACGTTGTCCTCCCTTCGGATTTACCCTTGTTATCTCCTAATCAGTAAATTAATTACCAAACGTTGGTAATGCATAGGATGAACTAACGGATGGGGCTGTAAATTTCATTAATACGTTATGAAAGAGATTAAGTAGTAAGTCGACTGGCGAGTGCTCAAACTCCGGGTTGTCCGAATTGCTTCCTGGCTGCTAACCGCAACAGCCACTTGTCATGAACCACATCACTAGTGTGACACATTCCAAGTCAGAGCGCTTCTGTTCCAGGCCTATCTATTCGCAGCCAAGGAGTTGGAAACTTAGCACATTTGTCGATCGGTTCTCGGTTGTCCAGTGCTTTCATGTACTCTTCAAGAAGATCATTCCCTGCTTATAATCTCCACCAATAGAAATACCTGGAATTACCACTGATGTTGTTTGTTTTGGATCAAAGTTTGTAAATAAGTATAGGAATGCCAGATTCTGTTGTTTACATGCATCTCGCGCAACTATGCAGACTACAGGATGTTTGAATTTGAAGGCGTTGTCTGTAAAGATTTCTTAATATTATTAGTCCAGCTTTATTATTGGGAAACCGTCAGGAGACCTGAAAGTACATGTGGAACTTATTGCACTATGTCGACGATAAGAGACATGTAAAAGCATGTACCGGCAAAAGTTGAAATTTCGTCATCCATTAACATAGACAATTCTTAAATAACAAGAAGTTAAAAAAGAAGCAGTGGAAATAATATCCGGTACAACAGTAGCCTTTATCATCATTTTTTATTTTTCTGTTTGGGGACTTTGACTCATGAGGAGGTCGATTGCAGCGGAACCCAAAGTTCTACTGTCAGAATCGTCCACATATATATCATGACGACTGGTCCTTTCTGAAACAGTGTGGTCAGTTCTTTCCAAAATCAACAACCTTCTATCTCCAACTAGGCGGGCAAATCTACTTAACATGACAAAAGAGAAGTATCACCCAAAAGGGAACTGTGACTTCAGACAATAGGCCTATGCATTCGGATTATAGAGCCTCAAATTTCATAAAAATCGAAGAGTAGGCCCTACAGAAGTTTGGATCAGCGTTCGAAAATCCCGATTGTGGAAAATCGAAGCATAGCTTATTCATGACAAGCTTGCTATATGCTTGCCTGCCTGCCACGGGAACGATCCCACCCTTAACCGATGTGATATTAGGAATCAGGATTTCACGGAGTCGAATTTTCGTAGGCCGCCTGTACTCCGTCGCTATGCACGGAGTTGAGGATAGTCTGATACCTCGACGTCTAAAGTTATCTTGCAAGATACTGTGTGCTGCAGCCCAGCCTAATGTGTACAGGGCAAGCGCGGAAATTCGTTCGCGCTGTGCGGCATGTGTGCTTTGTGCCAGCGTTCCGTGTGTATACTACAGAACAGTAGTAAGTAGTGTCACTATAACATTAACAAGGGAGACCTACATTTGTAACTTTTGCATTCACCTTGGTAAATGACTGCAACATCATGCTCAATATCTGTAGGATTAATGTTATGAAAAGAGGGCAGGGGTTTAAGTTTTGAGGAACTTGTTCTAGGAGGAAGGAAAACACATTGTCCCATGGCAGCCATGGCAGCATGGATTCAAATTTGCATGGCTGGTTTATCATGTTTATCAGTAAGAAGGTCATATTTTCTTACAGTTTGCAATATATAATATGAAATTTCAAAAATATAGGGTCAGCGCAGTATAGAGAGCATTGTTTTCGGGGGGACTGACCAGTTTTACAATGTTAAAATGACAAAACTGGGGATCCCCATACAGGGTGAGTGCGGGAATTTTTAACCAGGAGGAAAATTCGACCAACTGCATTCAAAAACTAAACAGCTGGTTGAATTTCGTGCTTTTCTTATGTGGTCGAATACCCCGACCTTTACCCTACATGTACATAATGACTACAAATCCCTGTCTGATTTCTTAAGCAGAATACTGATTTTGGCCTTCAGAAAACTTAAAAGCTAACATAATGAAGGTTGGCAGCTCTCAATCTGTGACAGCGTTTCTGTCTGCATTTTGACCAGGCAGCGGTAAGACCTGTTTTCTAGGTAACTGGCTCGTCAGACACCAGAAGCATGTCCCAGAGGATGTCAGCGCATGTCAGCTGGTGGGATGCTCCTGCAAGCAGTACAAGTGAGTCTATTCAAAACTGAACACGGAAAGAAGCCTGTCATACAAATTGTTACCGGTACGTCATTTGTATCCCAATTGGAAAAGAGGACTATAATAGCTTATAGAAAAGGGATTTTTGTATTTGACCCTCTTACCCAGTGGGCACGAGACGTCGATATGACGTCTTAAAGACGTCCAATATTGACGTCTTATTAATGTCTTTTTTGAGTCGTATATACAAAGCCAAAAGACGTCAGCATCCTGACAAGTAAACGACGTCAGTGGTCTGACTAGAAAGACATCAGCGTTATGACGAGTAAAAGAGGTCAACATCGCGACTAATAAAAGACGTCAACATTGAGACTAATAAAAGATGTCAACATTGCGACTAATAAAAGACGTCATCATATTGAGCAGTAAAAGACATCTGCATTGGACGAGTCATGTTTTTTTTTTACTTTTTATGATAAAAAGAAGTTCACATGCCTTAACACGCTGCCTGGCTATAAAATAGATTTTGACTAAAGCGACTGTTTACAACTAAACATAATTTTTTTTATTTAACTCTCATTCTTCATATTATAATAACCTGTTAGCACACTTTGCTGAAAACGATGGTCTACACAAATATTATGTACCAATAATATTTCTGGTAAATTCAATGGCTTTGGACGGACCATTACAATTGCACCCAGCATGATCAATGTGACGATGAAACAAGGTATACTTGTGTTTACACTTACTGGTTAAAAGCAGTTAAAAGGTTTACTTTTACGGACGAGGCAAGAATGGGAAACATTAATCACACAGTACATGTAGTATAAGCCATGTAACTGAATTTGGCAGAACAAAACATTTTCAACCAGGCAAGACTTAGTAAAATACGTTTTAGATGTACATGTAATGGCATTTATAAGAGGTAGAAAAACAACATCAGTTAATGAAAATATGTATGCTTGTACTAATAAGACAATTCAAATCGAGTTGGCTTAGAATTAAAAAAAAATGGAAACATGGCACATTTTTTTGAGAAAATTTTGTCTCATGCAGTGGTTTGTCAAAGTTTTTAGAAAACAGACCATCCTGGAACAGGATGATCTAGTCAATTACAATTTAAATTACTGTACGTGTTTTAATGCCGCAAAATATTTTACCCGTGCCCCCCCCTAAAAAATGATCAGACGTGTAATTTTGTTATTGCCGTACTTTAAAAAGCCTTCATTGCTTCAACCTGAGGAAAAAAAAAACGAGGAAACAATGTACATATTTTACTTGAACAACAAAACGTTTAAAGTTTTCAAATAAGACCCAATACAAAAATAGGCTTTATGCTCATTAGTTAAATATCACCGAAATATATGAAACTGCCAGGAAACAGGCCTCTGATGCACTAGACTGGTCGCACAGTTATGCGGTGGGCATGCCTGCTGAATTACTCAGGGCTCTTGGTTTGTCTCTCGTAGGAATACTAAGCTTGAGGTTCTTCGCGATTTGTTGTCTTACTGCAGACACTGTTGCACCGTGTGATGCAACACTTTCTGCAAATGTTAGACAAATAAGACAATTTATTTTTGTAAAAACTATAAGGACTTTGGTGGCAGTAAATAAACTGGTCCTCCACCATTGTTTACACCACGTCTGAGCTTAAGTGCGCATGTTCATCGTGATTGAGAATGAAAAAGAATTTTTCTGCCACCAACTGTCTCTAACATGTCTAAATCGAGTGGCCAATATTGTACATTGCAACACATACATGAACTGCCGTTACATTTTCACAATTTAGTCTCACCAATACAATGGTATAACGTTTAATCTTAAAAGGGTAAATTAGATTTATTGACACTGATAGTTTTTGACATATTTGATGACGCTGAAGTATGGGCACTGTGGCTAGCCCAGATGCTGCTTACTGCACTCCGACTGTGAGTCTACATACATGTACGACTATGAATAAACACTGTCTGTAGTCCAACCATGGAGGTAGGAAACAACCGCGGCCAACCCAGTTGACTGTTGAGGATTAAAATTATTGCGTTTAAGCCTGACCTCTGCTTCACCAACAATGCCCATACGTAGCAGAACTATATTTTATAAGCACTTACCTTTTAAGGAAGGGCCTAATCTGTCTCATTCTTCTTTTAACGGACAAGCTGCTTGCAGCAATACTACATGTACAGTAGTACTCGAGCTCTCTTAATTCAAAGCACGGACGAAATTATGAAGTAGTCTGGTTCCCTGACCTGAAGATCTTTATTCCATTGGAAATACGTGTATACGCCGAAGTCAATAGACCTAACCGTATTTGTGGAAGCCTGTTTTGACTTTTGGACATGACCTCAGTCTTTGCCATGGCTGGTTCCAGTCGGCATGCTCAGAGTCTCCTCGAAAGGCCGGAACCAGCTAATACTAAGCCAGAGCCACTATAGTAGCACAGTGCGCACGCTTTAAGCCATTCGTTGCTTGCGAGCATGCAGGCAATGAAAGAAAATAGCCTTATCATGTAGGGGTATTTTAATGTCATGTTATTTTAAATCAGAGGAGGGCGTTAAGGGTCAGTTCCACTGCAAATAATCATAAATCACAAGCATGTGTACCAAACCACACTTGCAATTCGTCTTGTGTTAAAATTTCCCTGTAAAATGGACATTCGCACTATTGCTATCTCATACATCCCTCTTGACGAATAGATGAGGCAAACAGAACAGTCACCTGCGTCCGCAGGCGGGATTTCGCAAAACATTGTATGCCATTGTTCTGGCGGGACTTGACCTTCCGTGGTAAAACGGAGTGAGAACCGGCAAAACCGAGACAAACTAACCGAGACAAACAAACTGCTGTATGTTGACGATTTGATGACTGTAAAATGACGTGGTAAAGAGGTCGTGTGTTTCATGTATTGCTTGTTGAAGAAAACAATTCAAATAGAGAAATAAAAAGATGTCGTTTTCTCCTTTCACTGTATGTGTGGTACTGATGATTTGATAACGACTGCCAAACGACGTCTTAAAGACGTCATGTTTTTTTGTGGTCATGGTTGCTGAAGCAATGTTTCTAACCGAAGATAAAAGACGTCTTTAAGACGTTGTTTCTTTGTCACGACCACTTTACGACACACGACCACATAACGACCACAAAAAGACGTCTTTCACGCGTCGTGTGCCCGCTGGGTACAGCTGAGGGGAAAAAATGAGTTCTTCATGAATCCTCCTGAAGAACTTGGCAATCCCTTCGAAAATCTTTGAAAATCAATCTCTTTGAAACTTGGCGGGCATGTGAAGACTTATGCTCTGAGTGTATATATGAAGTTTCAATTCAATCTGACAGAAGGTTTTGTGGTTATGGTCATTCACCGTTTACACTTTCAGGTGTGGGACAGCACAGACATCTAGGAGTTTCACAAAAATACGTGTAGCAACCACACCGCGGCCGGTGAAAACAATTGCAACGAGTGCGCGCGTACGCACAGATCAAAGAAAAGATTGTAACCCGATCCTCGGACTGGCTGGTGCATGCATATGTTGCCAAGGTCGCTGTTTTCACTGGCGCAGTACCTGTCATTTTACGAGAGTCCTGGATGTCCGCGCTGCCCCATAGCTGCCCACCTGTTTAGGAAAAACGGGTACTCATAGTTCATGAGAACGGCATGTTTTGTTTCCAAAAAAATCATGTTAAATGACCTCGAAGACATCAACTTTAATAAAAAGTTCCTGAGGCTCATCATGATGAAGACACATTGTCATGAAGTCATACCAATTGGCAGTGGGGAAGGGCAAATTCTCTCTCCCTGCAGCTCTAAAGGTTAACCTGAGAGAGCATTGGGTGCACTGGTAGTGCATTCTAACGGTGTCTTACATCTGGAAGATTTTATGTCAGTAGATGGAGCATTTTTGCCTTTTTTTAGTTTTCCCGAAGAACTCCACATTGACCTCAATTAAGATTCCTTTTCTTTACTGATGTGTGCTACATGTAAATTTGCCATTTTCTATCTGTTGAAATAAATTTACAGTCTTTTAGTTGAGACCACTGAGGACCTTCATAAGACCACACGAGAGCAACACAAGACCTCCAGTCTGAATTCAGGTCCCAAGCCATTCAAATGAACTACAACAAAAGCATTCCTTTCTCATTGTTCACCCTGTGTGACTGGTTTTGTGTGTGGTTTTGTGTGTGGTTTTGTGTGTGGTCTTGTGTCAGGTCTTGTGTCTGGTCTTATGATGGTCTCGACTACAACACTGTACAAATGAGAATTTTCTTCTATCACAGGTGTAAAAACATTCTCCAGAGGTTTTGCAACAATGTGCGATAGCAATGATGTCCCAGCAGAAGAGAGGGTCTGTGTAGCTTTCGAGAAGGAGGAGATTAGATTCACGACCTTTGGCAAACACTGAACATCTTGGTTTCCGAGGCAACCCCAGCTAAGCTTATAGGTTGTGTTCATCATTGATACACTTGACATGATGGAGGAAGCTGAAAAAGCCATCAAGGTAAGATTTAGGTCTTGAATATTGTCATATCAGAATTAACATTGTGGAAAGGTTACAAGTTTATACAGGGTGTAATTACCATTGGGCGCTGTTTGAGCAAGCAATACGCCTGCACAGTTTATGGTAATGCTAAGGCGCAGGCTCACCAGGTGCATGTGCCTGCCGTGGCGCCTGTGCCTTTGCATTACTGTGCATTGCGCAGGCGTATTGCTTGCTCAAATGGCGCCTGTCTAATAACAACGTTTTACGTGTATTCACTGTGAAGTTTGCCATCTTGCGCCACTTCGCGGCGCTATACGATCTTTGATAGACACATACATGTATATCATATACATGTATGTGTCTACCGTGTATGGAAAACGTACATTGTATGGCATAGTGTATAGGTTTTTGAGTCAAGGGGGACAAACTGATTGTCCAAGTTTTTTAATCCTTATAACATGGGAGTGAAATCTCTGCTCCTTTGTGGGTTTCTGCTTTTTTGATGAGTATGTGCTGAATTTTATTTTCTGCTTTTTGCTATCAATGGTCCAGATTTCCTTCTTTGCGCAAGAGCCAATTTTTGTATTTTTTCCTTTTTGTACCGTGACGGGCAGGCCAAATTTTGAACGGCCCCTTCCGACATCGAACGCATGTGAAACACAGTACTGGAGTACTGTATTGCATTGAATTTACTGTACATGTACACTGATGTATGTGCATATATATGTTTACAGTGTAAACAAGTCTGTGCAGGCATTTTTCGGCGCGGCTTGAAGCGCAAACCTTGTGTGTAAACAGCATCCTGGGCCCATCCACTCATTGTGTTGTGATTGGCTAAATATGAATATTGATTCTGTATGTGTGTCAGTGGGACTTGTTACAGCCGTTCCTGCATTAGCGGAAGTAGTGACTAACAATCGTTCACTATTACGGTAGCACACATTTCACTCTAAATTTGTGGCTTGAAATAGGGTTAGTGAATTTTCACTTTTGCCGATAGAGGGCTTCATGACAACTGGTGCGGGGCAAAGTTCGTATGTCATGCATTAATGCTCAGTGTTTACATGCTCTGTGTGCATGGTTTTGTACAAGATTTCTAATAGTTTTTGACATAAACACAACTCCTCAAAATGTCTATGCAACACAAGTGCATGATTGTCCAAAGAGGGTCTGACCTAGATACAATCAGTTTTACAATGCTGATCCTCAAGTTACAAATCAACAGAAATGGACGTGGATGGAATACACCATTGACAGGCAGGCGATACAGTCCTCACGTGGAAAATCCAAAAGCCTGGGCATGTGATGTGAATTCTTTGTAACAAATTTAGTTAAATTTTGAAAACATGGTTGAATTAGGTGGGAAAACGGCCAACCCACTCTTCCAACCTAGATAGTTACAATTTTGGTATACCGTTTACTACATGTAGTTCATTTTAACCTTCATGAAGTTCATGCAAATATGAAGAAAAAAAGTGAAATTAAAAATGTGCATAAATTACAAGAAGAAATGACCAATGCTTGCACCAGGAGGCTGTAAAATGCACCAAAGAGCATTTACCCTATATATGTGCGTTGCACTTGCAATTTGAGCTAAATTCAGCTATTCTGTTAATGCTCCGCTCACACCCCTGATTGTGAAAGGAGTCATCTCCATCCTCGTGAAGTTGGCAGTAACTTTTTTTGAGTTTCTTATAAAAAATGCAAGGGAGAAGTCCCTCCCAGGATGCACCAGAGATTACGTGTGCATTGTAGAATAATTAGTGGGGATGTCCATTGAGGCTAATACCTTGAAGACCTTGAAGGAGCCAGTGGCTCCGTTGTAGCCTAGAAATGTGGGGTTGAATACCCCATTGCATTTTCCATGCAGGGCAGGAAATTTGGAATGGGTCAGCACGTCAGGGGTCCGCATGTTGTTGGGATCCAGTGAGATAGGGGCAGAGCGTGACGTGTGTGCTGTGGGGTGTAAGGTTTGTGGGGCACTGACTTGTCCTGTTTTGGTAAACATTTTGAGAATCATCTGACTGGGGTAGGAACACTTGCATGATTTGGCAGATGTTACTTGCACTTAAGTACCTGGTTGAGCTGAGGTGTCGGATGTACTGTACATGTAAACTCCTCTGCCATGCTTTGGATTAGAGTGGGTTGTAGCCAGAGACTGCTATGGTTGTTGCTGTTGGCACGAATGTTGAGTATTAGGCTACAAAGCAAACACCTGTCATTACGGATGGCCAGAGGTGTGCATAGTTCTAACAATTAGACAGGTGCTTTAGAAATTTCTGGTTTGATTTAGGCCAGGGTGGGGGAGCGTTGTATTTTAGTCCATCACAAGTCCCTGTAAGTCCATCACGAGTCATTCAGTCTTTAGCCAATTCACCAACTGCTCAAACGAAATTGCGACAAAATCATTCTTTTGTCATTGTTCACCCTGTTAATTACATGTGTGACTGGCCTTGTGAAAGAACTTGGGATGGACTCCAATACAACACTGCAAAGAACTCTCTCTGTGACATGCATGTGTTTTTGAGTGAAGGCGAGAGCCCTTCATCTTTGCTGATATCTTGGCCTTTGTGGGTGTTGGTGTTTATGGGTCCTGATGGACATCATCGGTGACAGAGGTCATTTTACACTGGTACAGGTCTTAAGCTTGTTCATCAGTATTAAGGTGCAGTGAAGGTAGCGTGCCCACCAGTGGACTGGAAGTCAAAATTTGTCGTTGGATAGCTTGTCAAATGCTTGCAATGGATGTGGAATTTCTTAAAGGTTAGCTGCAGTCCATGGTTTTGATTACGAACAGGTGTAAAATGCAACTTCGGTTTCACTATTTCAGGGGGTATTTTAATGCCTTTTTGGTTTCTGCTAATGAGTGTTTCCATATTCATGAGCAAAACTGTGATGTCATCTCAGAAAGAAGCCTCAGTGTTACATAGGTTTGTACACAACAAAGTCCTCCGTTTTTGCAGATTTTCCTGAACTAAGGTTTTTCTTTGCTGATTCATTGTTCATGAGCACAGCAATAGGAAAAAGTTTTAGTTAGTAAATGCTGGGTTCACAATTTGTACAGAAATACTTTAGTACTGAACCATGTCTTCCTCAGATGACTTCACAGCAACAGTGCCCTCAGTTGTCCTTTTAAATACATGTAGGAGTGTGTAAAAGTTTTCATACATTGAAGGAAAGTACAAAGATGCTGAAAATGTTCGTCGAAGAAAAATTCATTCTAGAGGTCTACACTTTAAGTATTGTACTGTAGGAATGATTGGGCACAAGTTTAGTCTTTAGCCCAACATGGATTGGAGCTTGGATACAGTACTTTTTGTTGAACAGTGTGGTGTTTTTAAGCTGGGACTTGGTCATCATCAGTGAATCCATGAAGTGAGTCTTTTCACCCCATGTGAAGTTGTCAGTGAGCAAGGGGGCAATGTTTGGATGGAACAAAAGAGTGTACTTTAAGTTGTGTCTCCAGGTTTCAAAGGAATTGACTGTTCTGATCTTGCTGAGGGACCCCTGTTTTGGCGGATGATGTGTAGTGGCCATTTTGCCTTGGGGGATGTAGTTACTTTTGTTCAGGGCAAACTGTCTATATAAGATCACACAGCTGTAGTGTCCTCTGGTTAGCACCTGCTCGTGAAAGATGCTCACTATTGGCAGTTGGAAAATGGCATTCAATTTTGATGGCTTTGGTGAAAAATGTGAAAATGTTTCTGATACTGCCACCGTATCATTATAGAAAGGGAGGGGTACTCAAGATAACGGAATCGGGGCCTAACACTAGACGAGAGGAACCGTTTTAATGGTACGAAACGCACGAGAAAAATAAAGATGTTAGCCCAACTGGTATAAGATAACTACATGTAGTCATTAGTTATGACATTGGGGATGTGGTGGTACCAACGGATGCCAAGAATGTAGGCAGTGGATGGTTGTAGAGGAGGGAGACCAGGATTTGCATCCATAGAGGAGAACAGGAAGGCACAGGTGTTGAGGATGCATATTTTGGTGGATGTGCAGATCTTGCTACTGCACCATACCCGTGAGAGACAGTGTTCTAGCCAGGCATTCAAAAGCATATCGGGCCCATACGCTGAGCAAAAACCCTGACATGCCGGAACTACCCCTGATGCGCAATCAATATGCTTCTATTTTCCTGGGAATGCTAATATTAAGTTTAAAAACATTGCAATCAGAGATGTGAAAAAAGAATTCTTCATAAACACCGACAAAAAGTTACCAGAATATCAGCAAAATGCACCGAAATTGGACGAAACTTCCACAACGCAACACAGTACACACATCAGTACAGCTACATGTACAATGTACCTCTGTGGAGACATCACGTACAAGTGGCATGCACAATACTGGTTCCCGCTGCGCCGGTGATAAATTATTAGCAAGAGTAGATGGTTAGGAGCCAGACTACACCTCTGGATGGCATGGCTGGTAGCACGGTAGTTACCCGAACCTTTCAAATAGTGTCGCCTCGAAAACTATCAAAGTAAGCTACAGCTAACTTGACACTGACACTTTCAGACATTTATTTCCTCTTCTAATAATAGCGATAGACCTACGTGATACAGTATTGAATAGTCATAAAGTAGTAACCAAACAAATGTATTAAATAATCATAAAGAAGACAAGAAGAGGGGGCAAAAGCCTAAAATGCAAAGGCTTGTGTTAGGCCAGCTCATTTAACAAATTACATACAATTCATTCAAATACAAACAATAAAACAAAAATTCAACACTGTGTAATCACAAAGTGATGAGCGAATAAAATCACGGACCCTCGATGAAATGAACGATACGAAATGAAAACAGTGGACATAGACCGACATAAGAATAATTAATCAAGATGAAGGTTTGTACGGAGAATGGCATGTTATTACAGTAGATAAGATTTCAGTTTACTTTTGAAAGTACTGTAAGATTTACATTCTCTTAGGGAAAGTGGCAAAGTGTTCCAAATTTTAGGTCCAGCATATTTAATAATTGTTTGGAAGGCGGATGTTTTATATTGGGGTTGGTGAAAATGTAGGCCAGAAGAGGCTCTAGTTTTCTAACTGTGAAGGTTTAGGTTAAGTAAAAACATATTCATATAGGAGTGAGGCAACAGTTTTCGGTATAAATATGAAAAATAAGGAAGTATAAACGAAGAGTTAAGTGTTTTAAGAACTTCAGGAGGAACAATATGTTTAAGTCTACTAATAACTCTGATACTCTTGGAAACTTTACTTGCTACTTCATTGATGTGAGGCTTCCATGTTACTTTATCGTCAATTATTACACCCAAAAACTTGCACTTGTTAACTTTTTTTAGAGATGTTTTATCTAATACAATATTCAAATTCGACGAATTTCCTTGTCCTTTTCTAGTACTAAATATCATACAATTTCATTTAGACAAGTTCAAGGAAACATGGTTAGCTTTGAACCAGTCACATATTTTAGTTAATTCATTATTAACTGTTTCTTAGAGGGAGGTGAGGCTTTTATTGCAGTAGAAAATACTAGTATCATCTGCATATAAGAAAAATGACAGCAAATTTGATGTTTTTGATATATCATTAACATAAATCAGGAAGAGCACAGGTCCTAAGAGAGAACCTTGAGGTACCTCACAAGATATAACTTTGAAGTCGGACGAACAATTATTGAAACATACACACTGTTTTACATTATTTAGGTAACTTTCAAACCAGTTGTAGGGAACACCTCGTATACCATAAAAACTAAGTTTATTGAGAAGAATATCATGCTTAATAGTGTCAAAAGCTTTTGGTAAATCTAAAAATATACCTGTGGAATGAGCGTCATCTTCAAAACCTTTGACTATTTTGTCTGCAAAGTCTACTAGTGCCATAGAAGTTGAGTAGTTGGATCTGAAAGGAGGTTATATTTTTCAAGAAGTTTAGCAATTCTATTAAATGCAAGTTTTTCAGGAATTTTAGATATGCATGATAATACTGAAGTTGGTCTGTAATTATGTACCAAATTCAGCAGGATCTTCATTTTTAAAGACGGGAGTAACTTTAGCGAGTTTTAGTTTTTCTGGGAAGACTCCTGTGGTGAGGGATAAATTAAATACATGTATGTGACACAGGCGGTCTTTTATGTTGACAATTATATATTTAAGGAAGCCAGGTTTAATGCCATAAATGCCAGGGGACTTTGGAAACGATATCATAGATTTCAGTTTTGGTAATTGGACTGAAAAACAATGAATGTTCGTTGAGAACTTGTGGCGAATCTTGGTCTTCCTCTCTCTGTAGTTTCTTCTCAAATGCATTTATATTGATGGTTATTTTGATATGCTTTGTCGTTGTTTACGAGGATGATTTTTGGTAAGACCGTGGCGGTGGTACGTGCATGGTACTGTGCCACATGGCAGCCCATCCACAAACAGTCTTGTCATGTTTTTGTGTTCGTACTGGGTATTTTCAAATTGTAGTGTGGAATAGAGCATTTGTCTGTATATTTTTGGTATCGTTAATCATTCTCATTTAATCTTTGGTTGTGCATGTTCGTTATTTTAAGACCAAACTTGTTATTATTTTTGGCACAAACATCTAACCTGGTGATATGGATAATGAGAACAAGTTTGGAAGATGGTAACTTATATTCTTTGGATAAATGTTTCAGAACCCGGTAGGAAAGTACAAATGATGGTAGGGGCCTAGGTTCATTAAGTTAATTTTTAAGTAGGCATGCCTGTTTTTGTATTCGTAGAATAATCACATATGTTGAGTTAAAACCCCAAGAAACTATTCAGATTGAAGTTTTTCAAAATGAAATGAAAGCTGAGGTGTACCGTGTAGGCCTGTTAAACTTACATTTAAAATTTGCGCAGGAGACTGAATGCTGATAGTGCCCTTGCTTCTGCTCAGGAATTATTGGAGTCCCTTCTCCTGAGCCGATCTTAAAGGCACGTTTAAAACCTGCCAAGTACATATTTGTTCCCTCATAAAAATCATGATTTGCTCTGCTAACTACTTACTAATAGCACAGTTTAGAAAACCTTGAAAAATGCACATGAAAGTAAATAAAAACAAATTAGAATTAGTGTTGTAAGTCTCAAGACCTTTTTTTTGCAGTCTCGGTCTTGCCCTGTCAAAGTCTCGGTCTTGGGAGGGCCGTTCTCAGTCTCGAAAGTGCTGGTCTCGGTCTGGGTCCCAGTCTCGGATGCTGTAGTCTCAGGTCTCCCCCTCGAGACCAGTCGAGACCTTAACAAAATGCGCATCTAGCTACCACACATGCATGCGGTTGCAAAAGGCAAAATTACCTCCGCTCGAGTCAAATCTTCAACCACTGATATAAATACAACACAGTAATGTTCAGATTTTTGGCAATAAACAATGAAATCGATGCTTGTCAATGCAGCATGATGCAACCTTGTCTCAAGTTGTAACTTTATTTCCAATCCAGAGTAGCCATGCTACTTGACACCATGGAGATGAGGTTGTGAGTAGCGGAATTCGCACACTTCCCTACGTAGTCTCCTGCTGAACGTAGGGCCGGGACGGGAACCAGTCTGTGTGTGTGTGCACGCTATGAATTGTGTGCACTTGTGAAAGTGTTTTCATTCAGTCTTTTTTGTATGTGGTACATGTACGTGTTGTTTTAATAGTTTCATTACATACGGTACATGTTGCCACATCGTCAGCTTCTGAAACCTCCCATCAGAAAAAACATCAAGGCCCTACGATGTCAAATAAATCAGCTGTAGTGCTGTTTGGTTATAAGAACCACAGAGAATTGTTGGGGAGCGAAAAAGGGGGAGGCAAACATTGTGGACAATGCAAGTTTTGCTCTAAGACCATCTCAGAAACATGTGGGACAACCTCTGCATTCACATGCTACCTTAAATGAGTTCACAAGCAATAGTAAGTTCTGAAAAAATGCAGGAAGTACTCCATAAACATAATTCACTAACTGTCCTCCTTTATGACTAATCAGCCTCCTGAAATCAATTACACATTGTACTGCCATATGTTTGTCCCTATTCACCTTTTGGTAAGAACTAAACATTGGTTTATGGTTGGTCTCGGTCTCGGATGTCGTGGTCTCGGCCTCGACCTGCTAAAGTCTCAGTCTTGAAGTCCTGGTCTTGGTCTTAAAGGAGTAGGTCTTGGTCTCGTATGCGTTGGTCTCGGTCTTAGTCTTGGACATCAAGGTCTCGCATACAACACTGATTAGAACATACACGATACAAATTACAAACACAGAAATAAGTTTATGAACACTACAAACATAGGGTTAATATATTTCTAAAAAGGTCAAAAGGACTGGAGTAGCAACATTTCAAATATGAAACTTGTTTAATAAACGAATCAAGTATGCAATGAAACTCTTCTGCATGCAGGTGGCCTTACAGTGCAGTTCTGTACATGTACAGTTGTGCTCAAAAGTATTATAAACGTTGGAAAATAACATACTTTCCCAAATTCTTCATTTGTAAAAGCTATTATGTTGGTACTTCCACTATATCTTTTGTCTATTTGTTGCAACACAGGAACCCACGTGTGTGTTGGCTAAACTTCTTTTGCATAATAATAGATAAGGCCCGGGTTTCTTTTTGCTCCTGTTCAAAAGTTTTCATACCCCATGTTTACATAGTCCATTGTCTTTTCTTTATAGTCAATAGCATAGCCTTTGTTCTTAATGACTATCTCCAGATACATGTAGTTCCTATAAGTGTCCACAAGCTGTCTGCATGTCTCCTGTGGGACGTTGGTCCACTCTTCCTTGGCGAAAGCCTACAGCTGGGTCAGGTTGGATGGTCTCCTGGCCATCACTCAAGTCTTTGGCACCCTCTACTGATTCTCTGTTGGATTTTGGTCAGGACTTTGACTTGGCTATCCCACTACGTGGATACCACTATCCTTGAACCAGTGCTTTACTACCTAAATGTAACACCGCCGAACCAGTTTCCGAAGTCCACGCAGCCATGAAGGACAAAACTTTGACTTAAGTAGGAAAGAATTTGTGGCCTCAGCGCAGTCATGAGAAGCGAGTGGAGAGAGAGTGGAGGCTGTGTTTTGTCCACGCCGAGCCTTTTATCAACACATTACGCACCAAGGGCTATGAAGAATAGGACATTGTTCCACCTACTGTAGTCCGGCTTTTTATTTACAACCACCTGGCCGCATTCTTGGGCCAAAGAAACTAAATGAAGGAATTCACTACATCAGCCCCCTTCCAAATCACATTGACTTAAATGTGATTGGTAATAGAGAGGAAATTGAATATTTACAGAAACTTACCAAAAAATATTTACAAATAACTCATTTTATTCAAAATACTGTAAGTATCGCTTTGGCCATTGAACATACCTTCCTGAACAAGTTGTCTTTTCTGTATTGTCTGGAAGAGTGCTAGTTGAGGCAGATTTTGATGAAGACCCCATAGGAGTTGGTGTACTTGCAGCTGGTTTTGATTTGAATCTGTTGACACTAATTACCTCGTGTCTGTCATTAATGTCCAAAATGAAATATTTGTTCTCTCTTTTTATGACATCATATGGACTGTTATAAGGAGGTTGGAGTGGCTGTTTGACAGAGTCAACACGAACAAAAACGTGTGCATGTGAACAGATCGTCAGGAACATAATCTGGACACTCATTGCTTTGAGGTGGTGTTAACTGAAGTTCAGACATTATGGTGTTGCAAATGATCCATGTAGCTGTTTGGATCGACAGATTCCAAATCATGTGATGGAACTATGAATTCTTGAGGTACATGTAGTCTTAATGTTATGCTGAAAACTAGTTCTTCTGCACTTCAACCTGAGTCCATTTTTAGCAATGTCCTTATACCTGTCAGTATCAATGGTACGGACTCTGTCCACCTGTTTGGTTCAGTTTTAGCTTTGAGTGAAGATTTTAGTTGTCTGTGAAAATGTTCCACTAATCCGTTTGCTTGCGGATAATAATAGTAGTATGGATATGGGCACAACCTAAAAGTCTAGAGAGACTGTCAAAAAGTTTGGATTCGAATTGAATGGCCCTGTCAGTGGTAATTATCGCAGGAACTCAAAGGTAGCAACCCATCTTTCAATAAAAATATACTTGCAACTGTTTCAGCAGTGATATCAGGAATGGGAACTGCTTGTGGCCGTTGAATAATTCGATCAATGCATGTTAGTAAATAGGTGAATCCACAAGATGGGGGTAATGGACCAACTATGCCAATGTGAACATGGTCAAATCGAGCGTCGGGTTTGGCAAAGGCACATGTACTTAATGGTGTCACACTGTGGCGATGTACCTTAGCACGTTGACTGCAAATACAATTTCTGGTCCTTGATCTATGGCCAAATGAATCTTTGTGTGATGAGTTTTTGAGTGACTTTTGTTCCCTGATGGGATGCACCGTGGAGAAAATTGAAAACATTGCGTCTAAATTCCTTGGCTATGTAAGGATGCGGGTGACCAGTGGATATGTCACAAGTAATTGTACCTTGGCAATATAGAGTGGTATTTCTTCAAATTGAAGATTTGACGATTTATGTGGCCTAGATACAAGTAGCTCTTCGTTGGTCTTGTGTTTGTTGGTGATTGCATCAAACTTGACTGGAGTGACACTTACAGAGGGAGTCAATTTCCAAATATGGAAAATGGAAAGAGCATCAGCTACCTGGTTTTCGGTACCTATCACAAAATGAATATCTGTACTGAACTATGAACTTTAATCTAGCTGGCAGATCTCTCATGCTGAATAACGGTCAGGTTTTGCTGCAAGAGTGTAAGTAAGAGGTTTATGATCAGTTAGGATGCAAAAATCACGACCTTCTCATATGTGCTTAAAATGTCAAATGGACAAGTATTTTACTAACAATTCGCAACCAAAAGTACTGTATTTTCTTTTTGCGGGATGTATGCGCTTCAAAAAGAAGGTAATGGGCATCATAACATTATCAACACATTGGTGGAGTGCACCTCCAATGGCAACATTAGAGACATCTGTCATGAGACAAAGTGAAGCATCTGAGTTTGGATATACTAACAAAGTAGCTTCAGCAAGACTGGTCTGAGCTTTTTCAAATGCCTCTAAGGCAGCTTGGGAAAGTTGGATTGACTGTTTTTTTTATATTTTCCAGCCAAAAAGTCGGTAAGAGGTTGCAATACTTCATTACAGTTAGGAATGAATTGACAGTCAGAGTTAATCAGTCCTAGAAATTGTAATAACTTGCGGATGGAGTTAGAAACTGGAAAGTCTTGGATGACATTTGCCAGGATTGATCACAAGCCATGCTGACACAAGTAGTATTATAAATGATGAAGCTGGTTATCCCAAAACCCTCCTATACCTACCCGACTAAAAATTCACATTATTTTTCTGTACCTTCAAAGGGATTTTTAGAAAACTTTTATTTTTCAGCAATTTCATCCCTCTACTCTTTCTCTTGGATACCTACCCAAGAGCAAAATCAACCCAAACTCAAACCAAAAACAAAAAAAATTAAACCCGTCCACCCCAAATAATTCTCGAGGTGGATGGGTTTGGTTTGCGTTTTGCTCGGTTGAGATGCCGCTGCTGATACCGGTCAAGAAAATAGTGACAACCCCGGTCGAGTTAACCCCGGTTGAGACAACCCCCGGTCAAAATTTGACGATGGTGGGGGTGGCGTGGAGGGAATTCCTTGCTCATTATTTCTTACTTCATTATTTCTAACTTCACTGTACCTCTGTGGCTTTCTGCTTCATTCATACCCCAGATACCATCCAGTTTCATGTTTAACAACATTTAGACTCCAGTGTTTTCTTTCAACTTGGCGATTAAGTTTTTGTCAAGTTTTTTTTCTCCTTGTCTATCATTCTTTGCGCCAATGTTTTAGCACGTTCCTCAATCATGGCTTGGGTTTCTGCTTTTGACTCTCTAGTTTGAATCAGTTTGGTATCTGCTTTATTATGCAGTTTTTCTTTTAGTTCGTTAAACTTGCGTAATTCACCCGTAACTAGCACAAATTCTTTGTGGGAAATGTCTCTGTCATTGATTGCTTGCTACAGGTACTCATCGATCGTGTTTAACTTTGCACCGCACAATATTCGAATCTGATCGTGTTTTTTGGTTTTGTGGGCCACCCTATGGCTGGCATATTTCAACACTGCATATGTTCCAGACCCACTGATGGCGAGACCTTCCATCACCAGTCCGATGGGGGCCGAGACAACCCCCATCAAAGCGGGGATACGTACATGTACCTATCGCGGCCGAAGTGGCACCCAGTGCTTTGATTCCGTATTCTACTTAATTAAGCGTGGCGAGTACCCGTGCCATGACGTGGATTGAACAAGACGATAGCGTCAAAACAGCATGGTGGGAGTTAATTCCCCACTAAAAAACAAAACAACTCACAGACATCGGGATCCAAAAAGTGATCCAATCAATCCGAGCTTACGTGTATGCATTGTTGGGAGCCCAAGCGCAGACCAAGACCAGTGTGCTGGCCAAAGGAACCGGGTTAGATGCCCAGGGTCAGTTTGTAACGATTGTGGAGTCGTTGATTAACTCGATTCCGGATCTCGACCAATCTATTAACCAATTCCAGGATTTGCTGCAATACGCCAAAACTCCTTTGAATTTTGTCGTGAAGCCAGGTTTGTATCTGGTTCCATCGAATATGGATCTACATACTGGAACGTTTGAAGGATACAAAATCAACCTTCAGATCCCGAATAAAGACATGCAGCCTGATGTCAACATCGGTGATGAAGGTGGTGATTTTGAAGCAGAAAACCAAGACCTGTCAAGTGACCTCATGAGTAAGGTACCTACCCAAGGGAAAAGTCAAATGCAAACCCGAACCCAAATGCAAATAACGCAA
This sequence comes from Acanthaster planci, assembly GCF_054643075.1. Lineage (NCBI taxonomy): Eukaryota > Metazoa > Echinodermata > Asteroidea > Valvatida > Acanthasteridae > Acanthaster > Acanthaster planci. The sequence continues at coordinate 4,325,928 of NC_141785.1, read as the reverse complement.
AAGAAATCTACCCAAGAGAAAAATTCAAACCAAGACACGCACCAAGACAAAATACAGGCACTTATGTTTGGTATGGTTGCAATTTCACTAGCTTTGATTTGGTTCACGAGATAATTTGGTTTGCGACAAAAATTAACATCTCGTTCAAATTGAGCAAGGTTTTAGGTACGTAATTAAAATTCTAAACCTGATTTTTCATTTTTTTCTTTTACCCCCACTAAAATAAACCAAAATCAATGGCTAAAAACAAAGCCCACAGATGCTCAGCGGTCCAACCGACGACTTTTTTGCAACGTTGAGCAACCAACTCAACATGCTTCTGATCACGCTGGGTAAAGCGCCCAAAGTCACCCCGAATTTTTTAACGAGTCAGTTTTAAAACCCTGGTTCATCTGGTTTTGGGTCAGTTTTCGAGTCTTTTGAGTCGGTTTTTGGTTTTAGCTTAGGCTCGGATGTAACGGCACCCAAGCCTCTGACGGCAGCCACCACACTGGCCGCGATTGTGCTGATCAGTAAACTCACGGCCAACAAGTTACAACCGTGACACCTTGCTGTCTAAAAGTAGCGTGGATTTTTTCGCGTAAAGATTGGTCTAAAGTTTGTACGCGGTTGATCAAGTCTTTAATTCGTGAAACCAAATTTTGACAACCATCCAATAATGAGACTCCTTCAGATTTCTTGCTTCAAGTTGATCTCGTAATTCACATAAATGAGTTTTGCATTCTGCATTTTTCTTCGGTCATATCTGGTTTGTTTTTGAGTCGCGATATTTCATTTTGAATTTCAGCAGTTCTTGACGCATTAACTCTTAGCTCGCCACAAAGCTTTTGCAGTTCTTGGTCAAAACTGTGAATTTCTCTCATGGGTAAGTCTCCGATTTCGGTTTGCACATTTGCGTCTCGAGTGAGGGTTGCTATGAATTCACTGGCTTGTTCTGATACTTGATCGACTTGTTCTTGATTGGCCTTTTGCTCTGCCACTTCATGCGATAAATTATTTACAGCGTTAAAATTGTTTTTTATAGTTTTTAAAACCCAGTTCCTTTCGAATAAATTCTGTCGCAGGTTTATAACCAGCTTCTGTAGCATGAGTTTCGATCATTGTCAATTTACAAATTGGCCAGGTGTGGTTTTACTGGTTAGCAAAACATCTTTGTATGGTGAGGTCGATTTATAAGTGATACCTACACCCTCGATTTATTCAAAATATTATATGTGGGTAACGAAGGCATGTCAGTTCTACCTTTTTCTAAAAATTCATAAAGTTTATATTTTTTAGGATTAACTATAAATGCCCTTCTTCCTCTTTCTAAGGTATCTTCTCTGGAATGGTATCTGGTATTTAACGCAAAAAGCCCCACACCAACACCTGCCGAAATTAATCAAGGATAAAATGATGGAGTAATACCATTAAACAGTTGAAACTTTTCGTTAGGTTCGTGTTTTGTTTCGCTAGGTTCCTCCGTTTTTTGTTTCAGTAAGGCCAAGTGTTGCTCTTTCATTCTGCGATTATGTTCCGTGAGTTTTTTACCTTGTGCAATTCATTTTGGATTTTTAGCCCTGGTTTTGGTTGAGGTTTTAGTTTCTTGAACTGGACTCACTTGAGTCAGAGTCTGAGGTGTTACAGGTGTTTGCTGCTGCTGGGCAGGTTCGTGTTTTGCTTCGCTTGCTTTTGTTTTCATCGTTGTTATTATTTGTTACAGAGCAGTGTTCTCCACGGGCTGTTTTAGCAGGGTGGACCGCCCTGCCAAAATTTTGGGCTGCCCTGCTTTTTTTTTGAGTTGTGTATTTTTCCCTAAATGTCTACTTTCTCAAGATTTCAATAAGAAAGAGGTGTACTGCAGTTTTTGGATCGAGTTTGAGTTACCGACAACGCTTACGATGTACTGACAATGGTGATCTTTGGCTGTCTACTGTTATGCGTAGTCAACCTCATGTCCCGAAAAAATCGCGTATGTTTTGTACATCTACACGTACATGTACATTTTATTGCGCAAGCGTGTACATGTACACGCAGTGCATGTGACTGGTACCCGCGGCGCAACCTTGTTTTGCGGAGTGTAGGTGGGCGCCAGTGGAAGGACCGTGCCATGCCTGAGCGGCCCCCACGCTCTGCTCTGATGGAGGGGTTGCTTCATTGTTATGACATGAGCTGGAAATTGTAAACTTATCTTTGCCCGAACATATTTTTTTTGTCCATTTTTATTCAAGGGTGCATTTTACGGCTTGTTTTTACTCGCCTTTTCACAGTCCACTGATCATTGAGAAAACCGCATGCTCTGCTCATCTCAAGCATGTCTCGAGTCACTAACATGAAGTTCTGCTAAAAATGCTCCAGAAATTAAAATAATTTCGTCATCAAATCTTTTGATGAAGAAATGCCTCCTGAAGAATATCCTAGCCAGTATTTCATGCTGTAAATGCAATCATATTTGAGGCCAAATTACAGATGAAAGTGGACTGGAAATTGCCCCAGAATGCACCACAGAACATCTAGAATCCAAAATTTTCCGGGGTCCTTAAGTGGGCCCTGGACCTCACGCTATAAGGGCTTCACGCTCACAATTTTGTCTACTGCCCTGCCAAAATTTTCGGCCGTGGAGAACACTGCAGAGCAAGAAAGTTTTTGTTGCAGTTTTTTGTTGAAACAAAGATGTGACGGTACTTTCCATAAATTTAATTGGATGCGTGATTCCAAGCAAACGTGAATAAAGAGAAAGTAAACTTTCACCCACCGTAGACGCGACTTCTTTACCAAATTTAACCGAATAGCTTTTGTACAGTTTTTCTTGTTCTGACGGTGGTAAACTTTTGATTTCTTTGATGGTGTATTCCTTGCCGAGATACTTTTTAGAATCACCCGTAGCTACCGATGAGCAAAGTCGGTCTTTGAATTCATTAGGTTCACGGTTTAGGTTCGCGTTTTCTGGTTTTAAAATCGTTTTGAGAGATGGTTCGCAGATTGGATTAGATTCGATTGTTCTTCCATTTTTAAAAGAAGTAAAAAAATGTTGTTTACATTTAATTTTGTTCAAACTTTTTTTTAACACGTAACTGAGCAAAACATTGGTGTTTTTGGTTTTGTTAAGAAAAGTTTATTTTAATTTTTTGTATTTGTAGGTGTAATACAATAAATTGAGTGCTATAACTAGCTTGATAACGTATTGCAACATTGTTACTTTTTTGCTCTTTTTTATTTATAGCAAATCTTTAAAATTCCTGTAACAAGTTGTTACAACTAGGTTACAATTGGGTTATAACTAGTTGTAATTCATTTGAGGAATTACAACTGGGTCACAACTACTGGCTTACAACAAACACCAACTCACTGGCAGTTCGGTTTTTAACACCAACTTACTGTATTTTACGTCCCTCAGATGTTTTTTTAATGTATCACGGTATTTGTCTGGCACGGCATCATTTTCGTCTAAGGCTTGGTTAAACGAGTGTTGGTCTTTGCAATAAAACATCGCCATCCGCGCCGTGTTTTTGTGGTAACCTTTGAGAACTGAATTATACTTTTGCGTGAGCTACCAACAGCTGTGCAAAAAGTGCTGCACGGAAAACACCATTTTGGTTTAGTGCACATGTGTCCCTACTTTGTTTTTTTACGATACTTTATTTGCTGTTCGGACATACAATCATCAATCAAAATCAATGTTTTGGTTCCATCAAACTCTTTTTGAAACAACTCGATTTCTTCGTTTAATTCTAAAGATTCACGTTCAATGTCGCAAAGATACACATTGGGATCAGTAAATACCCAACTTCTCTCAAGATACGTTTTATTCTTGAAGATCGTGGGGCAGATGATCACGATGACTTCAAAGACTCCCCTATATCCGGTTTTGAGTAAGTCAAGTACCCACTTGGTTTTTCCCAAGTTAGTTTTTCCGATGATTAAAGTGTTTTGCTCGCTTCGCTCGTTCATTTTTTAATAACTTCAGTAACTAGTAACTCAACGATTTAAAATTCCCATCTTCGATTGTGAGTGGGGCGTCCATGATGAGAAACACGTACAGCTTTAACTCACCTGTGGTTTCTGCTTCTCGTGTCATTTGTATTGTGATGCCGCCCGAGTCACCTACTCTACGTCCGCTGCCATGACCCGCGTTGTCGTCGATTGAGCGAAAGTCGAGCCACAAACCGTTTTTTTCTTTCGGATAGTCAGTGATATTGATACCACCAAGTTAAGGTCTTTTATGATGTGTTGGCCTGATTCGGTATCCAATTCTCCGAAAAACTTGCATGCTTCGTTCCAGTGTTGATATTCAAACATTCCTTGCGAGTACAATTGATTGGGTTTCCTTAGGCCACGACGATTGTTGAGGGTTTTTGACCACAGGGTCTTTGAACAGAATCAAAACGCCTTTCAAACTGCGGATTGGTTGGTTAATGACCACGTTCCATAACGTGTCTGATTTGTTCACTGCTTGAGTTTCCAAAAAGTGAACATTGTCGAACATATAGTACACCGGACCTCAATGTTTTTTTAGCATTTGAGCAAGGTCGCTGTTGATCACGACTTCGTATTTGAGCGTCAAGTCTGAAATCCCGTACTGTGCTGAAGTATCGTTCGATTTGACGACTTTGTCACAATCGTTGAACGTAAGCATGTAAGTCAAAGGTTGTTTCAAAGCTGAGGGCAAAAACGGCATGTGATCGGTCAACATTTCGATATCAAGCGGGATTGCATATCTATTCTTAAAAGTGTCAGCAGTGGCTTTGTCTTTTCTGTTGTTTGTGGCTTTGTTTGAGTCCGATGCACCAAATCTGAGCTTGTGACATTTTCTCTTTCTAAACCGAAATAAGCCATGTTTTTGGTTTGCGTCACAGGTAGCCAGTTGTCTTCAAAATTGTGAAAGACGTTGGCGTCTCTGTAGGTTAAAATAGAATGACCTTGCAACTTCAGGGCAATTTCTTTGACCAACTTTCTTGCCAAGTTGTTATACATGGTACGTTTGTCGTCTGACACTCCATCTACATGTAGATCGAGTTTAAAAGTGAGCTTTTTTAGCTTTACGATCAGTTGTTTACCTTCTCTGATCGTTGATGGGTTGTGAATAATTACGACTTCTTTGCGTTCACCTTTGATCGCCCTCAGGTTTTTGAGATGGCAGTTTAGGTTGAGTTCGTGCTTGCCATTTTGGTTTTTTGTTTGTTCTGAAAAATAAGGTTTAACAATTTTTTTTTGTTTGTAATTAAAAAACGAGTAATTAATGGCGAGTATTGCAGTGATGGTCAGTGGAGCGCTGGTAAACGTTTAGCTTTTACAGGAAGCAATTTTTTGTTTAGTTTGATTGGGAAGAGCGGTGTCGACGAAGAATGTAAGAGACTCAATCTGGCCTTGGAACATTTTACTAAAGCCAAAGAAAAACATGTGAAGCATCGCACCCAACTTTTAGACTTTTTAAAAGGATTAAAAAAATGAGAGCATTGGAGCAAACATTTCAAAACGTTGATCATGCCTTGATGGTATTTAACAAAATCACAGGCACAAATCTCTTGAGTTATTTAGAACCTGAACCTGTATCAAGCAATTTTTATGAACAGAGTGAATATCGGGTGTTGGGTGGAACTGCGTTGTTGAGGTATGTTGTGTTCAAATATTAGTGAAAAATTTTTACTTATCTATCTCCCCTTATCTATCTTATCTACCTCGCTCTGGGTGAGGTAGATAAGATAGTTTGCATTTTTTACTATTCAAAAATTTCTTATTTTTTCCATGATAAAATTGATTGAGGTGTTGCTCAACCAAAAGATCTATACCCGTTTTTTAAAAATATATTTTGGATGGCCTAGGCTTATTTTTTCGGCCAACTTCAGGATTTATTATTTGTTTTATTTTTTGAAATAGCTCTTCTAAGTGTATTTTCCTTAAAATATGCATACCACTTAAAATACAGCGTAATTCATGATCTGGATCAGTTAGATCGATATTATCAGCACAAACAGGTTTTATTGTCTTTGGCTCTTGCTTTGATTTTGGACTGAATTTTAGGTTTTCCCATTGTTTTAGTTTATTAATTAGCCTGAGCCTTTTCTGTCCAAATGCCAGGGTATTGATGCCGTTGCCGAGGATGTATCATTTTGTGTCGAGTGAATGAAACGACAATGTTTTTTGAAAAATCGTATAAAGCTGATGTTGATATGATCGTTTGAGACATTGGTCATTAATAAATTTAGTTTTATTTAACAGGCAGTCTTTGTAAGATTCGTGATGCAGGTCTTGATCGGTAATGACCTCTGTCACGCCTTTGGCTTTTTTAGTTTCATTTTGATCAAATACATCTTGGGCCAAATACAGACAGCTTCTGAAACAATTTTGCTGCCAAATTTGTCTTTAAATTTGCCAATGACTTTTTTTGGTTTAGTTGTAAAGTGAGCGAAGCGAGCAAATCGGGTGATCTATTGGGTAATTACTAAAACCAACCTGGTCTTTGATTTGTGAAAGGTCTTGATAAAGGTCTTTGGTTTTAATTTCACAAAGTAAACTGTCGGTGTCAGTATATATCAGACTCAATCGGTCACCATAACGATTTTTCAACATGTTGTAATAAAAGTTATACATTAACATTTTTGACAATTCTAAAATCACAACCCCCCGCATAAATTGGTTTGTTGAGTTGGACTTCTGTTTTCTTCATTTAGATATAACTCATGTCACATTCTTTGAAAGGTATACGTTTTTTAAAACTGGGTTTACTAACCATGCGTCTAAATTTTTTAATGTCAGAGTTGCTATTGTCATGCAATATTTTTGCGTTACAAAGATTGTGAACATTTTCCATGGTTTTACCAAAGACCGAGTTGTTAGCGAGTTTAAAAAAGTCTTGATCAATGCGGTGTTTGGCTTGTTTACGTAAATTGGTATTTTTATCGATATAGTTATACATGTACATCCACGACTGTTGGCGAAATCGAATTACACAGTGCACTTTGGTCAATTTTAGACCGAGTTGTAAATACAGTTGCAATAGCCGATAATGTACGACGTATTCTTTTTTAGTCCCCATTGTGGCAATGAGTTTTTTAGTGGGCGGAGCTTTATTACCGAGTAATAATTTTTGGTTAGGGCTAAAGAGCTCTAAATCGATTTTTATGTTTTCAGGTGCTAGAGGATAATTGTTATGAAGATCGTGTAAATCAGGCAGGTATTCGAGATCTACTTCAATCATATATCCATAGTTACCAAAGGGATCTAACTTGCGAATGAAATCTGTTGTGAAATATTCTAGGTTTTCAACCCAACAAAAGTTGGCAAGTGGTAAAGTTTGCGACATAGCCCATCCATAGAGATTATTTGCATCAAAATATATCAGATAAGTTGAGGGTTTTTCGGGATCATAATCAGATAGATATTTATTATTCGCTTTTGCTAGCCGTTTACCCCCTACGCACGAGACGCCTCCTAGTTTGCCTTTAAAGAAACGCATATTGATGTCTGAAAAGCTCGAGTTGGGTTTTACTACCTTGATCATATATCCATAGTTTACCAAAGGGATCCAAAAACTATTACTTGGTAATAAAGCTCCGTGCACTAAAAAACTCACAGTAAAACCCAACAAAGAGTAAAAAAAAATCCAGGGGCCGTATAATAATTTGCAGGATTGAGACCATAATTCCGATAACACGTTTCTCCAAAGTTTGAAAACACATCTGCTAAGGGCAAGGTGTCCGTTTTGATGTATGTTTGTGATAATCGCCAAGGATTTTATATCCAAACGTTGCCCAGACTTTTTGCTCGTGAAGATATTCTTTTTCAGAAATGTTATCTCGTTTGAGTAAAGAATAAAACTCTTCTTTGGATGGTAATTGCATTTCGTTAAATCGATCAAACGAGTCAATATATTCATATATATTTATTTTGTAAAAGTAAATTATTGTTTGCCGAGTTTGGCGATAATTTATGCGTTACTTTGGGCATTAAAAAGTTTGTCTCTCAGACATGCTTCAACAATTTTAGCCCTTAAATACACCCTTTACGTGACAGTGATCTTTGACTTTAGGATTTTTAGAAAAACGTTTGTCACACACTAAACAACGGTTGTCACCTGTTTGAGTAAAGAATAAAATGCTTCTTTGGGTCGTAATTGCATTTCATTAAATCGATCAAATGAGTCCATATATTCATATGGATAAATGCCTTGTTGTTAAAGTAAATTATTGTTTGCCAAGTTTGGCTATAATTTATGCGTTAATTTGCGTGTTCAAAAAAGTTTGTCTCTCGGACACGATTCAACAATTTTAGCCCTTAAATACACCCGTTACTTGACAGTGATCTCTGACTTTTGGATTTTTAGAAAAACGTTTGTCACACACTAAACAACAGTTGTCACCTGGGATGTCTGACTTTGCCGGCTTGTTACACCAACATTCACTTTTAAAATAGGAAATAAGTTTTTCACAAATCCTACACGTTCTGACATAATTAAATTTTTCTTTTTCCTTGGGAGTGAGTTCCAAAGGCTCGGGGTCTGCAAAGATATCGTTGATTTTTTCAACTTTTTCCATGAGACTTTGAATAAATATTTGCGCCACATTTGGGTCTCTCAGTTATTTGTTCCCCTGTAAAGGTTATTACTAATTTTGTTACCATCGCAATGCATGACCATATAATAAAAACCACAAGCGACAGTGTGATATTCATGCGTTGTGCCTTGTAAATCTGGGAGCGCTGGTTTTCAACTACGCGATACCGTGCCCCAGTACAGTAGCCATTCAACATTCAACACAACGTGATAGCTTGTGTGTGTTGAAACGTCTGAAATCAGTCTGTGGGCCTTACGGCTGCTCGTTCGTACATTTAACCCTACAAAGATCACCTTCTGTTGAGATTTATAGACAAGGCTCTAGCCTGATTATAAACCATACATAATTATCGGGTTCTTGTAGACTCCATTCTAGTAGTTATTCGACATTAGAAATCACTCGCCACAGTTATTAGCAAACACAGCTAATAGAGTACCCCGTGTACACCTAACAACCAATACGGGACGGTATACTTCCATCCCAACGGACGCGTCTCTAGCCGCTCAGGGACGATCCGGTTGTGCTGTCCGCGTCGCACACCTGAAGAAGACAGTGTCCTCGTTGGTCCTGCTCCCACCGAAGGGGTGCGACGTCACACTAAGATCGATTCAAAATCAGCATGAATGACAAACAGCATTTTTATTTGTGTCGTGTGTTTGTTTCTAAAACTGGTTTAGAAAACCATTTATTGCCACATACACAAACAGGAAAGACACATTACCAGCACACTGTCATAAAAGTTGGTACCTTAATCTTGCCCTAACTTACTCTTTATAATGGGTTTTGCGGTTTTTGTCATAAAAAACGAGAGCTGGGGGGTTGGGTTGCAGGCTGTACATGGGCAGTAACCCACGTTATTTGCGGTCAGGTAATCGCCACAGTTGATTGGTTAACAAAGTGAAATGGGTATAGCAGCACTCACCGGTCAATACTGAATGTTGTAAAGTCACCTCCATAGTATTGACGCAGCGTTTCCTGGGGGCGGGCCTTAGACTAAAGTAATGTTGGAAACTACTGTTGCCAATAATTTATTTTTCTCATTTACACAAATCCTGAGGGGGTAGGGTATGTATCTCCCCACCTTTGGTGGTGGGAGGATGGGCCGTGGAATCATCCCACACTTTTTTTGTGATAAACAAAAAAGTTGATTTGTAAAATGATTTTAATATGCTATTCTGAGTTTGACGATTTTATGTACAATGTTTATAATGAACATTGCCCCATAGTACATGGTGTGGCATTGATTTATAATATATACTCTTTTTAAGACATGGTCACTTTTCCTGTATAAACTGCTTTCTCTTTTCTCTTTGGCAGCCATTTAATGGCAAACATCAACAATCATACTGATACAAGAACGGATTCACTAATTAACCTTGGATGACTGGTCGATGATACAATCGTGCCTGGCATTAATTTTGTTCATTAATTGCAAAACACGTTTCTTTTGTTGGTGGGTTGTACATGTGATAAATTATTATCAAAAAATTACTACGCAAAGAAAGAAATTAATTTAAACAAAGAAAGAAAGAAAAATTCGCCAGGAAACAGACTTTTTAAACAACCGTCTATCTACCGGTACATTGCATGGAAAAAGAGAATCCAACCCACATGTCTCGTGGATTGGAATATAAGTGAAATTTTTCTTGTATCAATTATCTAAAAGCCGCAAAAGGCTGTCTAAAGGGTCTGTTTCTGCCATACCCAAATATTTGAAATCCGCTGGGGACATAAATTCTATAAAGCTGTCTGGGCCTCAGTTATTCATCCCCCAACTATGTATTTGTATAGTCAAAGGTTTTAATGAAGGGTCCAAAATTTTATCAAATAAGCTTTAATGTAAAAGTGTTCTGAATTAAGAGGGACTTATTTTATTCACAGAGCTACAAGAACATCATTCCATTAGGATCTTGCAATGACGATTGAAGACTGCAATTACAAAGGACTAGGACTAAAACTGGCAGTCAAATTTGTTACATTTTGACATCTCAAGCTCTCATTCATCACATGGTTTTCCCTATTGTACAGTGTACATCTCCTGATATTCGGTTTCCATTCATTCCAAAGACCTTATTTATGGAATCTATATGGGATTTTTCTTGCAAAACAATGTTCCAAATTATATATTTGAAATAGGACTCAGTTGACCGAGTCCCCAATTTCAAGAAATTAAGGCTTCCTTTAATTGTGGACAGTTTTAAAGTCACATTTTCCGTTTAATTGTGTTGAAGTGTGGTTGCCGGTGAAAAAGGGGATGCGAGTGGGCTTAGAAAGGGGTGCAAATTGTCTCGCCAGATTGACCGTGTCAGACTGGGCTGGTTGCCGGTGAAAAAAGGGGATGCAAGTGGGCTGAGAAAGAGATGTGAATTGCCTCACCGGTTTGACCATGTCAGACGGAGCTGGTTGACGGCAAAAAAAGGGATGCGAGAGGGCTGAGAAAGGGATGCGAATTGCCTCGCCAGATTGACCGTGTAGACAGGGCTGGTTGCCGATGAAAAAAAGGGATGCGACTGGGCTGAGAAAGGGATGCGAATTTCCTCGCGGGTTTGACCGTGTCAGAGAGAGCTGGTTGGCGGTAATAAAAGGGGATGCGAGTGGGCTGAGAAAGGGATGCGAATTGCCTCGCCGGATTAACCGTGTAGACAGGGCTGGTTGCCGATGAAAAAAGGGGATGCGACTGGGCTGAGAAAGGGATGTGAATTTCCTCGCTGGATTGACCATGTCAGACTGGGCTGGTTGCTGGTGAAAAAAGGGAATGCGAGTGGGCTGAAAAAGGGTTGCGGATTGCCTCGCTGGATTAAACGTGTCAGACAGAGCTGGTTGCCGGTGAAAAAAGGGATGCGAGTTTGGTGTGGAATTTTCATTCTAGTCAGTAGGGGGCGCATGCCTAATATGAGGTGACAATTCGATTGAACCTGTAGAAGTACCCTTTTCGTCACAATTATTGCTAACGTTACATTCACTTCTACACATGAAAATAATGCTAAATATACCTCTGATATAAAGGAGATATGATGATGCCGCTATAGCATCTTAGATAAGAAGTTGGTTTCAAAATGTCTGTAGTTGTAATCGCCAGCATGCACTTCAATGTTGTTACTGGGAAAACGATTTAATAAACTACACTTAAAGTTTACCTTTGCCAAATACTGAAAATTATCGGTAACTGTTACATCAATATAGAACAGCAAAAGTGAAGACCTTAAACATTAGGTTTTTATTGAATTTACATTTCCAAACTAAATTAAAAATTAAAGTTTAAATTGATACGGTGATGAAAGATTTCTTTAAGTTAACTACTTGTTTAACATACAGTTCAGCTGATTTTTCTGTCACGGTCAACATTGTTAAATTATTTGTGATACACGAAACAGGAATTTTTCAGACTTTGCGGCACATTTGTGACATTTCATATAAATGACATGCAAAAACTATCCAGTAATAGTTGCACTAGCGCTAACATTCCTGTTTTGTATTGGTCTTAAAAGTCCGTTCTTTTGATGACCATGCTTGAACTGCTAAATGACAAAATAATTGAACAGTGACAGCAATATTCATTTATGCTCTCTTTTCAACATTTCTTACATCTTAGCTTGTAATTCAATTGTTGCATGCGCACTGATATTCAATGTCGAAAATGTATTTCATGAAATTTCAATTTCAGCATTTTTCTTTTGTTATCCTTATGTTTGTACACAGCCCATCCCACAAAATAAGGGTTTCTATTAAAGAAAGTGTGGGTTTGAACACGATCATTCAAGTGGGGAATTAATAAGTAGTATTGTTTGAATTCACCGATGTACATGTATGTCGGGTCGTATCCCTTGGCATATTTTTCCATTTCTACGCATGCTTTTATTATTCCGCGTTGTTTTACAGGCGTAGCATATTTTTACTTGCGACAAGAAATTGTTCTAGCGTGTCCTGTCAACACTCAACCCCCCAATCAGTACACAAGTTTGAAACAAGATGCAACACTACCTCTGTGCTTAGGATGAAGAATAGCTAACTCTTGCATTCATCTCAGCTTTCACAGTGGCAGTTTGTCTTCTAGAAGCAAAGAAACCAGGCAATTGTTGTCGGAGATGCTTGATTATTTCCATGGAAACATGGAAATGCCGTGCAGAGTTAACCTGGACATACGTATACGTATCTCCACAAGAAATAAATATCAATTGTATCCAAACTGAAACTAAATTCCCACGGGAAAATCGATTACAAAAATCAATATGAGAGGGTACCCTAATCCAGTAAGCAAATAGAAAAATTTGTTTCAATAAATTTTAAGTTTTTGTTCAAAGAAACCTCGCCCAAGGTCTGTGCTGGTGTAAAACCAATTAGAAATCTGTTCCTTCTTCATCTCCCTTGCCAAACCTCTTTCCGAGGCCTCTGTGGCAGTGGCCATGTTTGACCGTTTGGCGGAATTTTATTCTTGACACCAGCATAGACCTTGAGCGAAGTTTCTTTGAACCCAAACTTGATATCTGTTGTAACAAATTTTTCTATTCGCTTACTGAATTATGGTACCTTTTGATATTAATTTTTGTAATCGATTTTCCCACGGGAATTTAGTTTCAGTTTGGATACACTTTTTTTACCGGCAACCAGCTCTGTCTGACACGGTTAATCCGGCGAGGCAATTCGCATCCCTTTCTCAGCCCACTCGCATCCCCCTTTTTTTTCACCGCCAACCAGCCCAGTTGACACGGTCAATCCGGCCACGCAATTCGCATCCCTTTCTCAGCCCTTTCGCATCCCTTTTTTTTTTTTCTCCGGCAACCAGCCCAGTCTGACACAGTCAATCCGGTGAGGCAATTCGCATCCCTGTCTCAGCCAACTCGCACCCCCTTTTTTACTGGCAACCAGCCCCGTCTGATACTGTCAATCCATCAAGGCAATTCGCGTCCCTTTCTCAGCCCACATGCATCCCCTTTCATTCACCAGGAACCAGCCCAGTTTGACACGGTCAATTTGGTGAGGCAATTCGCATCCCTTTCTCGGCCCACTCGCATCCCCTTTTTTTTACCCTCAACCAGCTCTGTCCGACACGGTTAATCCGGCGAGGCAATTCGCATCCCTTTTTCAGCCCACTCGCATCCCCCTTTTTTTTCACCGCCAACCAGCCCCGTTTGACACGGTCAATCCAGCGAGGAAATTCGCATCCCTGTCTCAGCCAACTCGCACCCCCTTTTTTTACCGGCAACCAGTCTTGTCTGACACGGTCAATCCATCGAGGCAATTCGCATCCCTTTCTCAGCCCACATGCATCCCCGTTCATTCACCGGCAACCAGCCCAGTCTGACATGGTCAATTTGGTGAGGCAATTCGCATCCCTCTCTCAGCCCACTCGCATCCCCTTTTTTTACCGGGAACCAGCTCTGTCCGACACGGTCAATTCCGTGAGGCAATTCGCATCCCTTTCTCAGCCCACTCACATCCCCTTTTTCACCGCCAACCAGCCCCGTTTGACACGGTCAATCCAGGGAGGAAATTTGCATCCCTTTCTCAGCCCACTCGCACCCCCTTTTTTCACCGGCAACAGGCTCTGTCTGACACTGTTAATCCGGCGAGGCAATTCGCATCCCTTTCTCAGCCCATTTGCATCCCCTTTTTTTTACTGGCAACCAGCCCATTCTGACATGGTTAATCCGGCAAGGCAATTCGCATCCCTTTCTCAGTCCTTTTAGCATCCCCTTTTTTCACTGCCAACCAGCCCCGTTTGACGCAGTTAATCCAGCAAGGAAATTTGCATCCCTTTCTCAGCCCACTTGAACCCCTTTTTTACCGGCAACCAGCCCCGTCTGTCTGACACGGTCAAACTGGCGAGGCAATGCGCATCCCTTTCTCAGCCCAGTTGCATCCCTTTTTTTTTCACCGGCAACCAGCCTCGTCTGACACGGTCAATCCGGTGAGGCAATTTGCATCCCTTTCTCAGCCCACTCGCATCCCCCTTTTTTTACCCTCAACCAGCTCTGTCTGACACGGTTAATCCGGCGAGGCAATTCGCATCCCTTTTTCAGCCCACTCGCATCCCCCTTTTTTTTCACCGCCAACCAGCCCCGTTTGACACGGTTAATCCAGCGAGGAAATTTACATCCCTTTCTCTGCCCACTCGCACCCCCTTTTTTTACCGGCAACCAGTCCTGTCTGACACGGTCAATCCATCGAGGAAATTCGCATCCCTGTCTCAGCCAACTCGCACCCCCTTTTTTCACCGCCAACAAGCTCTGTCTCGTACGTTTAATCCAGCAAGGCAATTCGCATCCCTTTCTCAGCCCACTCGCATCCCCTTTTTTCACTGCCAACCAGCCCCGTTTGACGCGGTTAATCCAGCAAGGAAATTTGCATCCCTTTCTCAGCCCACTTGCACCCCCCTTTTTTACCGGCAACCAGCCCCGTCTGTCTGACACGGTCAAACCGGCAAGGAAATTCGCATCCCTGTCTCAGCCAACTCGCACCCCCTTTTTTACTGGCAACCAGCCCCGTCTGACACGGTCAATCCATCGAGGCAATTCGCGTCCCTTTCTCAGCCCACATGCATCCCCGTTCATTCACCAGGAACCAGCCCAGTCTGACACCGTCAATTTGGTGAGGCAATTCGCATCCCTTTCTCAGCCCACTCGCATCCCGGTTTTTTACCCTCAACCAGCTCTGTCTGACACGGTTAATCCGGCGAGGCAATTCGCATCCCTTTTTCTGCCCACTCGCATCCCCCTTTTTTTCACCGCCAACCAGCCCCGTTTGACACGGTCAATCCAGCGAGGAAATTCGCATCCCTGTCTCAGCCAACTCGCACCCCCTTTTTTTACCGGCAACCAGTCTTGTCTGACACGGTCAATCCATCGAGGCAATTCGCATCCCTTTCTCTGCCCACTCGCATCCCTTTTTTCACTGGCAACCAGCCCCGTCTGACACGGTCAATTCCGCGAGGCACTTCGCATCCCTCTCTCAGCCCACTCACATCCCTTTTTTTACCGGGAACCAGCTGTGTCCTACACGGTCAATTCCGTGAGGCAATTCGCATCCCTTTCTCAGCCCACTCACATCCCTTTTTTTTTACCGCCAACCAGCCCCGTTTGACACCCTCAATCCAGCGAGGAAATTTGCATCCCTTTCTCAGCCCACTCACACCCCCTTTTTTCACCGGCAACAGGCTCTGTCTGACACTGTTAATCCGGCGAGGCAATTCGCATCCCTTTCTCAGCCCATTTGCATCCCCTTTTTGTAACTGGCAACCAGCCCATTCTGACATGGTTAAACTGGCAAGGCAATTCGCATTCCTTTCTCAGCCCTTTAGCATCCCCTTTTTTCACTGCCAACCAGCCCCGTTTGACGCGGTTAATCCAGCAAGGAAATTTGCATCCCTTTCTCAGCCCACTTGAACCCCTTTTTTACCGGCAACCAGCTCCGTCTTTCTGACACGGTCAAACCAGCAAGGAAATTCGCATCCCTGTCTAAGCCAACTCGCACCCCCTTTTTTACTGGCAACCAGCCCCGTCTGACATGGTCAATCCATCGAGGCAATTCGCGTCCCTTTCTCAGCCCAATCGCATCCCCTTTTTTTACCAGCAACCAGCTCTGTCTGACACGGATAATTCGGCGAGGCAATTCGCATCCCTTTCTCAGCCCACTCGTACCCCCTTTTTTACCGGCAACCAGCTCTCTGTCTGACACGGTCAATCCGGCGAGGCTATTTGCATCCCTCTCTCAGCCCACTCGCATCCCCTTTTTTTACCGGGAACCAGCTTTGTCCGACACGGTCAATTCCGCGAGGCAATACGCATCCCTTACTCAGCCCACTCACATCCCTTTTTTTCACCGCCAACCAGCCCCGTTTGACACGGTCAATCCAGGGAGGAAATTTACATCCCTTTCTCTGCCCACTCGCACCCCCTTTTTTTACCGGCAACCAGTCCTGTCTGACACGGTCAATCCATCGAGGCAATTCGCATCCCTTTCTCAGCCCACATGCATCCCCTTTCATTCACCAGGAACCAGCCCAGTCTGACATGGTTAAACTGGCAAGGCAATTCGCATTCCTTTCTCAGCCCTTTAGCATCCCCTTTTTTCACTGCCAACCAGCCCCGTTTGACACGGTTAATCCAGCAAGGAAATTTGCATCCCTTTCTCAGCCCACTTGCACCCCCCTTTTTTACCGGCAACCAGCCCCGTCTGTCTGACACGGTCAAACCGGCAAGGAAATTCGCATCCCTGTCTCAGCCAACTCGCACCCCCTTTTTTACTGGCAACCAGCCCCGTCTGACACGGTCAATCCATCGAGGCAATTCGCATCCCTTTCTCAGCCCACTCGCATCCCCTTTTTTTACCGGCAACCAGCTCTGTCTGACACGGTTAATTCGGCGAGGCAATTCGCATCCCTTTCTCAGCCCACTCGCACCCCCTTTTTTACCGGCAACCAGCCCCGTCTGTCTGGCACGGTCAAACTGGCCGGGCAATTCGCATCCCTTTCTCAGCCCATTTGCATCCCCTTTTTTTTCACCGGCAACCAGCTCTGTCTGACACGGTCAATCCGGCGAGGCTATTCGCATCCCTTTCTCAGCCCACTTGCATTCCTTTTTTCACCGCCAACAAGCTCTGTCTCGCACGTTTAATTCGGCAAGGCAATTCGCATCCCTTTCTCAGCCCACTCGCATCCCTTTTTTCACCGGCAACCAGCCCCGTCTGACACGGTCAATCCATCGAGGCAATTCGCATCCCTTTCTCAGCCCACTGGCATCCCCTTTCATTCACCAGGAACCAGCCCAGTCTGACACGGTCAATTTGGTGAGGCAATTCGCATCCCTTTCTCAGCCCTTTCGCATCCCCCTTTTTTTTCACCGCCAACCAGCCCCGTTTGACACGGTCAATCCAGCGAGGAAATTTACATCCCTTTCTCAGCCCACTCACACCCCCTTTTTTTACCAGCAACCAGTCTTGTCTGACACGGTCAATCCAGCGAGGAAATTTACATCCCTTTCTCTGCCCACTCGCACCCCCTTTTTTTACCGGCAACCAGTCCTGTCTGACACGGTCAATCCATCGAGGAAATTCGCATCCCTTTCTCAGCCAACTCGCACCCCCTTTTTTACTGGCAACCAGCCCCGTCTGACACGGTCAATCCATCGAGGCAATTCGCATCCCTTTCTCAGCCCACATGCATCCCCTTTCATTCACCAGGAACCAGCCCAGTCTGACACGGTCAATTTGGTGAGGCAATTCGCATCCCTTTCTCAGCCCACTCGCATCCCCTTTTTTTACTGGCAACCAGCTCTGTCTGACACGGTCAATTCCGCGAGGCAATTCGCATCCCTTTCTCAGCCCACTCACATCCCTTTTTTTCACCGCCAACCAGCCCCGTTTGACACGGTCAATCCAGCGAGGAAATTTGCATCCCTTTCTCAGCCCACTCGCACCCCCTTTTTTTACTGGCAACCAGTCCTGTCTGACATGGTCAATCCATCGAGGCAATTCGCGTCCCTTTCTCAGCCCACATGCATCCCCGTTCATTCACCAGGAACCAGCCCAGTCTGACATGGTCAATCCGGCAAGGCAATTCGCATCCCTTTCTCAGTCCTTTTAGCATCCCCTTTTTTCACTGCCAACCAGCCCCGTTTGAAGCGGTTAATCCGGCAAGGCAATTCGCATCCCTTTCTCAGCCCACTTGCACCCCTCTTTTTTTAGCAGCAACCAGCCCCGTCTTTCTGACACGGTCAAACCGGCGAGGAAATTCGCATCCCTTTCTCAGCCAACTCGCACCCCCTTTTTTACTGGCAACCAGCCCTGTCTGACACTGTCAATCCATCGAGGCAATTCGCGTCCCTTTCTCAGCCCACTCGCACCCCCTTTTTTTCTTGCAACCAGCCCCGTCTGTCTGACACGGTCAAACTGGCCGGGCAATTCGCATCCCTTTCTCAGCCCATTTGCATCCCCTTTTTTTTCACCGGCAACCAGCTCTGTCTGACACGGTGAATCAGGCGAGGCTATTCGCATCCCTTTCTCAGCCCACTTGCATCCCCTTTTTTCACCGCCAACAAGCTCTGTCTCGCACGTTTAATCCGGCAAGGCAATTCGCATCCCTTTCTCAGCCCACTCGCATCCTTTTTTTCACCGGCAACCAGCCCCGTCTGACACGGTCAATCCATCGAGGCAATTCGCATCCCTTTCTAAGCCCACTGGCATTCCCTTTCATTCACCAGGAACCAGCCCAGTCTGACACGGTCAATTTGGTGAGGCAATTCGCATCCCTTTCTCAGCCCTTTCGCATCCCCCTTTTTTTCACCGCCAACCAGCCCCATTTGACACGGTCAATCCAGCGAGGAAATTTACATCCCTTTCTCTGCCCACTCGCACCCCCTTTTTTTACCGGCAACCAGTCCTGTCTGACACGGTCAATCCATCGAGGAAATTTACATCCCTGTCTCAGCCAACTCGCACCCCCTTTTTTACTGGCAACCAGCCCCGTCTGACACGGTCAATCCATCGAGGCAATTCGCGTCCCTTTCTCAGCCCACTCGCATCCCCTTTTTTTACCGGCAACCAGCTCTGTCTGACACGGTTAATTCGGCGAGGCAATTCGCATCCCTTTCTCAGCCCACTCGTACCCCCTTTTTTACCGGCAACCAGCCCCGTCTGTCTGGCACGGTCAAACTGGCCAGGCAATTCGCAGCTCTGTCTCAGCCCATTGGCATCCCCTTTTTTTTCACCGGCAACCAGTTCTGTCTGACACGGTCAATCCGGCGAGGCTATTCGCATCCCTTTCTCAGCCCACTTGCATCCCCTTTTTTCACCGCCAACAAGCTCTGTCTCGCACGTTTAATCCGGCAAGGCAATTCGCATCCCTTTCTCAGCCCACTCGCATCCTTTTTTTCACCGGCAACCAGCCCCGTCTGACACGGTCAATCCATCGAGGCAATTTGCATCCCTTTCTAAGCCCACTGGCATTCCCTTTCATTCACCAGGAACCAGCCCAGTCTGACACGGTCAATTTGGTGAGGCAATTCGCATCCCTTTCTCAGCCCTTTCGCATCCCCCTTTTTTTCACCGCCAACCAGCCCCGTTTGACACGGTCAATCCAGGGAGGAAATTTACATCCCTTTCTCAGCCCACTCGCACCCCCTTTTTTTACCGGCAACCAGTCCTGTCTGACATGGTCAATCCATCGAGGCAATTCGCGTCCCTTTCTCAGCCCACATGCATCCCCGTTCATTCACCAGGAACCAGCCCAGTCTGACATGGTCAATCCGGCAAGGCAATTCGCATCCCTTTCTCAGTCCTTTTAGCATCCCCTTTTTTCACTGCCAACCAGCCCCGTTTGACGCGGTTAATCCAGCAAGGAAATTTGCATCCCTTTCTCAGCCCACTTGAACCCCCTTTTTACTGGCAACCAGCCCCGTCTTTCTGACACGGTCAAACCGGCGAGGAAATTCGCATCCCTGTCTAAGCCAACTCGCACCCCCTTTTTTACTGGCAACCAGCCCCGTCTGACACGGTCAATCCATCGAGGCAATTCGCATCCCTTTCTCAGCCCACTCGTACCCCCTTTTTTACCGGCAACCAGCCCCGTCTGTCTGGCATGGTCAAACTGGCCGGGCAATTTGCATCCCTTTCTCAGCCCAT
The DNA here is from genome assembly GCF_054643075.1 of Acanthaster planci. Taxonomy (NCBI): domain Eukaryota; kingdom Metazoa; phylum Echinodermata; class Asteroidea; order Valvatida; family Acanthasteridae; genus Acanthaster; species Acanthaster planci. The sequence goes on along the minus strand of NC_141785.1, from coordinate 4,305,781 downwards.
TTGCATCCCCTTTTTTTTCACCGGCAACCAGCCCCGTCTGACACGGTCAATCCATCGAGGCAATTCGCATCCCTTTCTAAGCCCACTGGCATTCCCTTTCATTCACCAGGAACCAGCCCAGTCTGACACGGTCAATTTGGTGAGGCAATTCGCATCCCTTTCTCAGCCCTTTCGCATCCCCCTTTTTTTCACCGCCAACCAGCCCCATTTGACACGGTCAATCCATCGAGGCAATTCGCATCCCTTTCTCAGCCCACTCGCATCCCCTTTTTTTACCGGCAACCAGCTCTGTCTGACACGGTTAATCCGGCGAGGCAATTTGCATCCCTTTCTCAGCCAACTCGCACCCCCTTTTTTACTGGCAACCAGCCCCGTCTGACACTGTCAATCCATCGAGGCAATTCGCGTCCCTTTCTCAGCCCACTTGCATCCCCTTTTTTTACTGGCAACCAGCTCTGTCTGACACGGTCAATTTGGTGAGGCAATTCGCATCCCTTTCTCAGCCCACTGGCACCCCCTTTTTTTCTTGCAACCAGCCGCTTCTGTCTGACACGGTCAAACTGGCCAGGCAATTCGCATCCCTTTCTCAGCCCATTTGCATCCCGTTTTTTTTCACCGGCAACCAGCTCTGTCTGACACGGTCAATCCGGCGAGGCTATTCGCATCCCTTTCTCAGCCCACTTGCATCCCCTTTTTTCACCGCCAACAAGCTCTGTCTTGCACGTTTATTCCGGCGAGGCAATTCGCATCCCTTTCTCAGCCCACTCGCATCCTTTTTTTCACCGGCAACCAGCCCCGTCTGACACGGTCAATCCATCGAGGCAATTCGCATCCCTTTCTCAGCCCACTGGCATCCCCTTTCATTCACCAGGAACCAGCCCAGTTTGACACGGTCAATTTGGTGAGGCAATTCGCATCCCTTTCTCGGCCCACTCGCATCCCCCTTTTTTTTACCCTCAACCAGCCCCGTTTGACACGGTCAATCCAGCGAGGAAATTTACATCCCTTTCTCTGCCCACTCGCACCCCCTTTTTTTACCGGCAACCAGTCCTGTCTGACACGGTCAATCCATCGAGGCAATTCGCATCCCTTTCTCAGCCCACTCGCATCCCCTTTTTTTACCGGCAACCAGCCCCGTCTGACACAGTCAATCCATCGAGGCAATTCGCATCCCTTTCTCAGCCCACTCACATCCCTTTTTTTCACCGCCAACCAGCCCCGTTTGACACGGTCAATCCAGCGAGGCAATTCGCGTCCCTTTCTCAGCCCACCCGCATCCCCTTTTTTTGCCGGCAACCAGCTCTGTCTGACACGGTTAATTCGGCGAGGCAATTCGCATCCCTTTCTCAGCCCACTCGCATCCCCCTTTTTTTTCACTGCCAACCAGCCCCGTTTAACACGGTCAATCCAGGGAGGCAATTCGCATCCCTTTCTCAGCCCACTCGTACCCCCTTTTTTACCGGCAACCAGCCCCGTCTGTCTGGCACGGTCAAACTGGCCGGGCAATTCGCATCCCTTTCTCAGCCCATTTGCATCCCCTTTTTTTTTGTAGCTCTGTGAATAAAACAAGTCCCTCTTAATTCAGAACACTTTTACATTAAAGCTTATTTGATAAAATTTTGGACCCTTCATTAAAACCTTTGATTATACAAATACATAGTTAGGGGACGAATAACTGAGGCCCAGACAGCTTTATAGAATTTATGTCCCCAGCGGATTTCAAATATTTGGGTATGGCAGAAACAGACCCTTTAGACGGCCTTTTGCAGCTTTTAGATAATTGATACAAGAAAAATTTCACTTATATTCCAATCCACGAGACATGTGGGTTGGATTCACTTGTTCCATGCAATGTACCGGTAGATAGACGGTTGTTTAAAAAGTCTGTTTCCTGGCGAATTTTTCTCTCTTTCTTAGTTTAAATTAATTTCTTTCTTTGCGTAGTAATTTTTTGATAATAATTTATCACATGTACAACCCACCAACACAAGAAACATGTTTTGCAATTAATGAACAAAATTAATGCCAGTCACGATTGTACCATCGACCAGTCATCCAAGGCTAATTAGTGAATCCGTTCTAGTATCAGTATGATTGTTGATGTTTTCTATTAAATGGCTGCCAAAGAGAAAAGGGAAAGCAGTTTATACAGGATAAGTGACCATGTCTTGAAAAGAGTATATATTATAAATCAACGCCACACCATGTACTATGGGGGCAATGTTCATTATAAACATTGTACATAAAATCGTCAAACTCAGAATAGCATATTAAAATCATTTTACAAATCAACTTTTTTGCTCATCACAAAAAAGGTGTGGGGTGATTCCACGGCCCATCACCAACGGTGGGGAGATACATAACCTACCCCCTCAGGATTTGTGTAAATGAGAAAAATAAATTATTGGCAACAGTAGTTTCCAACATTACTTTAGTCTAAAGCCCGCCCCCAGGAAACGCTGCGTCAATACTATAGAGGTGACTTTACAACATTTACAACCGGTCACTGCTGCTATACCCGTTTCACTTTGTTAACCAATCAACTGTGGCGATTACCTGACCGCAAATAATGTGGGCTACTGCCCAAGGCAGCCTGCAACCCAACCCCCCAGCTCTCGTTTTTTATGACAAAAACCACAAAACCCAGTATAAAGAGTAAGTTAGGGCAGGATTAAGGTACCAACTTTTAGGACAGTGTGCTGGTAATTAATGCGCGATTCAGCCCAAGATTCTGGTCTGGATACTGACTCCTATGCTGACCGCCCTATTATATGAACAGTCTGTTCCCACACTGCACTTGACCACAAGTGCACTTTCCACCTTCAGTGTCTTGTTCTCCATCATTTCGGAGCAAATTTCACCATTATTTTGACCAGCTAAGGGTAAGATTTTAGGTTTATACATCTTAGAGATTAATGTATAATATTTTGCATTTTTTACACGTCGTCAAAACTCATTTTAATGCATTCCTGGGCCACATCAATGCCAGCTTAACATGTAGCTTCATGCATCCATCTTCACGCATTCCTGCTGTGCCTTTGTCCCCATGACGTCATCAACCCAACGTAAACACAAAGTGACCTCGCGTGTTTCCGAAATCAGCCTAGTTGGTTGTGGAAAGAAATCGCCTCCTATTTCTCTCGTATTCATTTTCCGGAGTACATGTAAATCATTGTACTGGTTTTTGGGTGGCTAATCTACATGTACATGTAAATGTACATGTACAATGCCTGCAAAATTCCAGATGTCTAAGTATTTGAAGCCTTTTTAATACCACTTTTAATAAAAAGACCGCTTGCAACCTGCCAAGCTTATAAATTAAATGTTATCTTCAAACTGTAGACAAGGTAGCTAGGACTCGGTTATGTGGACTTGTCAGCTGTGAGGGGCAAATGCCACCAAACCAGTTTGCAAAGCCCACACAGCTGTGAAGAATGAAACTTCGACGTAAGTAGGAAGGCCTTCGTTGCCTCAGCACAGTCGTTGTGAGAAGAGAGTGGAGAGAGAGTGGAGACTGTGTTGTCCATGCCGAGCCTTTTATAAACGCGTCATGTGCCAAGGGTTACAGAGAATAGGACAGTGCTTCACCTACTCTAGTCTGGCTTTTTATTTACAACCACCTGGCTGCTTTCTTGGGTCAAAGAAACTATATGACGGAATTTACTACAGTGCTGTCGGGACTTGGCAAACATATGGTACCCTGGTATTGAGACCAATTGTGGTGGTAAATCATGCCTCAACCAGATCTCAGTGACTGCATGTATGTCAATATTGTGGCTAAATAAGACACACTCGAGTTTGTCAAGCTTACTGTTGGCAGAACGTGCATTACAGTTTAGAAAGGATGATAAGTTAACTTTCAATTCTTGTAGATGAAAGGGGGATGGGGGTAAGATTGGCAAAGTTACATTTTTGACCAGTTATTCTAGGCTTCGTATGCACAGGATTGATGATAGTTGGTATTTGTGTGACCTAGTGGTTAGGGTTTGTAGCTTCTGATAATAGGGTCAGGTGTTCGAATCCAGCTGGTGGCAGCATGTTTCGATCTTGGGCAAGTCATTTTACCCCTGTGTGCCTCTCTCCACCCAGGAGTAAATGAGTACCTGTGAGGGCAGACACGGTTATGTTTAGCTGTTTGCGCTGACATGGCAGCACTGGGCAAGTACAATGTATTCTCCCCAGGGAGCTGAGATGGTTTTATAAGGAATGCTCAGATGATGTGAACCTAATGTTGAAGGGATAATGATAATCTGTGCCTTTGAATGGTAGTTTCCAGATACTGTTAGTATCATAAATTCTCTGATTCTTATTATTACATGTACATGTAGCCTGCCGTAATATTTGTGTTTTTGAGTTCCTCCTCTGGTTCCCTGCGTTTAGTCGAATATCAAGTTCAACAGTTATGTTCCAAACTTGCTGGGGCAGATCGGTCTTCAGGGCAGTAGGCCATGCTGTAATGGCAGACACTGTGTGTTTGATTTGGTTGCTGGATTTAAATCTCCATTTCATCCTCTGGACAAGGGTTAAGTTGTGCATCACCACAACAAATTATTGGAAAGTTCAACTTGAGTTACATGTAGCATAGTAGCTGGTAACAGCTTTGTGATATGCTCTGTGGTGTGCTTTCTGATGACAAGTTGGTGCGTGGTTGGCATTGACAACTTTTTGGGTTGTAACACTGTTGCAAGACCACACACAATATATACCGAAGGACACATACCTTGTTCATGTTGATTTAAGCTTTAAGTTTATTTGTTGAAACCTGATAGTTAGAATGACAGACCAATTCACATGAAAGGAGACTGCATTAAGTGTGAAAGGAAGACAGTGCAAATGGTTGTCTAATCCTTGGGTTTATGATCATTAGGAACTCAAATGCCACAACACCAGGCAAGTTCACAGTCCGAAAGTTGTCCCACTGATGCGCAAACCCCTGTGCTGAAGCTTTTCACACACAGCACATCGAAAATTAAACTTTAAAGACCAAAAATATAAAAAAATGTGGATCAGTGCTACAGATACATGTAGTGGCTGCCCCATGTAAAGACGCCCTCTTCCAAGCTGTTGAACGGTGTATGGAAGATTTTGACATAATCAGTTTGAAACGTTGACTGTCATTTAAAATAAACCAAAGATGTTATTCTCTCTAAGCACTGCTTCTTGACTGCAAAACTTGTTATTTTCCATTCTTTTTTATAACCACCTTAACCCCTTCAGTCATGTTCTTATAAATTATTTTACCAGGATTGTTTGGTTAACTTGTGTGCATGAAGACCATAGATTCATCCCGAATGAGCTGTTGTCCACTTTTTCTTCCATGTACATGTAGGCCGGTCAAGTCAGATCAGCTGCTGTCCTCCGAGGTCACGGTGGCCTGAACATCACAACCACGTGTGATGATTTTCTTGTCAAAGGACGTTTGCCAGAGAAATCAGTGGATAGGAGCACAAGTACAGTAAGTCAGTTGAATATAGGCCTATTTGCTCTCAAACAAGAGAATATCCAGCCATTACTAGCTGTGAAAATCAGAAAGAAAATGCTGAAATACCCTCATGAGGATTACTAGATGAATCCATCATCTTGAGGCTGAAAATTAACTAACAACAGTGGAGTTGTTTATTTATGGGAACGCTTGTTTTTTGTCCAACAATTGATCATGCTTTAGTAGTGCAGCACGTCTAACCAAGTAATTAATCCCTTTTCTGACAGGCTCTTGACCAATCAAAAGGCCAGATTTGGCCCTATACGATCCTCATTTAAAAAAAAGTTGAACGGGAATGTACCATTTTACACAGGGGTGCCGGGCAATTTTGAACAGATAGGATTAAGGAACGTACCATTTTATGTACATGTATGTGGTTGGCTTAAACTAGACATGTTCATGTATATGGTGAGTGATGTCATCTGTAAAAATTGAAATAACATAATGGTATAGGAATTTATTTACAATTGTAAGTAGCCCCACTGTATTCATAAAATACATCTCCCCTTAAAATAAATGCATGATAAGAATCAAAAGAAAGAAGAAATATGATGTATGAAACTTGGGAAATATGGAACTACTGTAAGTAGAAATTCAGTACCGATAGAGTAAGTTGGTGCAATCTTTCCTTGCATAGTGGAGGACACCCTCTTGAACTGTTTATCCTTACGTACCCTCGTAATAGCCTCAGTACATGTAATCGACTCGGTGAAGATCAGAAGGGATCAATGAAGTCACAACGTTGAGTCATTGATGGACGACACACGTTCAAACATCAGCCAAACCTGTCCCATATCTAGTCGTGTCGTGTTTCATACGGGAGGCCTAGATCTAACATAAATTCCCTGTGAAGCACAATTTGCACGACTGATCATAGCCAAAACCATCAAATTAAGTTACACCATTGATACAGAAACAATGTAATGACCTTAAAACATGCCTAGGACCATGAAGGTACATGTACATGAAAAGTCTTGAAAACAGGTGAATGTAAACCCACTGTATAAGAAACTATACTAAGAGTACAGCACACTGTCCAATCCACCGCTCTCTCTAATCCACAGATTGAAGGTTCAAATGTGTTACTGTTTGGGGAACCAAACTTTAAATAACCCTCACTGAACAGACGGTTATGTGCAGCCTATTGGGAAAGTACTAGCACATGGTAGCTGGCCTTTGGAAGGTTTGATGTTTGAATGGTCTGAATACTGATCCCTGCAGAGTCCAAGAGAGTTCTTTTGAATTTGACAACATCGCAACCCATTGAATCATTACAGTCTCTGTAAGAAATGCCAAGCTTGTTAACTATATCAGCAAATAAGATGATGTGATTACGCGTTGTCGTTTGATTGACACTATGCATGAAAGGCATGGCAGTTGCATGCAGAAATCATACAAACTTCCTTCAATGCGCGGATGAAAACAACAAAACCTTTAGCAGAGAGCGTCAACTGTTTCAGTTAGCCCTTCCATGCTTTTTATCGACATGAAACAAATTATGAAATCTTCAAAAATGATCAAGATCTTAAAGTTAAAGCATGTCAAGCACAATCCTTTCAAACAAATTAAAACAAATTAATTGACTTCATTCAAACAGTCATATAAGGGTGTTCATTTGCCCTCTTCTGCTTGGTTTTTCATTTTCACAAGTATCCATTTTCACGTTATCATTGTCCTGAATTTCACATCATGGTGTAAAAAAGCCATACTGGATTACTGCAAGAGTTACTATTTTATCTTTTACACTCAAGGTACCACAAATCTGGTTTTGAAATTACAATAGACTTTAATAACAACCAGTCTTTGAGTATCTGTGTCTTCTGCTTTGTCTGCCTATTCATCTTCGTGAAAAAGTTTGTTAAATTTAGCCGTATGCTACATGTATATGGGTCATTCCATGAAGTTCGGGCACAGTGGGTAATATACACATTCCCACATTCCACATGTGCAGAGTGCTCTTTTGTGGTGAATATTAAACTTGATACATGTTTTATTTTAAAGATCTGTTGAAGCTCTATCAATGTCTACCATACATGGCTAAGAACGTTTGTTCCGTTTGTAAAAAACAAAAGTATAGCGTCCCCATGTCTTTATTGCATGCAAAGAGTGGCATAGAAAGTGTTGTTTTTGTTGTTGAAATAAAAAAAAAAAGCTACCATTTTCTTACTCGGATAGAACTTGTATGTGCACATCATACTGTGAACGAAAAATATCAACACACACTTTGTCAAAGTGAGATGGGTTGTTTACTTTTACCTAATGATTATTTATATCATAATGATGTAATGACAACGTCCTCAATGTCTATTCCACCATTACGTAGTTATAGGGGGGTACAATTCAAAAACAAATATACATAAGTTACAAAATTGTAGATTAAACAAATTATTAGGACCTTGCATTTGCAACTAGTAAACAGATTTCGAAAACACCTCTTTCGGGTGAATCGTGCAACCAATGTAACTAGTGTCGCAGGCGACGTCCCTTCTGCAAAAAACTAATGTCGTGAGCATTTCCTTCAATTTTTGCACCTATCCACCTCTTTGAGAAAGTGGCACATGCTGTATGCCCTTGCAAATAAGTCCGGGAATCCTGTAAACTTTACCTGCGAGTTTGGGAATTTCATTCACAAAACTACACAAGTTCCAAAAGTGACGTCTTTTGGGAAACACCGCATTACGTTGGAACTGAATTATTACACCGGGATTCTTAAAACTGGTTCCTGTAATAAAACAGAAGGAGGTAAGTTTTTACATTTGTTTTATGTGTTTATTGAACCAAAATACTCACAAAAAGTTGGGAAAATCACCACAATGCGTAACATGTAGCTGAACAACCGACAACCCATGCTAATTCTTGTCAATTGTACCTGCTGTCCCCTTCAAAATTACATTACGTTGTTGTTTACATTCACGTTTCTGAGGCAAATGAGAAATAATAACAAGCCAGAAATGCCATTCAAAACCTGAATTATGAAAGATGGTTTATATTGACGTATTTCTCGGTACACGTTTTGTTTTGGACTTGAGTGTTTGCCCTGTGTGTCCGAAAATGCACGATGGCGTAACGCATTTTTGTGTTCCACGCCGTCCCTGGGATATTACTGTTGGTCGGTATTCGCTAGGGCCTTTTACAAATGACATGGCCGTGTTTTGGGGCGAATGAGCTTGTTTCATTTTATTTCCATATTTCCTAAAACATTTTTAATAATACGAGCCTTGAAAAAAATTATAAGATTCTTTAAATGTAAGAAATATCGGTGAGGGACACACTGACATAAGGGTACTTTTTGAGAATGTGTCGTCCCTATTACGTCAGGACTCGGTTGATATAAATGACGCTAGGTGGTTTTGTTTACTTGGTTCGTGATTGAAAACAAGCACATGTATATTAAAATGCTCTTTACTTAAAATACTCATTCTTTTTTTTTCTTTTTGTTGTTGAGATAACAGTCACCATTATGCACCATGGTCACTGACGCAACATATGTTAACGTCCCCTTTGTTATGTCGGCACACATGCTTGTGTATAATGTGCATTTTCTACAGTACAAACTGTTGGGCCTAATCATGTACAAATCAACCTGTGGTGATGTGCCTTGCCTCTATTGTGTAATGCAATGGCTTATGTAGGCCTATGTACATTTATTCATAATGATTGGATCCTAATATACCGGTAGGCCTAATCCTCGTGAATTTTGTTATTAAATTACATTTTTTGTATGTGCAATGACTGAAACAGTTGAGAGTTACGTTTGTACTTCCGATTGTGTAGGCCATGTAAAAAACAGTTTCTTGTCTTTTTTAGAATGGAGGATATGCAAGTTCCCTCCCTCCCAAAAGTTCCTGTGAAACTGTTTGCTTGTGTGAAATTGTGGATACCGAGGCCATTAGAAATCAAATACACTGTATCATTGTTCAGGCTTGGTGCTTTTTATAGCTCCATGGTTCAGGTAATAAATGCAGACTACTCGTGAACAATTTTTTGGAAAAAATGCATCGTGTACAGTACATACGACCTTGGAGGAAAAACCATGCAAACTGCTTTACCAAAACCATGTCATTCCACTAACTGTTTGCCAAAAAATTATTTCTCAGTTCCAAACTGAGCGCATCAGTTTTTGATTTTTGCTTACATGTAACTTTATCAGTATTATTAAGTTTTACTTAGAACAAAGAAAACTGAGAGGAGCGCGACTTGTACCTGCATCTCCGGAATACCATACCGTTCTGTCAGTTTTCTTTGTTCACAGTAAAATGTATTGGAATTCACTTAGTCAGTTTTCCTTGTGTGTTCATGTTTCAGTACATTAGTAAATGCCATTTTCTTTGTTTGTATGTGTTTATGCTCAATAGCTCAATCGCATCATGCCACCTCCAAGACTATGACTGCGGCTGGTTTTAAAGTAACATTGGAAGAGATCCAATGATCAACGTTCAGATTGTCAGCTGGATCTTCACCCTTCAACCTCATTTTCAGTACTCACAACAAGCCGTCATGAAGAAAATGCTCCAGTGCCCAAAACGAAGACAGAATGTTGGAGGAACAAAATGAGAAACAATAACCGAGCTAACTATGAAAAGCAGAAGGAGTTGGATAAGCTGTATTCAGTGAGTTACAGGGCTGGGCTCACTGGTGATAAATTGAAGCATTACAATGAATCTGCCAAACACAGAAAGAGAGCTTTTTGAATAAGAGAAAAAGAAAGGTCAAAACCACAACAGAAGGCACCCAGAAGAGGGAAAGCAGAAACGAATGTTAAAACTAGAGCTCAGAATCAAAAGGCTGCGGAAAAGAGAGAGAAAGCATGATTGAAAAAGCTAGCGCAGCGAGCCAAAGCAGGCTTTAAAGAAGCAGAAAATGCACGTCGCAGGGCAACAAGACAACAGGAGAAGTTGGAATTACTGGAGTAAAGAAGAATGAAGAAAGAACTTGCCAAAAAAGTCGTGAAGAACAAGAGTTGTTGAAAAATTGGCAGCAAGAAGAGGACCTTCTGCAGAAACAGATCAAGAGAGAAAGAAAAAGTCAAGCTCAAAGAAAAGCAGTGTCCAGGGCTTTCCAAAGCCTACCATCATCACCAACCAAGCTGGCAAAGACCATCATCGGAGTTGTTAGAAATAAAAGGACCAGCCCAACAGTAAAAAAAGCTGTCTCGTAGGGTTTCGGTGTGGCTCATCAAGAAGTAAGACGTGTAGTGGGAATATCCGTGGAGAAGCAAATGGAGGAGTTGAAGAAGGCAAGGAAAGGGAAGGATTTGGCAAAGAAACGGAATTTGATGAAATGCTTCAGTTTCATGAAGAAATATGGCCTTCAGCGTCAAGCCTGTAGAATCCTTTCTACGACTGCAAAAACATTTCACTAGGGCATCCGAAGAAAAACAAACTACAGCTACCAAGAGAGCCGTTACTGAGGAATTGAAAGAAATTGTGGAAGACTTCTATGAACAGGAGTCAGTGCAACTACCTGACAAAAAACTAAACTTCTGCCACCATCCATCCAATCATCTGCTGATATCAGTGTCCAGTGTGCACAGAGGCAATGCAAAAGTCTCTTGTCTTCATCAGTTCCGACACCACTCATGACTACCATGCCGTACATGGTTTTGTTGAAGAGGCTGTAAAGCATCTACAAGAGAAACTGGATGTGACCGGGATCATCAGATTTTCTGACGGAGCATCAAGTCAATACAAAAGTAGAGGGCCATTCTTGGATATTGCTATGGCGGCGTATGATTTCAGAGATATTGAAATGGAGCACCATTATTTCGGTTCAAGGCATGGCAAAGGTCTACTAGCTACTAATGCTGTTTAAGCAGGAACAGCAGTCATCCAAAATGCTTCTGACCTGGCCGACTTTGCAAAGAAACTGAATAAAATACCAGAGGATTGGCAATGCCTACATTTTCAGCAAACAGTGTTTATGGTAGAAAAGATTGATCGAGATAGGGGTCATGACAGTATTGGGCTCAGGACTGTCAAAGGGACCAGGAAGGTACACAGCGTCAAAGGAGCTACCTGCATCGGGAAAGTAAAGATATGAGACCAATCCTGTTTCTGCAGTTCATGTTTTAGTGGAGACCATTCATCTTGCCACAACAAGGATTATGTCGAGGACTAGAAGGAAGTGGATCTGTTAACCAGGCCAAAGACTTGCTAACAGACAGGTACGTTGCTATCAAGCTTTTTTCCCCTAAGGCGTAAACTCGCCTGACCCTCAAATTATGCATAATGAAACTTCATAGTTGCATTTAATCAAACCAAAACAGCAGTGTCTCAAGTAAGGATTCTACATGCATTGCATTTTGTTTTCAGAAAAAGAGACCAGTCTACAACCAGCGACACATACTCACCATAAACCAGAACAGGACCAGATGAACACTGACAACAGTGAATACATGAATCTTCAAGGTAGGCCTATTTAAATCACTCATGAAACACTTGTGTCCTGCAAGAATCACTTGTGAAGACAGTGTTCTTTAGAGAAAGCAAAGAAAATAATGACTTTTTGTTAATTAATAGGACTATTATCATTGGGAAGTGAAGTCATAACTAAATGCATGGACTTCAGAAAGTAAAGTGGGCTCCACTATTGTGCTACATATTACTTGTGTTACATGTTTCAATTCTTTGTTACTATTATGTTTTCTTCAGATAGTTAGACCAGCACCATTGTTGGGGATGATGAACCAGCAGAGGGCCAGGATTTCACAGACAGCAGCGAGCACTGTGGTCAGAAGAAGCCTGAGGAAGACAAGTCTAAAGGTACGGTAGGTCTATCATATTAATAAAAACTTGAAGCGTTTGTTTCCACAGGTAAAATAATTGTTAAGTGCTCGAAAGAAGTGTGTACAGTATGAGGCACTTTGTATATGTATGTGCCCCTTTGCAGTGCACCCAAGAAATTACACTCAAACAATTTGAAAGAGAAGTGAGTGAAATACAGAAGTTGAATTGTTTTTCAAATTTACTCTCATTAAATATCCCAGTGAACAGACGTATTTGTCCAGATAGATTATGTAAAGTATTGTACATTTTTTTTTTACAAAAGACAATTCTACAGCTGAGGATGCATCATTGTTATTGTTTTAATTACAGGTGATACCAATGTTCCACATGTTGGTGATTTTGTAGCAGTGAGGGTACCAATTGCCGGAAGAAAAAAGTCTGATGAGTTGCATGTGGCACGGATAATTATTTCTTTATATTAGTTAACTTTTTATACACCAAGCTGAATAGAATTAATCGGTACTTTCTTGTATACTCAACCTTGCTTTATTAGCCAAAGCAAGGTGACAACAGTAATGGCAGATTCTAACATGTTTTTTTATTTATCCTTTATTAAAGGTGGCATCATCAAGATAGCACCTACAGCCTTACATACATAAAGAAAGCAAAGAAGGATGACCCACTGACATGGTCAGACGTTGATGACATAGTGTATGTACATCCATATGCAATATTGTAACAAAGTTGGATTCCCCAGTACCGGTTACTGTAGGGGGAAGACTATTGTCTAAATTTAACATGACTGAAGCAAATGAAGCTTTTAATTCTTTGTAGAAATCACACCACTGAAGTAGTGAGGAGAAAAACTGAGGAAACCCCAGGACAGTTTTAGCATTTAATATTGGAATTGTTAGTGTTGAAATCTATTTTCCAGTGGAAGGATATGACGTAACTTCTTATTCAGTCATAAAGTCTTTTTGGATTGAAACAAGAACACTGGTAATTTAAATGCCAAAGCTGTTTCGATCCTTGGTTAATGTGTTAGGAGGCAACTTCTGGTGGATCTCCTGCATGAAGAATAACTAAGTATGCAGGAATGTACAAGACATTCTTCAGCTGGGGGCCAGAAGTCTTTACCTCAACTGGAAAATAATACATGTACTGAGGAAAATATCATATATTGTTTAGTAGGAACAGTGTTACTTTTGAAACATTGTTAGAGAAATGATAAATGTCAAAAGTCAACAAGAACTAGCATTCAACAAAAAAACATTAAAATATTTAATGTTTTCATACTAACATTTACAACATAAGACTTGTAACCCATCAAGTCAAAACCCAAAGTGAATCCACCCCAGGTCTCATCTAGAATAGTTGTACTTCAAAATGAGTTTATGAGTGATGTAATAAAATGATAAAAAGATGTACATCTAGTATAATAAGACGGTGAAATTATACATGCAGAGCATGATTTGGAATGGCTGCAAGAGCACACAAAATGCAAGGCGGATTTGCTCAACTTGTAAATTGGAATTAGAACAAAAAAGAACCTTCAATCTGTCATGGGATGAGAAAAAAATGAACTTGAAAACAACATTTTCAGAATGAACTTACCTTTGCTGCTTGTGACTATTTAAATGTGGCGTCCCCTGATATATCTTGTAACATTAGTGACATGTATTAGCATGAATCAGTTCTTGATTCTCTTTCAATAAACAAACTCCTTAACAACAAAACAAAAGAACATGATGTAGAAATAAATATGAAATTAAATATTTTTATAATTTGGCATGATCACATCATTACCTTCACTGTTTTGGGCAATTTAAAAAAAAATGTCCCTGTTACATCAGTGATTTTTGCTGGCCTAAAGTATTAATTTTAACAAAATTTAATGTGTATACTGTTTAAAACGGGTTATAGGTTAGGTTTAATTAGGTTGTACAGGATAGAGCTACATTCCCACTCATAGGCAGACAAAGTTTTATTGTACTCATCTGATTTATCAAGACGCTACGTCGTCACATACAAATGTTGCATCGGTGATGTTATTTTGAGAATAGAAATGTGATATAATTGCTGTTTCTTACTAAACTCATTACCTGTTTTGTTCATTTTGAATGCTACCATTACTTGATTATTTGGGTTTACTAATTGTGGTAAAAACTTGTTAAATTGAATTGAATGTGAGTTGGATTTACCTGAACTTTTGCGAGCTTTGTGCTTCATTTACTCCAGAGTCCGAGTCAGCAGTGGAATACATTTTGGGAGTCTTTAATGTGAAGATAATTCGGATTTGAAACCACAAATAAAAAGCCTTAAAAAGATAAACACATCAATTTTACAATATTTTACAATTTTGAAATGACGTTCCCCGTTACAGTGACCTCCATCACCTTCCTGCTGTGATGTGCCTGGATCGGTTTTTGAGGGTAAAATGTTGCAAAATGTACGTTTGTTTGATTAACTACATGAGATGGCCAAACAGAAATTGCCATTGAACGGCTTCTTAACCCAACTTCAAATATTGGCTTCTATGTCAAGTTTTGTGTCCGAACTTCATGGAATAACCCATACATGCATTACTATGTTCAGGGGTTTGTTTACTTCCATGCCTCTCTTTACTTTGTCTTTAGGGTCTTCCAAAACATCGCGGTGGGTATCCTCATGTTCTACCTCTACATGTACATGTAGATGCGGGTATGAAATCCTTGTACTGGTACTTGTCAAAAAAGATTTGCTTGACTGCCCATTTGATCGTTCCTATGGGCCTTTTCCTAGGCTTGATCTTCATCCATTGCCCTGTTGATGTATTTTTCACATTTTTCACTTCAAATGTCATTGGTGGTCTCCACTGACTCTTTAATAACCAATCTAAATAGGTGCCATTGTCTTCTAACTCTTTTGTCTCCGTCTTGGATTCTGCATCTTCTTTGGAAGTCTTTATTTTCAGCTCCACAAATTTTTATTTCTGATTCTTAAAATCTGCACTTTTTAAAATTGAGTCCAGTATTACACGTCAGAATATTCAGAGTGAATAGCTTCAGTATCGTTAACTTCATCGCTTTCAGATTCCTCTGCTCCATGTGCATTTTCTATATGTCTCTGTAGGTTACGTTTACATGTATATACTGGGTATATCTCCGTCCAATGCCTTTGCACACCAGTGACAAGTATGGGGTTAGACTGCAGAAATAACATTCATGTTGACTCTCAGAAAGATGATCTTCAAATGACAAGAAACAGATGAAATTGTTAAATGCAGTATATAGCTGCTCATTCCTTTGCTCCTTCCTTCATTTCCTGCTTTTTAGCTGCTCATTTGCTGAGTTAAGTGCTCATTTGCTCTTTTCAGTATGCCAAAGCTGCCAAAACCCGGTTCATTTTGTACAGCTTTATTTTGCATGGCACAATAGTTCCTTCATTTTTTTTCCCCATAGGTTTTGTACATGTTTTTCAACTGCCAGAATGGCATGGACCTCGGCCACTCCACAAAATGAAATTTGGTCTAAGCAAAGACCATACAGCATAGATACATGTAGTTCTAGAAGAATGATGTCACTTTGACATCATGAAATGATTTATTATTTAATTTTGAACATTTAATTTGTCTCATTGACTTTGTACACATTTTCAAACCCATTGACTCTGTAAATACATTTACATGAACACAGTTTATGCTTGGGCATAACTGTGCGCGATCTGCTGTGTGTCCCAGGTGTTGTCGATGGAAATGCAATTTGTATCAAGACTGTTCTACAGAACTTCATCAAAATACCATTTCATTTCAGCAACTGTTTTGTTTTCAAGATTATTGCAGAAATTGTTAACTCAAGTTTTGGAAGTATTATGCAAAGTTTTCAGCATTCACAAGATCCTGACATTTTCAGTGTGTTCCATGTCTTCTTAAGTATGTCTGGAAATCTTCAGGGCAAAAAAAAACTGAACTGGTTAATACACAATAGTAAAATGTCCTAAAGCACTAATGCAGTTTTTCCTTAATATTTAATAAATAGTAAGGACACTTGAGCATTCTTTAACTCTGATAATCCTTCAACCTCAATATTTTTAATATATTTCTTAACATACATTTACATGTAAATTCCACATTCACAGTTGGTGCTGCTGTGCACTCACAGATACTGCAGTTGATAAAAATAATCAATTGTCCATTTCAATAGGCAATAAGAAGTTGTACTTTTGGAAGAATGTGTGAAATTGATGTTTGCATTATTTTTCTTTTGATGTTTGAAATCAATGTTTCTTTGTGTATACCGATGGCCCTAACAGTCCTCAATCCTCTGATTAAGAAGATTTTACATACTTCCTAGACGGTCAGGGTTGATGTGTATACTGTACTACAGCATATCTTCGTCTGGGCTTTATGAGTAAACTGAACTTCACTTGTAACCCTCACTTGATGAAATTCAACATTTTGTTCTGTGATTGATAATTTCTGTACGTTCGACAGAGATGAAACAACTGACAAAAATCATGGTGTGTTGAGTGACCCAAGGTCAGTCTCTGGAAACCGCAAGCCACTTAAGATAGTAATGTAAACAGTCCTTCATGCAAAATTCCTCCACAACTGCCCCTCAATAAATGAACTGCTACTTGCGGGGAAATTGCGGAGAAAGTATTCACTCTCCCCACAATTTTACTGCAACTTGTCCTGGACGAGATTTGAGATGACTCCATCTGAAAGCTGTCTTCTCCTGGTCCTCCTTGTCTATGCTGACCTGCCAATAACCACTGGCCAAATCAAGCGTGCCAAGCCACCTCGCCTCGCTCAAAGTGTCAAAGTTGTCCTCAATCCCAGGAATGGGGTAGGCATCCTTCAGTGTCACCTTGTTGACTTTCCGTTAGCCCACGCAAAAGTGAACAGAGCTGTCCTTCCTGACGAGCACCATTAGCGAGGACCACAGGCTACTAGAGGGTTCTTCTACACCCTGCTGCAACATTTGGTCTACTTCTTCCTCTGCCTCCCGCCGTTTGTGAAGCGGCAGCCTCCTTCGTGGTTGTTGTATAGGAGTTGTGGTTCCCATATTGATTTTATGCTGGACCAAATTTTTCTGCCCAAGCTTGCCGTCTGGACCTGCGAACACCTCCGAAACTTAGAGAGAAGCTCTGCCAGCCTGGAGTGCTTGACTCTGTAAGGCCCGCAGCTCCTCGATCTAAAAGGTCCTGCAAATGAGATTGCACTTCCTCTCGGGCTACTTTCCTCTGCCCAGCATTGGCCAAAGGGCAACGCTGGGCAGCTCTGGCCTGCCCCCCCCCCATCTCAACCACGTAAAAGTCATCTGTCAGTGAGAACAATGCTAGCTGACTCCCCTTATAGACCGTCATGAGGTCAGCTGTTGGATTGAAAACCCTCACTAGCATTGTTCCATTTTTTGTGTCAACCAAACTGGTGACAGCGCAATTTGACAACCGTCTGTTGCATCCAAGCTGGGATAAACCACCCCCACTACCTCCAGCTGAGCAGACTTGATGGCCCCCAGAATGATAGCCTAGTGTCCAGCTGGCACCACCATGTTCTCTGCACCTGCACCCTTGGCATCATAGGCTGAGGCTTGCACCCTTCTAGCAGAACTGTCTTCCCACTGATAGTGACCATGTTGTTGCCCCACCGCCACTCACAGTGGTATTTGGACAGGAGATCGATGCTCCGAATCACCTCTGGTTCGATATCGGCTGTAGCGCAGGAATGATTCCTGAGCTGCTTCCTGACCTGCAGCCCAAAGTTGGCCAAACCTTTCGCTGGCATAGAGCTGCCATCTGCCATTTTCAGAGTCGGCACTGAAGAAAGTAGGCTTGGTTTCTCTGCCAGGGGCAAGGCATTGAAGACCCACTCTGAAATGAAACTCATTGCTGCTCCAGTGTCTAAGAAGAAACGCACTGGCTTCCCGACTACTTTACTTGTCACATGGTTTCCCTAGTTTTTCCCGACGGGGCTGGTTTTGGAAGAGCGGTAGGTTCCCCATCTGGGGCACAACGTCTTGTGGGCACCTTCTTTGGTTCTCCCTGAACGTCAGAGGTTGGCCCCACCTCTGATGGGGACTGTTTTGCCTGATGTGTCCTAGCCCATGAAAGCCAAAGCATTCCGCCCTCGTCCGGGACCGCATACAATGGCAGGCGGCCTTTGTCTCTCGGCTGGGCCACTGTTCTGATGTCCCTGGTCTTCCCGTCCAGTTAGGCACCTGAGACTCGAGGAATGCCTCCATCTCAGTTGCCAGGGTGATAGATTTGGTCAGCGTGGTCACTCTCCTAAAAAAAATGTGTCGTTCCAGCTGCTCATTCCCAGGGCACTGCGGAAAGCCTCCACTGCCAAATCTTCACAAGGCTGATCTGGTAGTTTGGGTTGCTCCTGGCAACTACACGATGAATGGACTGTCCTAGGCTACTTAAGGGTTAATCATGGCCCCTGGTACGCATCGACAGTTGAGCCCGATCCAGGGGAACCTGTGCTGCCACCCTGAATCGCTGCCTGAAGTCCTCAAGTATAGAGGAATAGTCCTTCCGTGCCCTCGAAGTCATATCCATCAGAGCTTCTTTGGCTGTACCCTTTACATGAGATGCCAGGAACTTTGCTTTCTCTGCCTCAATCCACTGGTTGATTGCCACGACACTCTCAAAATGGAGGTATTTAGACCATGAAGTGCTCCTGTGAAACTTATCTGGATGCATTATTGGTCTCTGACCCTTTGTCTTTGGAAGGCTAGCTTCTGAGGTTACTTGTTGCACGATTACCGGCTCCACCCCCCCCCTAGCACAGGTGCAGGCCAGCAGGGGTGGTAATGCCCCAGTGACTTCAGTACCTGGTATGTGTGCCCTTGACATGCTGGCGAGGCAGCGCTGATGGCCCCGCACCATTGACTTGTGTGCGGAGCAGCTCTGGTGTCTCCGCACCACTGACTTGTGCTGGGAGCAGTGCTGGCGGCTCCCTTTGTTTTGTCTGACTCAATGCTGACTCAACGTAGTTGGGAATATTCATGACTGAACCAACAGCAAAATTCTCTGGAAAAGGCATGCCATCGTTGCCACCAATGTTACATAGACCTGACAAAATCGAGGTAACCCAGGATTGTCCGGTTTCCAGGGGCATCTTCGGCCATTTATTTCACAAAGACACAACCTTATCTTACTCTTTCCAAGCACGAACTGTCATGTCCTTGGCAACACCACCCAAAACAAAGAAACAAACCTATTGCACTGGCGCCGTGGGCTACGCGTCTCTGGGGCTGACTGCAGGGGTTCCATTGCATGGCCCCGTTGTGACTCCTTGCTGGTGCCCTCTCCTGGCCAGCTGGTGCTGATGCTACAATTCTTTTTATTTGTATTTACTTGTTTAAGGGGAGATGTATTTTCTGAATAAAGTAGGCCTACGTACAATTGTAAATGAAATTCCTGTACTCAGTTATTTCAATCTGTACAGATGACGTCGTTCACCATTTACATAAGAATTGAAGGCAAATACATACTGGTACGTTCCTTGATCCCATCCTTCGAAATCGCCTGACACCCATGTGTGTAATGGTACATTCCTGTTTCACAAATTTAATGTTAATGAGGGTCGTGTGGGGTCAAATTAGGCCTTTTGATTGGTTGAAAGCTTGTCAAAAATGGGATTAAATACTGCTTAGACAGGCTGCACTACAATATATGCATCCGATCATTATTTTGTATCTTTTGTATTATGCTTTGTTGCACTTTAAATTAAAGATCTTCATGTTTTAGTTTGTTTTTCATGCTGTTTGTAGAAAACTTATATTTTATGCTCCCAGTATAAATGGAACCCTCATGTAGTCCAGATCAAGAGCTTCACTTTGGATTCTTAACTTATTGCGGTTCAACGATTTGTTTGCCCACAGGTAGTAGGAGTTTTTGCAGCCGTCATAAACTACTCAGAACTACTGTGGAGCTCGGCAACACTGTTTACAGAAACTTTGTTGGATACTGCTGGATTGTACCCTCTTCAAAGGAGAACAGATGAAAAAAGCGGAATGAATCATTCCCATCGCACCTCATGAGGAAATGACAAGGCATAGATAAAACACTCTTCCCACTTGATCGCTTTATTTCGGGCCTGTGAGTTGGTAAAAACAATACATGTTGCTCAACCTAATGCAGGTTCCCATTGGATCAGTTACATGTACATCTGGTATATGAGGTGGAATGAGTCGGAAGTGACATAGCAATTTTCTGTATCCAACACTGTTTTTACGGGATCATTTACCTCTTGTTGAAGACCAGAGTTGGATGGGACATTGTGACTGGAAACACAAAGTGGCTTTGTTGTGTGGCATTTTCAATTTTAGCCACTGATTTAAGGTTTACTTACATGTATGTACAACATTGGGAGCTTTGTATATAAGACAGTAGTCTTACATACATATCTCCCACAAAAAAATTTTGAACTCAGTAGCTTTTCAAGTAGATGCAAAACTTGTAAAACTATTGTGATGTAAACTACAAAATTACCTTATTCAGCGAGCATTTTGTGTGAGATGTTGTTTGGATATTTTAAAAGACAAATTAAGAGCAGGACGAGAAAAAGATAGCAAAAAGTACTTTTTACGGTCTCAAGAATAACGAGTAGGGGTCTTTCAGATTGGAGGAAAGAATTCACCCCCCCCCCATGAAAGAAGTATCCATAACCACTAGCCCTGCTGCTGAGGGCCAAAACTCACAAAATTGAAATCGGGACTCCCCAGTCAGTTGGACAGCAGGGCAAAAAACCTTTTTAAAATTTATATCATTGAATTGTTGTTCAGCGGTTCTTTGACCTAAAAAAAAAGAAAAATCTCCAGTTCTCAGTTTGGAAGGCCAGCTGATCCAAGCACCTACGTAAAAACTCTCGCCTTAATGTATAGGACCGTTTAGAAGTTTAGAACTAATTTTCAAAGCAGTTGTAAAATATGTAGAAATTGTAATGTGCGTTGACCGAAAATGTACCTGTTAATTTTATGCACATTCGATAGAACTGTATTTCATTGTTGTATAATTGTGTAATTTAGTTATGATTTTGCATCACTTGATATTTTAGTTTCCAGAGTATTTTGAAAAATTGGTATTTTCATGTTCTTCAATCTCTCTACCTGTAGTTAGTGCATGTTGGCTGGTTCTGCTCAGTTTTTTAATAATCAGCTAGTACTTGAGATGAAATGAGATGAGAACGAGTTATGGCATTTGTGCAAGAAACATGATGTGTAGTGGTGCAACTTTAGTATCACATTTAACCAATTAGGCCAGCTGAATTTTAAAGATGAAACTGAATTGTGCCCGACTGTGAAGTTGAAGGCATGTTTTGTGACATGTTGACACATTTGTAGTTATCAATAGAATTGTTATTTATACATGTACCTGTATTGGTAGGTGTAACTCTTAAACGATTTTAGAGCACATTAGGTTTTCCCAGTTCCTTTCAAAAAATCTGGTTGCGAGTGTAACAGGAATGCAACACCACTTCCATCAATTATGATTGTAATTGCAACATGATATTTAAAAAAGCACCACTTTCCCCAGAAAGGGTACAACACAAGATTCCTAGTTACCATCGGAAAAAAAAATAATTGGCAGGGCCCTTATTACTTCCAAGAAATCCATTGACAAATCCAAGCATATTCCGTCGACAGATTTCATGGAATATATTCTTTAGTACAGGTTCAGCAGAGCCAAGCTCTGGGATATTTTTTGGGGGTAAAACTGACGCTACAACATGTTATTTTTGTTTGCTAAACATGATGAAAATTTCCAATAGGTTGTCTGCAGTAAGTGTTTTCTTAAATTTGCCCCTCCCCCCAAAAAAGGTCTAAAGAATTCTGGAAAAAAGTTTTATCCACACTGTGTATAATATTATGAGTTACTGCGAGGGACACGTACGTCCCTGTCCAGGAAGGTGTCAAAATGTCACAAAACATTAATCTCGGGGTACGATTCAAATATCTTTCTATCAAACATGTACTGTATGCAGTATTGTTCAGTGCAGACGTAAATTATGTATACAGTGTTACTTGCTGGTCGTATGAAAGCCCTATTGTGCCATAAAGTATGTAGTTTTAAAAAGTTTGACAGCAAAAGGACAACAAAAGGAACTTGCCACTTTTGTCAAAGGCCAAACATAAAAATTCACTCCATAGAATTAAACAATTTTTGCACAGAGGTACGCCTCAATACCCCTTACTAATCACATGCCCAAAAAAGCAAGTGATTATCTTTATAACAAAGAAGAAATTGACATGCACAACTTGGTTACTGAATCAAAAGTCGCAGAATGTTGTACGCAGAAATCAATGTCACAGGACAACATAAAGAAGTCAAAATCATTACTTTTCAATGTGTATGCATAGTCGGTAGGTATGGCATCCCTATACAGAAATCACTCATGTACATTATTTTGACAAAACAGGTGTTCACTTTGTCATTGGTTGGTTTAAAATGTTGTCCATTCATGGCTCATTTTTGCTTGGTGGAGAGTGCTTTTGTGTGCAACTTTTGATTCAGTAACCAAATTGCTTTGCATGTCAATCTTCTTTGTATGAAGATAATCACTTGCTTTTGGGCATGTGATTAGTAAAGGGTATTGCAGCATACTAGTGTACAAAAATTGTTTATTTCTATGGGGGTTAATTTTTATATGTGGCCTTTGACAGAAGTGGCAAGTTTCTTTTACTGTCCAGTTTGTATTTCCGATAAGAAATATCGTATGATACTCATTGTAAATAAAGGGAACTTGTAAAATCATGCAATAAACTTACTGATTTTTAAGTAAAACATGCTGCCTCTGTTTTTTTATTACATTTGTCTGTTCTAGCATCTATCAGTAGTGGGTGGGGGAGAGTTTTGAAATCATTGAAATAGGTTGGAGTATGTGGAAATCGTTTTTTGTACCCAAATCGGCCCCAAATCGGCCCCAAATCGGCCCCAAATCGGCCCCAAATCGGCCCCAAATCGGCCCCAAATCGGCCCCAAATCGGCCCCAAATCGGCCCCAAATCGGCCCCAAATCGGCCCCAAATCGGCCCCAAATCGGCCCCAAATCGGCCCCCAAATCGGCCCCAAATCGGCCCCAAATCGGCCCCAAATCGGCCCCAAATCGGCCCCAAATCGGCCCCAAATCGGCCCCAAATCGGCCCCAAATCGGCCCCAAATCGGCCCCAAATCGGCCCCAAATCGGCCCCAAATCGGCCCCAAATCGGCCCCAAATCGGCCCCAAAACCGCCCCAAATCGACCCCAAATCGGCCCCAACTCGGCCCCAAATCGGCCCCAAATCGGCCCCAACTCGCCCCCAAATCGGCCCCAAATCGGCCCCAAATCGGCCCCAAATCGGCCCCAAATCGGCCCCAAATCGGCCCCAAATCGGCCCCAAATCGGCCCCAAATCGGCCCCAAAACGGCCCCAAATCGGCCCCAAATCGGCCCCAAAACGGCCCCAAAACGGCCCCAAAACCGCCCCAAAACCGCCCCCAAACGGCCCCAAATCGCCCCCAAGTCGGCCCCAAACCGGCCCCAAATCGGCCCCAAATCGGCCCCAAATCGCCCCCAAATCGGCCCCAAATCGGCCCCAAATCGGCCCCAAATCGGCCCCAAATCGGCCCCAAATCGGCCCCAAATCGGCCCCAAATCGGCCCCAAATCGGCCCCAAATCGGCCCCAAATCGGCCCCAAATCGGCCCCAAATCGGCCCCAAATCGGCCCCAAATCGGCCCCAAATCGGCCCCAAATCGGCCCCAAATCGGCCCCAAATCGGCCCCAAATCGGCCCCAAATCGGCCCCAAATCGGCCCCAAATCGGCCCCAAAACGGCCCCAAATCCGCCCCAAATCGGCCCCAAATCCGCTCCAACTCGGCCCCAAATCGGCCCCAAATCGGCCCCAAATCGGCCCCAAATCGGCCCCAAATCGGCCCCAAATCGGCCCCAAATCGGCCCCAAATCGGCCCCAAATCGGCCCCAAATCGGCCCCAAATCGGCCCCAAATCGGCCCCAAATCGGCCCCAAATCGGCCCCAAATCGGCCCCAAATCGGCCCCAAATCGGCCCCAAATCGGCCCCAAATCGGCCCCAAATCGGCCCCAAATCGGCCCCAAATCGGCCCCAAATCGGCCCCAAATCGGCCCCAAATCGGCCCCAAATCGGCCCCAAATCGGCCCCAAATCGGCCCCAAATCGGCCCCAAATCGGCCCCAAATCGGCCCCAAATCGGCCCCAAATCGGCCCCAAATCGGCCCCAAATCGGCCCCAAATCGGCCCCAAGGGAAGGGCATAAAAAGAGGGCGGAGTGGTAGGGGACTTCTTGTCCACCATACCACTCCGCCCTGGCCGGGATTCGATCCCAGGTCTTCTGGTTCCCAAGCGGTGCTCTAACCGACTTCGCTGTTTGGGTCCCCACTCTGTTTTTCGCATTTCTCTTACTTAACCTTTGGATTTTATTCTGTAAATTGGGATGTAAAAAGTTGTCTCAACCAGGATTCGAACCCAGCATCCGTTAGTTTCCAGCACAACACTTCCATACTGAGCCACACGCATCTCTGAAAACACACAGTCTTTTTTTTATACTTAACACTTGGGTTGGTATTTCTAACTTGATATTTTAAAAAAGGTGTCAACTCTGGGATTCGAACCCAGCATCCCATCCTTTCAAGCACGGCATTTTCGCACTGAGCCACAAACACCACAAAAGTACACAGATATTTCTTATACTTAACCTTTGGAATTAAATTCCTCAATCTGAATTTTCACACTTTCAAGTACAGCACCTCCACAATGCGCCAAACATTTACGGTAGAAACTCTTTCTAATGGTAACTTTAAGCCCATATATTGGAATTTAAAAGGGCGCCAATTTCTCCAATTTGAGCAGTCTTGGATTGGTCAAGGAGGTTGAGATCAAAAGTGGGACCTGCACTACAAATCAGTCATATAAATTAACGACCAAGTTTCAATATCAATGGTTTCCCATGGACAAAATATTGCCCTTCAAACGCAGGTTGTAAACTTTTCGTTTTGACAGTTTATTACACTTCATTATTTTCGGAATACACTTCGGGTGTTATTTTCTTTTTCATGAACAATGTAGAGCAAAACAAAATATAGAATGCTTTTACAAGCTCAAAGCATCCTCTAGATTCAATTAAACCTTGCTGAAATATTATCAGGGGCAGAGCCTGCGTTGGGCAATTAAAAAATGCCAACACAAGAACGGAACGAAAGTACATGTAAACTATTGCTTTGTTCTTGCGACAGACTATTCGAGTTGAACGTTTATAAAACAAAGCTAACGCGTAACATACGCGAAGACAAGACCGTCAAAAATATTAAACAAAAAAACCCTTGTGTTTACGGTTCAAACGACAATTATACGCCTTGCTCCTGGAGAGTGTACTTTTTGCGAGGAAGGGGGGTAACATATAGGTTTTGATTTCTCAAGCCAATAGCTCTTAAATCTGCTGAACTTAAATGACATCTGAAAACTAGTTCGTCCCGCATTATTGATCGGAAAAAACGGTAGAGAAATTTCTTTCTTAACATACAAAACAATACCTTTAAACAATATGCTAAAAACTCATCAGACTGAGCCAGAAAGACGGCAGATTTCAGTAAGTAAAACTAACTCAAAATATGCGTACGAGAAGGTACATTAAAGGTACTTTAAACTAATTTTAAACGTATAAAATGATAAGGGTGTATTATGTCTGAAAAACTGAGGGAAAAGCAACCTAATATTCATTCATAATCTGAAA
Organism: Acanthaster planci; assembly: GCF_054643075.1. Classification (NCBI taxonomy): domain Eukaryota; kingdom Metazoa; phylum Echinodermata; class Asteroidea; order Valvatida; family Acanthasteridae; genus Acanthaster; species Acanthaster planci. Next base: position 4,279,840 of record NC_141785.1, on the reverse strand, counting down.
CTGTAAATTTCAGTTTTTAGATTTAATTTGACGATTAAACTTTCAACCTTTTTAGAAACCTAAAGGATGTTGACTTTTTCATCAAAACATACGCTACATTGGTGATGTAATCTGAATTTGTATTAGAATGTTCCTTAAAATTAACGGAGCCAAACGATGACTATTTCTGAGATACACCTTATTGTTACTCTACACTCTTTTCTGTGTATGACACCTCTACATCCCTTTTGGAATGAGTGTGTTAAAAAACATTGCACCTTTAACAAACGATTCAAAAATGGTCTATGCTTTTCTGGACAACTGGGCTGCTGTAACCAAGACGCTGGTTTCCACTGGTTATCATCGGGTTTTTGTTCATATGATTTTTTCATGTTCGATAAAAAAAAGTTTCTGAAAAGAGCTACTTGTTGGCATATTGCCATGTACTTTAAAGATGAATAAACAAAGAAACAAAAAGGTAATTTTGACCGGCAAAATAAAATCCAACAGTCGCTTGTGCACACGCCCTGCAACAGTAACAGTTTTCCTCATGAATGTAGAAATACTCATTAGTGAGATGTAGTGAATTTCCAGAAAGTTTACATTTTTAGTTCTGAATGGGATAGAATAATGTTCCCCTTATATTTAAGACCTACCACAGCGAATACAAAAATTTTAAAAACTAACAATTTTTTTCTTAAAAAATGCAGAGCTATGGTTAAGCAATTTTTTTATTGGCTATTTTGCATTTGCAAAAAACAAATCCATCTTTTCATTTCTTCCTATTCTCAAAATCCTGTTCACTTTGTACACACAATCAGCTGTGATTTCCTACGACTTGCTGTTTGCGTTATGCTGTAGGTGAATTAAGATCTTATTTTTATCTCGTGTGCGTAAAGTCACGTGACCCTTGGCTCAGGTTGAAACCAGAAGTGGCTTACAATTCAAAATTGGTGATGGATGTGAATCACAACTAACTACAGCTCACATGCAATTTTCAAATTTCAACAATAATAAACAGCCCTCAAGCTCTTGAAATATGCACAAGCCAGTTGTTCTGTCAAAACGACAGACAACGAATCTAGTTTCTTCTGGTTCTTCCAAAATCCCATTCATTTTGTACAGGGTTTTTCTACTCAGGACTTTAGTCCCTTTGCTGGTTCGTATTTTCATCAAAGTTACCCCAAGCAGTGACCGAGTAGCATAGATGATTCTGGAAGTATGAGGTCATGATGACGTCATCACCCGATTTATTATAGAATGTCGAATATTTAATTTTTCCCTATGTGTTTCGTACACATTTTCCCAACAGCCAAATTTTGGCACTTGTCGATCTGACTGACTATACATTACTTGCTCACTCTACTGTAATCCACCAGCTACAGTACTGGATCCAAGACAAGAATCTTTATGACGTCTTCTCGTGTCGTGACATGGCCTTTCAGGTGCAAACCTGAATTATATATCCTGGGTTGACACTTTGCAGATAGACATAAAGGGAAGTGCTACAGACGAAAATTAACATCATGTGATCATAAACGTCATCACGTGGCAAGTCACGTGATTTATCATTTAGAAACCTATATCTCTTTAAGTACATGTCCCATTCGGTTGAAACATTTTTTAATAAAAGCTTAGAAATGCGAAAAAGCCCTGTTCTGTTACAGACACAGAACATCTCATTTTTTCTTTCCCTCTGTGCTTTTAGCTTAAGTTGGTTTTTTTTGCGGAGTTTTCTCTCGTTGTTGCCATTTTTGAAAGCAGTTAATAAAATGAAATACTCTAATACAGTTTCATCATGTAGGGCATTTAATTAGATATCTTGTTGCCAGGATACGGTGAGAAAAATAGCATTGCATCCACAAAAAGAACAGTGTATAGAGGACATCAAAGAGAGTGGGAAACACTCATTACATGCCTTACGTAAGCATGCCTATAAGTCCTGCTTTGTTTTCATTCACTATCTTAAAGACAGTCTCTGTCTGAAAAATCCATTCCATGCACCGCCTGACAGGCCTCTGATACAAATTTGAATGCTCGCTCTACTGACTGTGTGTTGACATGGATATACTGGCACAAAACAGGGTTGTACTTCATTTCTTGAAGTTCCTCATTTGATTTTTATCTCTTTTTTATCGATGGTGGTTCGGTTAGTACTTCCTTGTTCAAGTCAATCATCAGACAGTACGAGGTTGCATAGAATTGTACCATGGGCAAACTGAAGGACCTATGGGTGTAGCCCATAGAAATTCATCATACTCTACCATATCTCCACTTCCTTATCACTGTTCCCCCTTAACATCCACACAATCAAGGTTCTCTTCTCCTGGCCTGTAATGGTGCAACTTGTTGACTCAGAGCCTACTTCATTACGAATCTCCATGACTTGGAGTAGGGCCCCCTCTGGAATCTTAGGGTTCACTGTCAGAAACAGACAGCAGTAGGTTCTCTGGATGAGCATAGAAAGCACTGCACTGAATGGCTTTTTGGCAACCTGCTTCTACAGATATTTCTCATTAAGGCTTGTCAACAGAGTCAACACGACAAAACGGTCTTGTGCCCATCAGTATGAAGTGAGTAATGTTTGATGGTGATTGCATGGGGCATCCAACTTGACCACAACAGAAGTTTTAAGAGAGTGATGCTTGCCTCCTACAAAAGGCATAAAATTCTCTGAGCTCAAGCATGGGGAATAGGACCAGGACACAGGAACTGACTCCAAGAGTCTGAGGTCATCTTCTCCAGTAGGTTTCCTCTGATGACTGCCTGGCACAGCTAGTCTATGCAGAAGATGCTGATCCTAAGACCTTCCACGATGTCATCAGGAGGCAAAAAAAGGACAGTGAGAAGCTGGGATCTGTCCAAAATCAACCACTCCGTGTGAGCACAGCCATTCCTGCAATCTTTTCCCTAACAGTCCACTGAATGACTACGTGCCTGAAGTTTGACCATCACAGACGAGGGTAAAGAGTGCTCTGAATGGTAATTCATTGCCCTGCAACATGCATCTGCCTTTGCAGTAGTCATGCTGATGGGTGGCACCTGCCTGCCTTCCAACATTGACATTACAGCCATTATTTTGTCTGGTAAGTTATTTGAAAGTAGAACCTCTTGCTCACTTCCGGGTAACATGCTGCAATTATGCCCCTGGCTCTGCAATAATGGTCTTCAATGACTGACCTTGAGTAGACTCTGTTACCAACCATATGTATATATTACTGATATTCTCCTTCCAACCAGATTCTTCTTCATGTTGTATTTGTCGTCGAAGACGTTCCTTTCCCTTGCCAGTTTGTGATGATCAACTCTTACTGTTTGTCATCTTTGGATACAACGTTGAAATCAGTGAGTGTTACAGTTGCAGTAGTTTCTCCAGCTCTGTAAATGAATCCATACCGGGCACAAACTTGGGCTAGTGTTGGCAGAGGTTTCTGTGTTTTCACATGATGGTGGGACTCGAATTCAACATCACTGCCCTCAGTCTCAACCATCTCACTCCCTCACAGGTTCCTTTTGGGGTTGTTTTGTGAACCAATTTTTCAGGTTCATATTTTCTCTCTCTTTTTCCTCTTTGTTTCTTCCGAATTCTCTTTCTGGAACCTTGTTTTCGTGATAATCACAGTTTTAATGGACACAATTGCGGTCTGGTTTGCTGTCTCTGGGATGGGTTGTACAGTTGTCTCTGCACTCAGAGTGATTGAAAGTTTTGCATTTACATGTGCAGATGAGTAGAATATTTTGAAGACTAGGCTGATACTCCTTGAATCTCTTAATCTTGAATGTCACAGCTTCAGACATATAGCTGAATTTTACTCTCTGTTTGTACCACTTCCTAATGTTCTATGCCCCTGCATCTGCCTGAGACGTTGCCAAATTACAATCACTTCAGTTGCCACTCGAGTATAAATCTCTCTCACTCCGAGGTTGATCTGTTGGGAATGCTTCACTTCACCAGAACTCAGTTTTACTCATCTTAAACTCAGAACTCAATGACAGCAGTCCAATCTCGTGGGCAGAACATGATTTCCAACAAATTCTGACGGATATCCAAAATAACATGGCTTGTAGCAGATCTGGTTCTCTCAGCAGGTGGAGCCATCGTGGGCAGTACAACCAGTAAGAAGGCCTGCACAATCTATTCAGTCGGTACAGAGCACTTGCAGATTGAATGTACTAGCATGCTCCGGTGTGGCCTTGAATGTGCTGCTATGATGACAACATATTCCCAGGCTACTGACTAAAAACAGGTCAGGTATGAAATCAAACCTTTGGCAGGAATAATTGGGCTTGTTTATTTGAAGGAGGTAGAGTCATTCTTTAAAGGGACACATGCTAAATACTAAAAATACCACATATATCTTTGACTCAGTCCTTGGAAAATCAGGCCTGGATGCCAAAAACCATATTCCAAAGAGTATACCATCTGACAAAAAAAACAATAAAAGTGCAGTTAACAATGACTCAGTGGTTTTTAAGATTAAAAAAAAAATTCCCCAATGTGGTAGGTTCTAAACATTGCAAGAACATCATTCGAGCCCATTCAGAACTTAAAATTCAAACTTGTGGGAAATTCTCCACATCCTACTCAACAAAATACCTAGCACACTCAAAAGTGAAAACAAGGTTTTGGTGATAAGGTTCATTGAGTCAAAAAGACACATTTTCAAGGGTTGTGGTAAAAACCTGCATTGCAAAGATCCTTTAATTCCAAACAATACATTTTTGAAAACCCGAGATTTCTGACTTTACTACTTGAAGACTTCTGAGGAGCTTGGAGGTGGCAAACACAATGGTTCCTTTTCCTTCTTTATTTATTTTCATTTTGTTTATCTGTTTTGTTGTTCCATCTGGAGCATACATGCATTTAGCTCAAACGTGAGGCAAACAATAAAAAAGGACCAGAATATTTGCTGTTTATGGTTTCCAAGTGTCTCAAAAGTCATCAGTTTCGTGTATTGCAGGATCTTTTGTTTTTTTTAAAGAAAGAGCTGTCAAACAATAGAGGGATTGCAAGTACCACACTGCCTTGTTAAAGGAACCATTACCATCGAGTACCAGCTGCAAGGGGTCTATGACACAGCCTCTCTTTAGGTAGTTCTAGCTGACTAGTTTCTGGTTGCCAGGGAATACATCACTGTCATCTCATCATCAAGATGGTGATCAATTTGTCTTTATTAGGAAAAAAAGGAATAAAACATATTATTTGACTGTGGATTTTTGATAAAAATTTGCAATAAGGTTTAAATACGAATACTTTTGATACTTACAATAAAAAATTGACAACTAGTACATGTACTTTTGTGATGAAAACAAAAATAAATCTGTAACTACAGATTTGCAGGTCTTCAAATTTCCGCAGAACTGGGGAAACCAACATCACCAATTCTGACTTCACAGTCAACATTACAGAGCATAATCTATTCTTTATAAAAATGAATTGGTAAAAAAGTTCTCGCAGTCCAATGATTATGATCAGCTTAAGGATGTGTCCAATAGTATTGTTTCATGTACACCATCTGGTGGTGAAGAACATGATCCAGTGTACAACTAGTGACAGACAAATTAAAACTCCCTGAAGAGCCTAGCTTTTGCTGCGAATTTAAACTTATGCCATTACATCAACATCCATCACGCTCAATTAATTAAGAAAAAAAGGCACTTGGAAATCTGCACATTTGTGATAAGAAATTCTGTCTATATACTCACTGAGGCTAAGTTGAAGTTGAAGCTACATGTAAGTTAGCAGCATTTTGAGGATGATGATGTGCTAAACCTGTGTCAAGAAAAAAGAACATGTGGTGTGATTTGTCATTTCGGACAATTGATTTGTCCTTGTTTGGCATGTTTGCTGACAGATTGGTTTTCAGTGTGTCTACACCAAGCGGCAGTTCTGGTGTGAAATGATTGTCCCTGCTCCACTGGAAGGTATCCAAGTTTTTAGGGTCTAACTCAGGAAAAGCACTGCCTTTGTGGATTTTTTTTATAAGTTTGCATAGTTTATGGTTCAATCATTTGTCGATTTTAGCTCATATCTTTCTGAGGAAGTTATAACCAGAGATCATCTTCATGAAATATGAGTTTGAATTGTCATGAAACTACTTTGATCAGGTTTGCATTTTTTCAGTTAAACTCTTGCAAACTTTGAATCATGCATATATCAAAATCAGGAATGCTAACTACAATTTCAGGCTTCAGTGCTCGAAAGCAGTGGCAGGCAAACCCCAGTTTGTTGGTGTTTGATTACTACAGATTACCAGTTATTGTTCGATGAAGGGATTAAAAGGGAAAGAAGCTGGAAAAGTGTTGAAATGTTAATAACGAAAGGACAGTGGAAATCTGGCCTCTCTCTATCAAGGAAGGACACTGGAGCAGGAGGTGCGTGATTATCTTGAAGTTCCACATGCCAAAAACTGGTCCATGCCCTACAAATCTCAGCTGGAATTTTGCGACAAAAACAATGACTATTGGCTTGATGCTGTCACAGCAGAACTGCTCCCTTTATCACCGAGTTCCATATTTATAGGACCCTCACTTCCCCTCCAAACTAACTGTGCAAAGCATTCTTTGCCCTTGCTAGCGAATAATCTCAATGAATGTACAGTCAAACCTCATTAATAAGAGCACTGTGCACTGGATTCTGCTTATGAGGAAATCTTAGGTCCCAATTTTTTGTTCATTGTTTTCACACCTGATAATACAAGGTTCCTGTTATAACAAGGTAATATGCCGAGTCTAAAAGACCTCTAATGGACAATGTTCAACTGTACTTTCAAAAGAGTTGCTTTAAAGTGTCTTCCTGAAAAAGCACTACTGTAGCCCCTTCAATGGGGTCAAGATTTACTGAAATAATTGACTCTGTAATCTGGGCCCAAAGGCTACAAATTGCAGCATAAGCCAGGACGGACAATTCTTGGGATCTGTATAGTTTGTAATAGTATTCCATCGGTATCAGTAGCAACGGGGTGCTACTGGTACCAACTACCAAGGGATAAAAAGAATAATTGGCCATAGGATTATGTATATGCAAATACCAGTCAAGACCAAATAATTCCGACAGTAGTTGGAAAAGGACAGTTGTGGCGCACACCCCCTTTCCCACCATTTTCAGCAAAAACCGCTGGGTAGTACATCGACTCAAAAAATCGGGGGAATCCCCTAAAAATCTGGAATTCCAGATTTTAACAATTTTCCCTGGGTACCTCATCGACCCAAAATAAGCCCCCAAAAATACCGGGTAAAATATACACCTTCAGGGCCAAATCCCCTTTCACTCACCTTTTGACCCGCCGCACTCTTTCCTGTAAATAACTCATGACGTGCGCCGACCGCACAAACAATCACTCTCAAATAAAAAAGGGACTTCCCCTCGCTACAAGTCGAGACTTGCCCGACCTGAACTCCTGACCTCTACTTAAAGCATGGCTCTGATCAAAGCAAAACACCCTATGTTTACAACTGCCTTAAATAAATGGACTATATATAAAAATAACAATATATAAGTCTTAAAGGTTTTCATGGTGAAAGAAACTAGATCTGTAGTAAAGATTGCGGTAACACCATGTATTTATCTCTTCTTTGAGTATGTGTGGTTCTGAGAAGAACCGGGGAATAACTCGACATTTCAAACAGTGTACTCTGTCCGTCTTCAGGAGACTGCAGGATTCTAACTGGGAGTGGAGCTTATATGGTGTAGAGAGGGATCCAGATGTAGGGATTAGCTCGGTGAGGCGTTAAGGCGGGAACAGTGATGGCGGGAATAATGGATGCTGCACTGGATCCTGGGGCTGCATGCCCTGTGTGTGTGTTTACCGGAGCGTGTCAGTTGGACTTGGCAGTGGGAGAGTGAATAGCTGGGTGCCAAGGGGTATAGAAGACCCATAGGCTAACTGGGGGGGAAACCCAACTACGGAGTCCTAGGGTATAGGAGAACCATTGGACTGGGATGTGAGGATGGGGCGCCAGATATCGCTGATGTTGAAGCCGATGTCTTGGGGAACTGTGTCGTGCTTGATGATTTCCATGGCTTCTCTAATGCGGCGGGGATACCATCGGTCGATGCTGGTGATAAGTTCAGCTTGGCTCGTTCCTCTCGGCCTCAGACTCCATGATCCTATCCGCAGCAGCAAGTCCCGATCCATTCTCCACAATGCCAGCCTGGTCCTACTCCAGGGTGCGCTGACTCATGTTAACCACGGTGTGTCTATTGAAGGATTCCTCGGAACGGAGATGAGGCTTCGTTTGGTACCGGTTGGAGGGTACAGAACATCTCATAGGGCTGGAGGGTTGGGGCGTAGGGATATAGAAGATCCCATGGGCGAGGTCAAGGGTTGTTGGCGTAGGGATATAGGCGATCCCATTGCCGGGATGCGGGTGGGGCTGGAACTGCTGTGGGCCTTGGGCTTGGAGATCTTGAGAAATTTCTTGACTTGCTTGTTGCGGGATACCTTGAAAGCATGGTCACTGGCGGCTGTGGTGAGCTCTTGAATCTTGCAGTAATCAGATGTAGAAATGCTGGATTGGAGCTGGTCATGGGTGGCGGATATCTGCTTGTCCAGTGAGGCAAGGGTGGACCTAGTGGTACTGATGCGGTGGAGGAGTAGGGCCAGGCTGGCATTGTGGAGGATGGATCGGGACTTGCTGCTGCGGATAGGATCATGGAGTCTGAGGCCGAGAGGAACGAGCCAAGCTGAACTTATCACCAGCATCGAACGATGGTATCCCCGCCGCATTAGAGAAGCCATGGAAATCATCCAGCACGACACAGTTCCCCAAGACATCGGCTTCAACATCAGCGATATCTGGCGCCCCATCCTCACATCCCAGTCCAATGGGTCTCCTATACCCTAGGACTCCCTAGTTGGGTTCCCCCCCAGTTAGCCTATGGGTCTTCTATACCCCTTGGCACCCAGCTATTCACTCTCCCACTGCCAACTCCAACTGACACGCTCCGGTAAACACACACACAGGGCATGCAGCCCCAGGATCCAGTGCAGCATCCATTGTTCCCGCCATCACTGTTCCCGCCTTAACGCCTCACCGAGCTAATCCCTACATCTGGATCCCTCTCTACACCATATAAGCTCCACTCCCAGTTAGAATCCTGCAGTCTCCTGAAGACGGACAGAGTACACTGTTCGAAACATCGAGTTATTCCCCGGTTCTTCTTAGAACCACACATACTCAAAGAAGAGATAAATACATGGTGTTACCGCAATCTTTACTACAGATCTAACAATATATAAAAAAACATGTCAAGTCAAGTGGATAGAAAAAATGAGAAAAATTTTCAAAACCTACATATAAATAGACACATGAGCAACCCACGACACCGACCTCTACTAACGACTTTTAATCGATTTAGGAAGGCGTTTTTAGAAGATTTTGTCAAGCGGTATAACATTCCATTACCGGCACCCAAGCGTAAATCTGACACAAAAGCCGAGCTCATTGAAACCATACGGGCAGACCAAAAACAATTTAGATACCTCCCGCGTCAGTCATATCGGCAGCTGTTGAAAACGGTTCAAAAATATAATATTCCTTTTGCAAACAAAGACAGATACGTCAAACAGGACTTTATTGAAGCGATTAAAGCTTACACTCAGCCCGAGGAAATTGCGGAAGTTGACATTAGAAACATCAGGCGCTTTCAGGGCAACTACCGCAATTGGGAATTGATACCCCGTTTCTTTGAATACGATTTGATACACTTTTTTGATTTTTACAAAACTTTCGAGAAAAAAGCTTTGGAAGAACTAAAAGAAATTGGTTCGTACAAATTGCAAACAAATATCAAAGTTCAGTTTAGATTGGAAAAACCGGAAAAATGAATTTGGCGTATTTCCCTTTCCAAGCGACAACGATGTGGTCACAAATGAAGCCGACATTAAAAATGCACTCACTGAACAACGCGAAGCGCAAATAAAAGAGGTGGAGGCTCATACACAAAAAGGCTCGGGTTGGATCTTTGACAAAGTCGTCGCTTTTTACATCAACGTGGTTAAATATAATCCAATGGGTTCTTCTTACATTCCGTTGCCTAAAGAATTGGGAGACAAAAAAGCAATCATAAACGTCCAAAATAAAGATCAAGAATGTATCCGATGGGCGCTGCGGGCAGCTTTAAAGTTATATTCAGGCAACGTCAAAAGTCAGTTGGAAACAAATCCAAAATTTAGAATAAATAAAGAGCGGCCTTCAACTTACATGCCGAAGGCGTCAGACGGTCTAAATTTTACAAACATAAGCTTTCCAACACCGATTTCACGAATCCCACGTATTGAATCTCAAAACAACTTAGCGATCAATGTGTTTGGTTACACAAAAAAAGACGGTCTTTACATTCTTTACAAAAGCAAGCGCTCAAAAGAACCGATCAATTTACTTTACTTTAACAAAGGTGAAGAAAATCACTACTGATGGATTAAAATTTTTTCTAGGTTGATGGGCGATATGAATAAACACGACGGCTAAAAACACTGGTGTTTCAATAGCATGTCGCATTTCCAAACGGAAGAAAAGTTAACCAGACACAAAGAAGATTGTCAAGGATTAAACGTTCCCACATGTACGGTCGAGTTGCCGGTCAAAGGCGAAAATATACTCAAGTTTAAAAATTACAAAAATAAACAAAACGCGCCTTTTGTCATTTATGCCGATTTTGAGTCTGTTATAGAAAAATTGCCGCCGACAGCGAGCGATACAAACAGAAACAAGCAGTTAAATCAGCCAATAACTCCCAAACACTCTCAAAACACAGATTCACAAGCCTTGCGGCTACTCATACGTGGTCGTCAGATGCGATGGATTTTGCACTAGGCAAAAGACATACAGAGGTCAAGACGCGGCTATTAATTTTGTACGGTCACTTTCTAAGGAAGCATCCAAGATCAACGAAATGTTTAAAAACAAAGCGGAGTTGATCTGGTCGCCCGAGTCACAAAAAATTTACGAAAATTGTAATCGCTGTTGGATCTGCGAAAAGTTGATAGACAAGAGAACAGAGGAATCTCAATGTCAGTGTGATATTCCAAAAGCTGACAAAATTGCTTGTAAAAATGAAGCTGGGTTCAGAGAATGGGTATGTTTAGATTGCAAAAAGCCCATCAACAATTTTAGAAAGGTTAGGGATCATTGTCACGTGACGGGGAAGTACCGAGGTCCCGCGCACGCCAGTTGTAATCTCAAGTTAAGAATCGTGGCCAATGAAACACCCATTCCGGTTATTTCACACAATCTCGAGAAATACGACGCACATTTAATCATGCAGGGCGCTCACGAATTTTACGGAAAATCAATCATATAAGAATACTGAAAATTACATTTCGTTCTCCTTTGGCCAACTCAGGTTTTTAGACTCATTTCATTTTATGGCGGCTTCGCTAGATCGGTTGGTTAAAAATTGTTCACCCGATGATTTTAACTTACTTCGCGAAAGGTTTCCAAATTACACAAATTTATTGTTGGAAAAGGGAATTTACCCTTACGAATACATTGATTCCTTTGATCGGTTCCAAGAGAGAAAACTCCCACCAGTAGGCGCTTTTTATAGCTCTCTGAAGCAGTCCACAGTGACCGAGCAAGAACATTTAAGAGCACAAAAAGTATGGCAAGCCTTTGGTTGTAAAAACCTAGGTAACTACCATGACCAATACGTGGAAACGGACGTGTTATTGTTAGCGACTGTTTTGAGAACTTCCGTAAAGTCTGTAAACAACACTATGACCTTGACCCAGCCAACTATTACACATCACCGGGCCTGTCGTGGGATGCATTGTTAAAGCATTCGGGTATACAATTGGAACTACTGACAGACATTGATAAGCACTTGTTCTTTGAAAGGGCAAAAAGAGGTGGGATCTCTAGTGTGGGTGCAAAGCGATATGCAAAGGCAAATAACCCGGACCTACCTGACTACGACCCAAATCAACTGGAGTCTCATATCATGTACCTAGACGCCAATAATTTATACGGCTGGGCCATGAGTCAGTATCTACCCGTGGGTGAGTTTCAGTGGCTAAAAAGCTTGGACAAATTTACTCCTGAGTTTATTTCCAAGTTACGACCTAAAGACACGCGCGGTTACATGTTTGAAGTGACCTTAGACTATCCGCAACACTTGCATTCTTCCCACAACGATTTCCCACTTGCGCCCGAAAATTTAGTAGTGCCCAATGAATGGTTTTCCAGTTACCAACAAATTTTAATCAGTAACGGTGAGCAAGTGACCTCGGTAGACAAACTCCTGGCCACTTTGGACACTAAACAAAAATATGTGGTTCACTACCGAACTTTACAAAAATATTTAGAACTAGGCCTTCGGTTAAAAGAGGTACACTGCGTCATGTCGTTTAAACAGTGGCCTTGGATGAAAAGCTACATCGATAAAAATACTAGTTTGCGCAAATTGGCCAAATCCGATTTTGAGAAGGATTTCTTCAAATTGATGAATCATTCTCTTTTTGGCAAGATGATGGAAAATGTCAGATATCGAATTGACGGTCATTTATTGAGGGACGTACTAGACGCAGACTAATACAGAAAATTAACTTATAAACCGAATTACAAATCGACGGTACCGTTTAAAGAGTGTGAGCTTTCGTTTGCGGAGATGTACCGAACCAAAACAAAATTAAATAAACCAATTTATTGCAGAGTAAGCGTGCTCGACTTATCTAAAACTTTAATGTACGATTTTTACTACAACGAACTAAAATCAACTTTTGGTGAAAAAGTAAATTTACTTTATACGGATACTGATTCTCTGTTAGTTCAGATCGAGCGCAGCGAGCACGATTTAAACGGCTACCTGAGTAAAAAGCGTACATTATTTGACTTTAGTAATTACCCGCCCGATCATCGACTTTACAGCACCAAAAATAAAAAAGTCATCGGTAAAATGAAAGACGAATTTGGTGGCAAAACAATTTTAGAAGCCGTTTGCATCAGACCTAAAATGTATTCGATTCTGACAGTCGATCAAAATTTAAAAAAGGCGAAAGGGGTCACAAAAGTAGTAACTCAAAAAAAACCTAACCCACGAGATGTACAAAAGTTGTCTATTTGACCGGGTTTCTCATTTCAATAATTATTTAGATCAGACAAACATCAGATGTTCACGGTCTCTCAACAGAAACTTAGTCTGTCACCTTTAGATACGAAGCGTTATATTTTGCCGAATGGAATCGATACGTTGGCTTACGGCCATAAGCTAATCAGGCGGTACGACCTGAAGTTCCTCTTTGACGAAACTCCTATTTGGCCCATTTAACAGATAATATAAAGTTGGGCCCGTTTTGACCCTTTTACCTTTCGCTGTAAGCTCGTAAAGCTTCGTCCACGTTTACCAATGTCTGCTGACTCGCACGTTCTTGTCGCATTCGTTTGTTTAAAAAGTCTAGCATGTGTACGCGGTCCTGTTCCCAGGATTCCTTTGCTTGCGCCAATTGTTCTAACGCAAGGTCGTGTCGCTTTCGTTCTTCGTCGACTTTACTTTTTGATAAACTGCTAAATAAAAAATTGGAGCCAGTAAATGCCAAGGCATTTACTATAGCTCCTCCAACCATCATTAAAGCACTAGCCATATTTAAAATAAAGTTAAATTAAATGAAGAGCAAAGTTAAAGATCAACTGTCGGAGATTCAAGCTGACCTTACAAACAAATTAATCGAGATACAAACCAATCAAACGGAGATTCAGCAGATGCTGGGCGACATGCATGCCGATATAGATCACATCGGTGATATGGTTTTAGAAGCGAGCGAACAACTGAGCGCAGGTCTATTTTTTGTAGCGGGTTTAACGTTAATTGCGTTTTCTTTTCTTTTTAAAAATCATAAAATAAGAATCGTATAATAAAACTACGATATATTAAAAGTAATTATGTCGCATCAATACACCAAAAAGTTAAACCCCAGTCGCAAGCTTAAAGTTCCTCATGCGATCAAGGGTGAAAGAAAAAAAATCGCCATCATCCACAACCCGAGTACCATAGCCGCGGGTCACACGTTAAACGGCCTTAGGCACTGACGACGTCATTGTACCCGGCACCGCCAAACTCGCTTTTAAACTCGATCTCGACGGCGCCTCGGACGATAATCGTACCGTGTATAACAACGTGGCGCGAAACCTGGTTTCTGAAATCAACGTCAGTCTCCAAAGCAATAAAATTGTAAGTTACCGGGATGCAAACGTGTTTCATAATTTTAAGGACAACTGGCTGCCTCTGTCACAGACAAAACTATGGCGTACTTTGGTTTGGAAAAGGAAAACGTGGCCAAGATCCGACTCGGTGCTGGCGACAAAAACGAAGCCGCAAACAACGGTAAAGATAAAGCAGTTGCCGACGCTTTTAAAAATCGAAATGCGATTCCTTTAGACACGCCGATGTTGATGGATCATTCCCCCTTTTATCCGTTGGGGTTTAAAGAGCCACTGACGTACCAGTTAACTTTTAACGGCCACGACAAAGTGGTCAACTCGTCAGATACGGCTGCAGAGTATCAAATTTCGGATCTGACCTTAGAATACGAAGTCGTTACTAATCGAGATCTGGCGCAAGCTCTGAGGAACAAACACAAAGGACTCGTCTATTACCTATTCGACCGGATTCACTCGTGGAAGAAACAAGCGGTAAACAAGTCTGACACGCTATGGAACATCAGCATCAATCAAACGATCAAGAGTCTAAAAGGAGTGTTGATCCTGTTTAGAGACCCAACCATTAAAAGCCCCCCAAAATTTTATAATCCACATATCACAAAAACGGTCGTAACGGTCAAAGGCAAGCCGAATCAATTGTATTCGCAGGGTCTGTTTGAATACCAACACTGGAACAAGGTAACAAAGTACTTTGGAGATACAGAATCGGCTCGCGCAGTAGCCAAAGACCTAAACTTAACCGGAGTAGATATAGCCGAATATTTAAGAGACAAGTACGGACTTTGGCTCGATTTTAGAAGTTCCAACGACAATTCTGCTCACGGGTCGGGTAGACCTTTAGGCAGTGGGGGTGATATCTCGATTCAAATGGAAAGAGCAGCTGAAACCGCGGGACCGCTGACGATGTATGTGTTCCTGGTGATGGACACGCAGTTGATGGTGGAAGATGGTAATTTTAAAAGTTTGGTTTATTAAAAAATGTATAGTCAGATGTTTAAGAATCTGCACTGTGCTTTAATTGTGGGTAAAACAGGGTCGGGTAAAACTCAGTGGATTTTAAATCTTTCAGAAACTGAATACTGGTTTACGTTTGAAGCTATCTTGATCATCTGCCCGACGCTTTTTAAGAATAAAACGTATTTAGAACGTCTGTGGATATACACCGACAAAAACGTTTATCTCTGCGACCTTGATTGAGAAAAGTTGGAATTAAACGAGGCAATTGAACTCTATCAAAAAATTTTTGATGGGGTAAATACATTATTCATTATCGATGATTGTGCTGCTGATCAATTCATTCAATATCGAGAGAGGTCTAAGTCAAATAGTACCTGTGCCCTAAGCAAAATGGCGTTCTCGGGCCGTCATTACCTTCACAGCTGCTGGCTCCTAACTCAAAAGTACAACTCTGTGCTCAAAGATTTCCGCGAGAACACCGCTTGGACCGCTTTATTCCATTGTAAAGACCGAAATTCGTTTGACCAATGTCTCGACAAAAATGATGTGATACCAGACAAGAAACGAGAGGAAATCAAAAAACATTTACGCGACGTTCGATTTAGTAAGCTGATTTTAAATACCGAGCCGCCTACGTCATTTGATTTATTGTGAGAATTAAAAATAAAACGATTATTAATAATAAAAAGGTAAAGATGGTTGAAAATAATAATCAAAAGTGCTGCAGCATGTGTAGATGGCTCGTTGACTCGGCAAACTTTAGAACTCAGAAAACGGGTTAAATCAATGCGACGTGTAACGACTGTTTAGTTAAGGTAAAAAAGCATCAAGAGTTAAACAAGTGTCAGCACAGCTGGCAAAGAAACGTGTGTGTGGAATGTAACAGGGCATCTATTTGTGAGCACAGAAGACAAAGATCTAGATGCGTTGAATGTAACGGGGCATCTGTTTGTATTCACAAAAGACAAAGATATGCTTGTATAGAGTGCAATGGAAATGGAATATGCGAGCATGAAAAACACAGAGAATATTGTAAAGTGTGCAGCGACCCCACTGAAGTAAAGATTAAAAATTGGATTCGTAATTCTCGCCAATCAGATAAAAAGTACGATCGATATGACCCTGATCATTTCATCGATATGGATTTCTGCCGAGGTTTAATTGAAGATTACTTAATTTGCCCCTATGAAGACTGTCGGGTCCAGTTGCAATTCTTAGAGAACAAAGATGACCAGGGTACCATTGAGCAGTTAGATAACAAAATTGGCCACATTAAATCAAATTGTGTCCTCTGTTGCTGTAGCTGCAACTGCAAAAGAAAGTCCGATAAGGTAGTTAATAATAAATCCGAATTTGCTGATTAACTAGTTATTAACTAGTTGCCAATCACTTATTCTATGCTTATAGTCGGGCTAGATTAGCTCGGCTATAAGCTTTTTGTATTTTGTTATAATTAAATGATAACTCTGTTACAATACGTTCAACTAGTTATTCAACTAGTTATAGCAGCTAACTACAATCAAGTACCTACGCTTTAAACAAAGTGTCAACAAAATTAAAACGTATATATTTAAATGGACAACATCAAAAGCATTCTCACCGATTCAAAAACAGAATCAACCAATTGTAATCTTAACGTCAAAGACCGACTCTGTTCGATAGCTGCGTCAGGTGAAAGTAAGAAGTACCTAGGAAAGGAATACTCGATCAAAGACATCGAGTCGCTTAGCTCTAAAGACCAAGAAAAGTTACTCAATCTGTATGAAATTAAGTTTGGTAAAGAGATCGTAAAAACCCTCGGTCACGGGATCCTAAGTTTGTATTCTCTCTTGCTCGGTATAGCTACCCCAATCGATCTCCTTGGGTTCAACGTCAACTTAAAATCAGAAGAAGCGCTGACTAAAGACTTAAACGATGACCCAATTATCAGTCAGACCATGGGACGCCTACTCACCGAAGTTTGTCATAAGTACGGGGTGTATTTATCACCATTGACAGCTGCGTTCAACAAAAGTTCCCTTATATTAAAAGAAGATGTCAACAACAAACGAAGCGAACCCGACACCAGCGAACAACGATGAAGCGACGAGCGAAGCGAGAATTACCCCGGTAAAGACGCAGGTTCAGACGGTAACTAAAGCTAAAAATCCGAGACGAGTAGAACAAGGTAGGAAATTGGCCGAGCATAACAGGAAGATGAAGCAACAGCTCACCAAGATGAAATTAGCTAGCGAAGCGAGCACGAGTGACCCGAGCGAAGCTAAAAATGAAAGTAACTCGCTTCGCTCGACCTTAGAGAACAAAAATTTAATCCTGGGTGGATTGGCCATTGGAGTGCTCGCGGTCTATTTAATTTGGAAAAATAAGTCAACGGCTAAACCAACTGAACCTACTCAACAAATTATTCAACCAAAACGAGAAGCGAGCAGCGAACGACCCGGGATTTTGGATATGGAATAGATTTGGATTAAATTTAAAAGTTCCTTATTATTAAATATGAGTAACGCTAAATCAATTGACGTAAATGGAATCGCAAATACGGTTTACCACGGTGCCGTCGTTTTGGGTATTTTCTTAGGTTACGCCATGCTATCGAGTAAGCTTTTTAAAATAAAACCACCAGACCTAAATAAATTATCTGCCGAAGACGCGTTGAAATTGACCGCGCTGTCTAGCGGTGCATTAGCTACCAAGGGTTGGCTGGTGTCACAAGGTATATTGCCCGCGAGCCTGCCCACCGCTTAGGTCGGCCTTTAAGTTGACCTTATTTTAAAGTTAAAGTAAAAATGGCTGAAGGAGGATTCGAACCGGTCGATTTTGACCCAAATGCTATACCCCTAGAAGAACGAGAAGATGCCGATAAAGAAGACATGACATGGAACGATACCTTTGATAAAATGCAAGAAGAAACAACCCCTCCCAAGGGGGAGGGCTAAACCTGGAACATCTAAAACAGGAGCTTATTCAAGATAAAGTAGATGACTTTTACGATGCGGTTCAAAGAGAAACTGGGTATGAAGTGTCAATTAGAGACCCCAAAATTTTTAATTTAGATGGTAAAGATCGCCTGTACGTAGAGTTCAAAGGCAAAAAAGTTCTTTTAACCAAGGAAAATAATAATAATGTATTTCTTAGCCTAAATACTATTAGACAAACAACAGGCACAGATCTCATAAGACGCGTCTTAGGCTTACGAGATTACGTTTCTGGCAAAACAAAACAACAGGCACAGGAAGTGGCTCATAAACTCGCAGAACTTCATCCAGAGAGCATAAAATTAGTAGAACTACCCCAAGAAGCAGATGTAGCTAGCGACATCGTAGAAGACCTCACCCATGACGTAGACGTTCAATCCGAAGGGTTAAGTTACAGAGAACTCGTCGCTTTAGATAAATCGTTACAAACGATAAAAGGAGAATTAATTTTAAATCAAGGTAAATCAGATCAGTTAGACGCAAAAATTCAACAGGTCGAAGCCGAGTTGGAAGAAGCGACATCGGAAGCAGAACGTACAGAACTTCAACGGCAATTGGACGACCTACGAGTCGAGAGAACCGCGAGATTAGAAGTTATCAATAGAAATACCAATCAATTGAGGAGCCAAATCAATCGCATCAAGGAAACGATCGAAAAGATCATGAATTCGGATTTGACACTACGCGAGAAGATTTGAACTATATTTAGAGAACAAGGTGTCACGATGGTAAGTATTTTAACGGCCTTTAGTTTAGCCGTAAGTACCATCGTTAGTAGTATCGTAGCTAGCGTTAGAGCTGTTGGAGCGAGCATACCAGCACCAAAACCAACGCCAGCTCCTCCTTCCAAAGGTGGAATTACCGATTGGATCAAACGGCAACTGTGGAATTTGGCCATCGTATTGAAGAAACTCGGGTTGAAAGCTTTAGGCGCTTTGCCCGGAATCATAGGTAGCATTTTGAGTTGGATTTTTAACGGGGCGAGTAAAGCTGTCGGATGGGTGGCAGATCACGTGTGGACCTTGTCTGTAGGCGTAGGTGTTTTGATTTTGACGTACGTGCAAAAGATGTAAAATAGGCAAAAAAAATTAAACCTCACCTCAAATTTGGGGTGATGTTTTTTTATGCCTTAGATCAAACCGTTTAAGTTAAAAGTTTAATTAACGTAAAACCGAGGACACCCATGGCAACGGCTCCGACGGTTAAGGACAGTTTTTCTTCGTTGTGTGCGTCTAACGGTTTGCTTACAATTGGCTTTATAATTGGCTTTGGTAACAGTTCTGGCTGTCTTGGTGCGCTCGCCTCTTCATTAAAATCATCTTCGCTATTCAAACTCGGTATGTATCCAGTCTTCATATCCTCAGTTGCGATTTGTAAATTATTGTTATAACCATCAAAAGTGCTGATTCGTAAGTCCATGTCCTAGGGCACCAGATATAACCCCGGGGCGACTACAAAGTTTAAAGGCGTTTTTGCGTATTGTAGCGAATCTTGGAATTGGTCGATCGACTGTTCGAGATTGGGGTCCGAATTAAGAAAAGATTCCACGATTGTAATAAATTGCCGTTGCGCATCTAATCCGGTGGCGGTGGCTAAAATGCTGGTCTGTGTCTGTGCCTGTGCCCCGATTAACGCGTATACGTAAGCTCTAATCGATTCATTTACCTTGGTGATTCCCACGTCCGTCAAACGAGACTTTTTAGGAACAAAATCCCACCAGGCCAAAGTGACCGCGTCCGACTGAGAAATCCAGCTGACCGTGTAGGTACTCGCGTGACCAGAGCCTTTAGGTGGTTTGGCCCATCCAAATCCCATGTAAGTAGATCCCCCGTATTTGCCGTTGGTCACGTGTAAGTCGTGCGCATTGTAGTTTTTACCCGGGACAGGTACGTAACCGTTGTCGTAATAATAAGTGGTACCTAATCCGTTTGATAATTTATCACGTGATTGTTTATACGATCTGTTTGGGTCTACTCCGTATAAAGGCACGTGTCCGTAAACTTCCGATGGTCGTAATTATTGTGTAACGTGTCAAATACGTCGTCGCTCGGAATGGGCATCACGCAATCGTAAAATATTTTTCGTACGGTGTAATATACGTGAAAGTTAAATAAAGCCAACACGTACGGATTGGGGTCAGAAAGCAGATCAAAACCCACACCGCAGGCAGTCGTCGCGCAATACACTGCAAAATTAAATTGATTTTGGTAAAACGATATCGGCTCGGTCACCAAGCGATTAACAGCTTCGTCCGTGGTGACTTTCGGTAATTTATACGCGTGCGTTAAATTTAGAAACTCGGCTGAAAAGGAATTTTCTTCGTTGACTAAAATTGTTAGGCTACTAAAGTTGGCTCCCATTTATTTGATAAGACTTTTAAAGGAGGTGCCGTCGGTTGGGTCGGTTGATAAGGAGGTGGCTTTACTTGATATCGGACCGACTTTGTAAAACTTATTCGCCAAGTTTTTTCATAAGATCTTTTTTTAAAACCGCCGCCCGTTCGTTGGCTAGCGCTTCTGCTCTCTCGTTGATTTGGCGTTCTTCTTCTTTAGAAGTTTCTTTAGTTTCTTGCAATTTTGTAGACATACTCAATCTAATCTTTTCTTTCATTTCGTTAAACTTTTTCAGCTCGGATAAAATCAGTACAAATTCCTCTTGAGAGATGTCACCATCTTCAATCGCGTGAGATACGTATTCCTCGATGGTGTTTAATTTAGCGTCTGCTAACATTCGAATTCGGTCGTGTTTCTTGGTTTTGTGGGTGAGTCTACGAGAGGCATACTTCAATATCGCGTAAGCACCGAACGCACCTATGGCGATGCCTTCCATCACAAGTCCGACGGGTCCGGTAACGACGCCTAAAATAGCAGGAATGCCAACGGCTGCTGAGCTTGCACCCAATTGCTTCCACGCCGTACTCTACGTATCTGAGTGCGGTTAAAAGTCGTTTGATCTTTTTGTAGCTAGCTTCGCGCGAGTCGCGTTCTCTTTGAATTTGGGATTTAATTTCTTCGATCTTTCTGAGTCTGTAAATTTTGGTTTCCGCTTGTTCAGCCGAGTTTAAAGTCAAATCTGTCATCGTCTTAGTCGTCATCTTTTATTATAATTATTATTCTTTGTTTGTCAATCTATAGGTCTTGTTTGGCAAGATTTAATTTGTCGAGGGCGTTTTCCCAGTGCTTATCCAAAACTTGAAATAGATCTTTCACTTGATATTCGGTTTCCCCAGTTGTGTCTTGATAACACACCGCGATTAAAGTCTTCAACGGTTTACCTCTAGAGATCTTACCGTTTAAAACTTGGTTTAACTTATACTCTATTTCATCTGCTTCGCGGTTTTTTAAGCAAATGTTATATTTTTGTAGGGTTTTTCTTGATTTTGGTGGCGGCGTTTTTTTCCAAAGGTGATGCCTGTAATATCTATCTCCCATGTCTACAGGGGTGTACGAGGAAACCCACCCAATAATTAGACCGCAATGTTTACATGCATATCTTTCGTCTATTTCAAGTATTTGGTGGTTACAAGGTGGCCTCGGTTTACTTTGTTTTTGAGATCCTGCTATGTGTACTTCTTTGAGACCGAGTAAGTGACAAAGTTCCGCATCAGTCATTTTATATTAACAGTTTATTTATTTAAAACAAAAAGTTTACCAATTGGGCGGGATTTCTACTTTATTTAAATGTTCGACGTCAACGTCATATCTAATAATTAGTCCAATTTTGTATAAATCCGCGTCGAGTTTAGTTGCTGAATCTGGCAGTGACTCGTTACACAGCGCGTGCCTCAGCTTTTTATGCTTACCGTCTACGAGCACCACGTGATCCATTCTTTCCTACTCGCAGCAGGTACAATACGTACAACCAAAACACTCAATATAATGGGCGCACTTGTAACAGTCCTCGCAACTGTCCAAGGCATTTGAATTTTGGCAGTCATATGAACTAAGGCAATCTACGCAATTTCTACATCTACCACAATCGGCACAATTGGAGCAGTTATTACATTTAGCGCAATCGTTACATCTTTGGCAATTTCTGCAATTTTTACAATTTGTACATTTCCATAACCTTTTAGAATTTAAACAACGAGAGCAATCTTACGAATCTATCAAGTCAATTGAATTTCTTGTGTCTTTGCAAAAATAACAATTCACGTTTATAGTTTGATCTACCATTTATTTTTATGTAGTGTTTATTTTTTCGTTTTTTATAACGGGTAAGTGACGGGAAGTCCCTTTTTTGTTTGAGAGTGATTGTTTGTGTGATCGGCTCACGTCACAAGTTGTTTACAGGAAAAGTGCGCCGGGTCAAAAGGTGAGTGGAAATCCCCGGCGCGGTTGGGTGAAAGGGGATTTGACCCTGAAGGTGTATATTTTACCCGGTATTTTGGGGGGCTTATTTTGGATCGATGAGGTATCCAGGGAAAATTGTTAAAATCTAGAATTCCAGATTTTTAGGGGATTCCCCCGATTTTTTGAGTCGATGTACTACCCAGGGGTTTTTGCTGAAAACGGCGGAAAAGTGGGTGTGCGCCACAACTGTCCGTTTCCAACTACTCTGACATGGCTGGCCTGGACACAGCATGACTTGCCAGGGGCTATTGATTACAATTTTCCATTTCCATCCGTAAACTCAATGTATACATGTACAGATGTCCATTAGAATACTGGAGAAATCATCTCCTACTGCAAAAGTATTTTATCCAAGAAAAGATGTACCAATATGTATGTACCCTACCTGCATGTAACACACAAGTATAGGCCTACTATGTGCGTGTACATGCTCTTTATTTTGAAAGTTCTCAATAGGGACCCCCAATAAGAGGCTGTGAAAACACCTAGAGTCACATGCAATTAAGAGGGTAGAATTCATACTACAATAAAACTATCTCTACATATTTATGCGGATGTACTGATTTGGGGAATACTGACACCATCTGGTCATTGTGGTGCTACAATAACAGTTCAGCCGGTACTTTAATTTGATCCTACTGGTACCAGTGATATTGCTTTTATGGCAAGTATGCCAACCCTTGCATTTCAATTTAGTTTTAGGGCTGCTATTGTATAGGAATATCTAGCAATCACACCTTCTTAAGCCACTGAAAAATGCATCTTTCAATAAAGCAGTCGACAGTGTCTTCAGATGCTGTTAGCAATAAGAGTCGTCACTCATGCTGCTGTGGATGAAAGCTTCACTTTCTGTTATACCTTGCTTGCTTAGTAAGGAGGGCCAGTGGCAAATACCAAAGCCGCCACACTCTAAATTCCCTGCATCAGAAAAAAGGGCCAAAATTTATAATGCTACCGTTTCCTCATGGGAGAAGACATTTATTTGGTTTTTCTTCAATGTTCACTATCAGTTGTAATTGTATCAAAACATGACACAGTGTTTTGAATTCCACTGCCCATACCAGCTTGAACGACGGCTACCAGAACTACCACTGCAACAAGCTCACTTTCAAGAAATATAAAAAATTACTTTCACAAAACCTCTTTCTTGCTCTGATTCACTTTCACTAACATATTTTGTCATTGCTGGTCATGTTTTTAAGATTTCAAATTGGAATTTCAACACTGAAAACGTTCTCGTTACTAAAGAATCCTGTTGGTTTGATTCCGTGGTTTCAGTGCATGAAGAAGGAATTAGGTGCAAATGCTCTAATTGTAACTGAAAATTAAGAAAACGAAAACCAATGTTTACCAGCGGGAAGAGTTGGCCCGTCTACCTTCCTCAGGGAGATTCTTGTTGATTAGTTCTGCAATAAAAGAACACTTTTTAAGGTAAATGCAAGTGAGCCATGAGCAAAGGTTTAAAAAAAAATCTTCTTTAAACACATTTTTTCTTAAATTCTTAAATTCACAAAAGCTGTTTGGCACCCCTTGCTGGGTAACCTTACTGAAAGTGCATTAATAAACATTTACAAAATTTAATGGAACATATGATCTGGTGCATCTGGTGCCATTCTGGGGATGCTAATTGTGTGGGGGGAGCACCTGCAGTTCACAGATTTTTGGGGCATGGGCTTCCGCCGGGGGGGGGGCACATCCCCCATGCCCCCCAGTTGCGCCACTGCCGCCATATTTCCATAGACAGCACAAAAACACCAGAAAAGAAAAATTTTAGGACAGGAAATACCCAAATTTCCAAGTACAATTTTTTATGCTGAGACAGTTCCAACAATAACGTTTCTCAGTGTTGTTATTATGAACTATTTTTAATGTATTATTCCTGAGAGAAAATCACATGTAAATTCACCTTCGTGTGGATAAGATAAGATTGCTCCATCATCACTTGACTGGTCCAAGTCCTCATTTGTAAATAACACACATCAATTAGGTGGCAACGTAAAATTGACCGACTGTTCCACCATCACTGCATACCTGCGCTGTCACCTAGGGTTTGTCACCTCTGGCAAGCAGTGTCGGGGCAGAACATCAAGCAGCGTCAGCAACCCAAACGACCCCGGTGATGTAAACCTGCGTGGTCATCGATTGTTCGTCATCCCCAACAGACAACATTTTGGCCGAACACCCAGCACCCGCACCCGAAGTACCGTTACCACTGGACACCTGTGCCGCCATTGAAGGGTCATCATCTCCTGCATCGTACATCCAGCCACCTTCTCCACCTGCTGAGGCCTCTCCAGTTGACATATCTGGCCTGTCAACTCTGCTGTCCATGCCCCTTGGTTGCAACCAACAGGACATCCTGGTGCATTTGATATCCATCGAGACCAAGCAGGGTCGCCTCATCCAACATATCAACAGTCTGAGGGGTACTGTGGATGCATTGTGCAACATGATTGGTGATCTGGTGTCTGAGAGAGCCGCTACTGCTGTTGCCCGTGAACCCTCGGTGCTCAAGTGTACTGAATACTTTGTCACTTTTGGTAATGAACATTCGTCGATTGAAATGCAGCATGGGGACTCTGAAGGCTGTTTCTTTTGTGCATCAAGTGGACAGTCCCTAGTCCTCAGCTGATGTCCGCAATCTTCAGTGAGACTAAGCAGCCAATGGCCAACTTCAACGGGGGGGTTGTGCTGAGACCAGGAGGCGACCGCGTGTACAAGAGGGCACTAACGGAGGACATTAGGTTTAAGGCCATACATAGTGAGGACGCCCCACACATGCTCGATGGGATTTCTTGCTGAAAATCCTCGACAGTATGCTGTACCTAGCAGAACATCGAGGTTCAGGTTCTTGAAGAGTCTCATCACAAACCAGTCATTTGTCACATGGTTGACATTGAACTCGGACCCACCATCTGCAAGTATCGTGACGCAGTTTTCTTGCTGTTGTGTATCAGCGTGAACAAGTCATTGCAATGACTGGCGAGCGTGACTTTGGTGTGTGGCCCCCTGTTGACAACGTTGATGGCACTGCATTCAGGAAGGCTGGTGAAAAAATAAATGTGAAATTAATATATAATGTCATTTGACTCACGGTCATATTTCTCAATCTCAAAACCAAAGTGCAGTTTTTTGGCAGTTCATGTACATTTACTATAATACAATGCTTCATCAGTCAAAGCCAACTGTTTTGTTTGCATTGAATGATTCCATCTGGCAGGACAGGTGAACTACTGACAGAACCAAGGCAAAGCAAAACAAAGCATAAACGATTCAATAAACGGAATGTGGTGGGTTGGAATCCTATAGGTCTTTTTGCAAGCTCATGGGTAAACACTGAGTATAAATCCAACTCTGTACTATGCATTAACATCTCCCTGACTGAATGAGACAAAGCAGAGACAGTAAATAATATTTATGCAACAAACTGACCCAATTTCTCATGAGGAACCTAAACTCTAAATACCAGTAGCACTGTCTGCCAAGGTTGTCAACTGTGATCTCGGCTGGGGACGGGGGTAACATTTCCATGTACCACGATGGGGTTATGAGGTGGCCCGGAGTCGGAAAGTCCCGGTGATACAAGTTTGGTGCATCGCTGGTTGGGAAGTATCTTGTTACGCTGCATCTTGTACCCCAATGGGGTGATGAGGTAGCACGGAGTCGGGAAGTCCTGGTCATACAAGTTTGGTGCATCACTGGTTGGGAAGTATCTTGTTACGCTGCATCTTCTGTCAACAGCTGTCGTGCAGGAGCTCACCCTCAGCTTATATGTTTGTTGTCTATGGAGAACATCACCCCAGACTCTGCAAACCTGCGGCATGCCTCACGCGCATACTTGACTCTCGCCAAATAGTAGTGCTCATTTATATTCTCCCTTCTCTTGTCATTTCGCTTGGCAGGAATCTTTGCGTCAATGAGCCCTTTGTAGTTCTTGGCAGCACCAGAGTTCATAGACGGAGCCTTCATCCAACGGTGGATCGTGTCAACTCCTGTCATTGGCCAAAGAAATAATTCTTGGTCATATTTGCAAAGGGGATGTAATTCTTTAGTTATTGTTGTCGATCCTTTCCATATTTGATAAATTCAAAGTTAAAATTTCTGAATGAAGTGGTTTCTCCCTGAAAACTATACTATTTTCACCCTTTCTGAGAATGGTACAACCCAAACCAGCAAACATTACCGCTTGTTTTAGAGCAGGTGTTGATAATACATACACATGCATGTACTGTATTTCATAGCAATGCCAAAACAGAGTATCCTAAAAAGAGGAGAATTTCATTAAATGAAAATCTGTCAAGCGCCCCCTCCAAACTATTTCTTTTCAAAAATGGTTCAAAGTTCTTGTTCAGC
The DNA here is from genome assembly GCF_054643075.1 of Acanthaster planci. NCBI lineage: Eukaryota > Metazoa > Echinodermata > Asteroidea > Valvatida > Acanthasteridae > Acanthaster > Acanthaster planci. Next base: position 4,253,064 of record NC_141785.1, on the reverse strand, counting down.
ATGGAGTTCTGATCTCCGCAGCCTGTGCAGATGATGTAAAAACGTTCCGTGGTCCATGGAATTTTGCAAAAACAGCAAATGCAAAACTATAGGATTTTCATTTGCAGTAATTTTTAGAAATTAGCAGATTTTTGTGGTTTTTATTCATTCGTAGTACAAATCCATTGTTTTATTTTGTATTTTGATATCAGTGTCTTGAGAAAAATGTTGATCGTTGTTAAGGTAAAGGAGCAGCTCATGTAAATTTGCCTGCAAAAATCCACGGACCACAGTATGTTTTCACAGCATCTGCACAAGCAGCAAAGATCACGATTTTATGTCAGACAAGAAATTCAAACCCCAATTTTGGTAGTTTGAGGATCAAGCCCCCACAAATCTTCCTTGAAGTTTCATTCTCTTTTGAAAATATGATTTTGTGGCTTGGATTCGAAATACGAACAATGCGTGATCCTGAAGTATAGCAACCGGATCGCGACGCTGAGTGCATGTGTATTACACGCTGAAGTGTACACAAGGTCCACACGCTGTTGCGGGTGCTGTTGCATGCCCCAAACGCCAGTCTAATCAGTATAAAATGTGGTACACACTCATGTATTGTGGGCGTAAAGGTCCTTCGTGTAGGATAAACAGGAGAATAAATGTCTGGAAATTGCACATTTCGTCCCCCAAATCGACCGTCGCAACAACCACAAAAACAAGTGGCCACGTTGGTTGGCTTGGGCCATAACATTATCTCTGAAGGGGTGATCATAAGACAATATACCATTTTGCTAGAGAAGGCACCTTTTCATTGAACAATTATAACTTAAAAACAATCAAAAGTCTCTTTCAGCTGTACAATGTGTTTGAGTTGTACAGGAAGCGTGTTCACAGATGTTTTTAATGTTACCCGCTGATTGTGGTAGACTCTTCCAACAACTGGCCAGCGTACACATTTTTTAAATTGACTGTATGCACTAACGATAACATTAGTGTAGAACTGCTCCTGTAAACGGTTGAGATTTTTTTAAAGTAGTGCCTTTTCCAAAGATCGTCCGGACGAAATTTACCAAATTTTGAAAACAACAGCACTCAGGCGGAGAAATTTTGCAGATCGTTTGTCTCTATAATATACTTGTCTTACATTAGGACATTTCATGGAAATTTGGTAGTCCTGTGTTCCTGTTTACCCCCTTTGCCCACTTTTTGTAATAATATACATGTATTGAGGTATAACATTAATAATTACCCAAATTTGGCCTTAACTTGGCGAGGTCAGGTATCACTTCCATCAGGTGTTTCTTGATGGAATGGCAGGTAGATAGAGTCGCATTTCCCAGTTCCTGTTTCCCGATGCCTGTGCGCTTCAAACCCGTTTTCTTCGATGAACTTCCTTATTGTTTCTATGGCCTCGGGAAACAGCTGGGCAACTGACGGCCTTCCTCTCTTTCTTTAAGCTTCAGTTGATTCCGGACCCGGGTTTTTCCGCTTCTTATGTTGATCTTTCTTGTTTTCTATGGCTGCAAGATAGAAGGGTGCATAACAAACGTTTAAAAATATTGTACATGTACACCAAAACACACTTAAACCAAAACTTTGAAATTGTGACACATTCCAATTTTACATAAAGAAAACCTTTGTTTTTTTTTTCCAGACATGTCTCATAAGGTTGTGAACAGTACGGTTCATCAAGTGTTGTCTATGAATGGAACTTTTTTCAAAGCTTGCACATGTACATCCAAAGGAGTAGGATGAAATTTTAATGTGTACCTCAAGAGGGCTTTTAAGAAGGAGATCATCCCTATGCCATACGCCAGTGTCAGTTTCCCCGACTGTTTTACAGCAAAATGGTATTGTGTCTAAAACGAGGTCATAATTATTAGTCTGGATGTCGAGCTTGTGGCTTAATTGCAGCATAGGAATGATGGTTTTGAATTTTGCGAGCTTGGATTCTCCATCGTGCGCAGCCACCACACCGTAAGAGTTTTACCATGCATTCGTGTGCTTTTACCTTGAAATGGTGCTCGTGTACCGCCTGTGGAGTTTCAGCAAATAGACAAAGCCAGGAAGATGACCGCCAGGATCGTTAGAGGCCATGGTGTATAACAAATGTCAGAAGCATGCAGGACGACAAGTTGACAGCTTGCGTATGATAACAACATGTACAATTACACTGTACACATAATCTGTTCATTGTTGCTTGGGAAGCCAGGCAAAGATTTTCAATGTGTCACACTGCAGAGGTATTTATGCATGCCATGTCACTATGCAAACGGCGTCCAACTATTTATGGATGCATAGGATGCAGTAGTAATGCCAAAGCAAGTTCTGGATCAGCATCCTTTTCACTCTTTTCCTCAAACCCTCGATGACCTCATCGACTGAAACCCCCCGTATACCTCATTGACCTTTTTCAAAAACCCTCCAAAACACCAGCTCTCTAAAACCACTTTTCATTTTCGTAAAAAACCCTCCTATACCTCATTGACAGTTTTCGCTCTTTTTAAAACCAGGTCAAAAAAGCAGAAAGAGGCATCCCAAATCAAAATGGGGACTTTCCCCCTCACCTCCCCAACCCAAACAACCCCGTGACGTTTGACCTCAATGACCTTTGACCCCTCCCAGCAGCCCCCCAAACCAAAAAAGGGACTTCCCCCAGACCTCATTACCCCCAAACCAAAAAGGGAATTCCCGGGACTTCCCCAGTCTCGGTTAAAACTGTGCTCACCCGATGCTTTGAGGGAAAATGAAATAAATTCACTACTGGCTTAAGTAAATAGTATTTTTAAATAGAGATGTCAAACAAAAGAACTGAAGCTCTGAGAAAAACTGAAAAAAAATAAATATTTACCTATATATAGAGACATGAAAACACCACAGAAATCACAACGCCGTCCTTTCTGAATGGACTTTAGACGATTGAAAAAAACATTTTTATCTGACTTTGTCAAACGATACAACATTTCATTATCACCAGCTAAACGCAGAAAACATTCTAAATCTGAACTCATAAAAGGAATTCAAGCGGGCCAACAACAATTTAGAAATCTTACATGCCAATCATACCGTCAGCTCTTACAAATAGCACAAGATAACGACATACCCTCTACGGCCAGGCACAAAAGGCAATGTACTACGAAAAGACATAATCGCCGCAATTAGATCACACATTAAACCAGAAGTGATCGAAGAGGTAAACATCCGAAGAATCCGGCGATTTCAAGGTAACTACAGAAACTGGGAACTAGAGCCTACTTTCTTTGCCGACGACTTGATACCTTTTTTTGACTTTTATAAAAAGTATATCGAAGGCCAAGTGTTGGCAGAGTTTAAAGAGTTAAACTCTTACAAGTTGCAGACAGCAATAAAGGTTAAGTTCAAAATGGAAAAGCCCAGAGTCGAAACAAAATTTGGCGTTTTCACATTTACGAGCAAGAATAACATGGTGATTTCTAAACTGGACATAATGCGTGTTTTGAAGGAACAAATAGCAAAACATCTTGAAGAAGTCGAAGCTCACAAACAGAGAGGCTCAGGCTGGGTTTTTTTACCAAGTCATTGCGTTTTACATCAACGTGGTCGAGTATAAACCTGTGGGAGCGACTTCCATTCCGTTGCCCAAAGAACAGGCACACAAGAAAGCAATCGTTAATGTTCAAAACAAGAATGACTCAGAATGCATTTGCTGGGCGTTGACAGCTGCTTTAACCACTACCTGCCGGGGACTCCGAAATCGGAGCTGTATGGTTTATATGCGTGGCCAGGGTCTCCAAACTCGAACAAAGGAAACAGGGCCCTGTAACAAAAGACCTACTCCGAACAAAAGACCACACTGCTGGGCATTACCGGCATTTTTCACTCTCAAAAGTGGTGATAATCCAGCGTAGTTTTGAAACCGAACACCAGGGTTTGGGGCATTGAGAGCAAGCGGATTACCACCGGGGACAAAAGCACTCCACCACCGCAGCGATGAGCCACACAGCACTGCTGCACGCTAATCTGGCCCCTATTGAAAAGAGGTCAACAGTGCACTGAGCCAGGTTCGTGAACAAAAGACAGTTGTATAACACCGCACAATCTGGGCTCTGTTTACAAGGCTGCAGGCCTGGCTGAAATAGTCGGGCGTCAATGAAGGTCACCTGTCAATTTAGAATAGTGCCTAAAGATTACTTCGTGCGGCTATAAACGACCGTTAAATGGAATGATGAGTTTTTGAAGGATTTTGAAAACGAAAAAAATGATAGTCATGCCGGCCCAGCATCATCGACGTTGAAAAATGCCCCGGCACGAAGTGGTTGAAGTTATATTCAGACGTCAAACAACAGTTAGAAACCAACCCAAATACAAAGTAAACAACGAACGTGCCTCAACTTACACTACAGACGACGGTTTAAACTTCACAAAAGTGGACTTCCCCACTCCCTTGTCGCAGATTCCACACATTGAATCACAGAACAACTTGGCAATCAACGTATTTGGTTACACGAGGAAAGAAGGTGTCTACATACTTTATAAAATTAAACACATACATGTAGGCGATCCAATCAACTTGCTCTACTTTAACCGAGATGAAACAGCTCACTATTGTTGGATCAAGAACTTTTCTCGGTTAATGGGCGACGTCAACAAACACAAGAGCAAATCGTATTGGTGCTTCAATTGCCTATCTCACTTTCAAACAGAAGACAGACTCGGCAGGCACCAAGAAGACTGTCAAGGAAAGCGCCTACCAGAGTACAGTTACCAGTAGCGGGTAAAAACATTCTCAAGTTTGCAAATTACAAGAACACGCATGGCGCCCCATTTGTCATCTACCCAGATTTCGAGTCTGTTTTGGAGTGTCTCCCACCAAAACCATTAAACACGGTCAAGACACAAATTCACAAACTGTGTGGCTATTCTTACGTGGCCGTTAGATGTTAATGTCGACCTATAGAGGTCAAGACGGAGCCACCAATTTTTAGAATCGCTAACTAGAGAAGTTGGCACGATCAATAAAACATTTGCCGACCCAAAGCCCCTTCCCTAGTCACCCAAGCTACAGAAACTCTACGACAAATACAACAGATGCTGGATCTGCGAAAGGCTCATTCGTCCAACTGAAGAATCTCAGTGCCAGTGCCCAATTTCAGACGAACCAAAAACTAAAGGCGAAAAGGCAGCCTTTAGTTCCTTAAATGACAGTGGTTTCAGACAGTACATTTGCATGACTTGCGAGAAACCCATTAACAAGTTTTGAAAAGTCCGAGAACATTGTCACGCAACGGGTAAACATAGAGGTCCTGCACACGCCAACTGCAATCTCAAGTTACAGGTTGTGCCAAATCAAACGCCTATTCTGGTAGTGTTACATACTTTAGAGAAGTACGACGCGCATCTAATCATGCAAGGTGCTCGGGTGTTTGAAGGAATTGAAATAAAAGTCATTGCTAAAAACACCAAAAATTACATTTCGTTTTCCTGTAACCAGCTTAGGTTCCTAGACTCGTTTCATTTCATGGCAGCCTCGCTAGATCGGTTGGTCAAAAATTGTTCCTCGCAAGATTTTAACCTACTTTGCGAAAGGTTTCCAGACAACACAGATTTGCTCTTGGAGAAGGGTGTCTATCCGTATGAATACATCAACTCCTTTGATAGATTTGGAGAAACTGGATTACCTCCAATAGAGGCGTTTTACAGCTCGTTGTAACAGCAGTCTGTTACAGAAGACGAGTACGTAAGAGCTCAAAATGTGCGGAAAACGTTTACATGTAAAAATCTCAGAGACTACCACGATTTGAGAAACAGACGTATTGTTACTAGCAAGCATGTTTGAAAACTTTCTTTAAGTGTGTAAGATGCACTATGGTTTAGACCCAGCCAACTATTACACATCACCGGGGCTATTGTGGGACATGCTATTAAAGATTTTAAAGCCAACTATTACACATCACCGGGGCTATTGTGGGACACGCTATTAAAACACTCTGGTATCGAACTTAAACTTTTGATGGGCATAGACAAGCAAGGGCTAAAGGAGGTGGCATCTTGAGCGTCGGTGCAAAACGTTATGCAAAAGCAAACAATCCAGATTTAAAACACTACGATCCCAACATTCCGATGTCACATATCATGTATCTAGATGAAAACAATTTGTATGGCGGGGCCATGAATCAACCTTTACTGATGGGGAAATTCCAATGGGTCAAAGACATAACCAAGTTTACTCCCAAGTTTATTTTGGGGCTTTCTTCCGAGCTTTAAAGGCTACACGCTCGAAGTCATTTTAGACTACCCGAAACACTTGCACGACACAACGACTTCCCACTAGTGCCCGAGAATTTAGTGGTGCCAAACGAATGGTTGTCGGACTATCAACAAGACTTGGTGGAAAAAAGAGAAAGGGTTACTTCAATAGACAAGCTTGTGGCGACTTTGGGTCCAAACATAAATACGTTGTACACTATCGCACGTTGCAAAAGTACCAAGAGTTAGGTTTACAGATAGAAGAGGTTCACACTGTAATGTCCTTCGATCATTAACCTTGGATGAAAAGTTACGTTGACAAAAATACCGAGCTACGCAAAAGAGCAAAGTCTGACTTTGAGAAAGACTTCTTCAAGTTAATGAATAACTCGGTATTCGGCAAGATGATGGAAAACGTGAGGCTCCACATCAACGACACCTGCTGAGAGATTTACAAGACGCCGATTGGTACAAGTGTTGAACTTCTAAACCACACTGTAAAATGACTACCCCGTTCAAAGAGTGCAATCTCGCATTTGTCGAAATGTACCGTATTAAAACACAGCTGAATAAGCCCATTTTACTGTGGCGTGAGCGTGCTCAACCTGTCTAAACCGTTAATGTACGACTTTTACTACAATGAGTTGAAAGCGGACTTTGGCTCAAACATCTGTCTTTTGTACACTGACACAGACAACCTATTAGCCAAGATTCAAACTGACGATTTAACCGGTTACCTATGTAAAAAGCATGACCTATTCGATTTGAGCAACTACCTGCCCGGTCATATACTTTACGATCAGAAAATTAAAAAAGTTTTTGGCAAAATGAAAGACGAATTTGGCGGTCAAGTGATATCGGAAGCAGTCACTATTTGGCCAAAAATGTACTCCATTTTAACAGACAAACAGAATTTGAAGGAGAGAAAGGAGTTACTAAAGTAGTAACCCCAAAACAGTTGTCGCACAAGGCTTATAAAAGGTGCATACATGTATTTGAACGGTTACAACACTTTTTTAAGCTGGAACTCTTCAGATCAGACAAACATCTGTTGTACACAGTCATGCAAAATAAACTATGTCCGTCACCCTTGGAAACAAAACGTCACCTGTTACAAAACGGAGTAGACACTTTAGCTTACGGGCATTATCAAACTATTCGAGAAGGTGGCAACTCAGTGTTTTTGGGTATCACTTGAAGTTCTTCTTTAACGAAACTTCTCTTGGGCCCCTCTAACAAATAATACAAAGTGGGCCCCATTTCACCCCCTTACCCCAGACCCGTTTAAACTGGCTTGTACGGTTCTCAATTTGGTAAACGTCCATGGACCAGACCGGATCTGTCACCCTTTTGACAGTGACAGCTTCTTGTTCCCCTGGGTAATATAGATACCTAACTAACGGTTGGGAGAAGTTCTTTGTGTTGTTTATCACTAGCCCTTTCAGGTGCACTTGGTGCTTGTTTCATGCGGTCTAAATTGACTGCTTCCTCAGGTTCTTTCCCAATCAACCTAGTCTTTGCTTCTTTGAGCGATTTTATTACTTGGGGCAGATGTTTTACCCATTCTACGTTACATTCGACTACGTTTAACATTTCTTGCGCGTATTGATGACCAAACAGCCTTTCAGTTGACGTCTTATTGAACTAATCGACGATCCCCTGCGACCTATGAACACCGGGTTCGCCCACTTGAATCTCGACCTTGTGTTTGTTAAACAACTTTTTAAATTTGCCTTTAAATTCTGATCCCGAGTCCACCTCGATTAACCGGGACCAAGTCAAAGGCAACCTTTTGTAAATCTGTTTAATTGCTTCTGATGCTTGTTCGGCTGTTTTACTTGTCAATGGTTCGGCCTCTTTGTACCTGGAACCCACATCGATGACAGTCAAAGCGTATTTAAAAGTTTGGGGGTTTACTCGATCCCAAGGCAAGTATAAAAAGTCCAATTGGTGCGCCTCATTTGGTTTTACAAACTCCGATTGCAGCATCATCAGCCAAAAAACAACCAAAGCAGTTCCTCTCAGGATCCAAACCAAATTCTAACTTTCTGATCTTCCGAAGGCACGCAGAAATCAGACAACTTGGGCTCTGGAGGCATGTACATGAATTTGAGTCGGAATCTCTGCCCCCATGGACAAAATCCTATCCTGGGCTAGATTCAGAGACAACATTCTCATTGTCTAAAATGGCCAACTCGATTCTTTCACCCAATTCGTTCATCACATGAATCAACTGCACCCTACCCTCAAATTCACTTTTGAGGCATCCGAAACTTCCATTACCTACATGTATCTGGACCTTACAATTTCTAAAGGTCCGCATTTCCTCTCAAACGGTACCCTGGATACAAAAGTATTCACGAAACCAATGGAAACGTTCCAATACCTGGAAAGAACTTCATCCCATCCACAGCACATATTCCACGGCTTTATCAAAAGAGAAATCCTGAGATATGCCAGAAATACAAATAATGGGAATGATTTTCTACAAAAAAAAACAAAGTTTCACAGAAAAATGTTTGAAACAAGGCTATAATCAAGCCGAGATTCAAAGATCGATGCAGTCCACTGATTTCCGGCAACAGGAATCTATGATTCACAATGAGTGAAAAGTGAAAAACAATAAAGAACTCCCACTCGTCTTCACCACTATGCACACTCCTCATGAGAAACACAAAGACATCAAACGAGCTCTTCTTAAACACTGGCACCTCATCTCTGGCAACCCAACATTAAAGGAAGTTTTCCCCAAACCTCCTTTAGTTGCCTACAAGGTAGCCAAAACTACCAAGAAAAACATTGTCAGATCCAAACTCAGCCACACGGAGGACGATCAGTCCGCCACACCTGAGAAATCTGATTACGCTCTAGATATTGTTATTTCACTTTTGAATGAACAAACCCATTCAAACTAATTGTGCACAAATATCATGATCAGAGGAACGGTAATCACTTTCCCCACCTAGTGAGTGTCATTCCACTCACAAACCATACCTGTACACCCCGATTCATATTTGAATCAAGCGGCTGATGAGTCCCTGAAGGGACGAAAATGCATTCCCACTGCTTTCTCAGGTACAACCCAACCCACAGCTTGGGTAAACATGGTTTTGGTCTACACAAGTTTAATTCTTATTATTTCTACCCACCGAGGCTCCATTTTAGTCTCCACGAAGAAAATAAATCACACAGTGATACACCCTCGAATACATGTTTTTTCGAAAGCACCCAAAGTTTATTTGTTTGGATTCAATCTATAAGAGCGAGCATCTCTGAATGAGATAGAGCCATCATTTCTTATCCAGGTAAGCCGAATCAACTGTATTCACAGGGATTATACGAATATCAACATTGGAACGAAATTACCAAGTTTGTCGGAGATTCGGATGCAGATTCGGGTAGAGATGTTGTGAAAGATCTAAATCTAGCAGGCGTTGACATGGCCAGTTACCTGAAGGATAAATACGGCCTCTGGTTCGACTTTAGAAGTTCGGACGATAACGCGGCACACGGGTCGGGTAGGCCATCGGGTGGGGGTGGTGACATAATGAAAAGAAAGGTGGAAACTGCGGGCCCGTTGACAATGTACGTGTTTTTGGTAATGGATGCGCAGTGGACCGTAGAAGATGGGAATTTTAAAAGTTTGGTTTAGTAAATCGGCTTTAAAATAAATGACTGGTAACGTGTATAAATTACCTCACTGCGCCTTAATAGTGGGCAAGACGGGATCGGGTAAAACCCAGTGGATCTTGAATCTATTAGAATGTGAATACCGATTTACGTACGAAGCTATAGTAATCATCTGTCAAACCCTATTTAAAAACAAGACTATTTGGATCGGCTGTTGATATATACAAACGAAAATGTGTATGTACATGTATGTGATTTACATAGATCGAGAGAAGTTAGACTTGAATGAAGCGATTGTCCTGTATCAGAAAGCTTGACGGGGTACATACGCTGTTCATCATAAACGATTGTGCCTTGGATCAGTTTATCAAAAATCGTAAAAAGTTAAAATGAAGCAACACTTGCACGATAAAAATGGCCTTCAGCGGCAGACATTACTTGCATTCATGTTGGCTGTTGAGTCAAAAGTAAAATTCGGTGCAAAAAGACTTCAGAGAAAACACAGCTTGTGTAGCTTTGTTTCAATGCAAGGACTGAAATTCGTTTGACCAGTGCTTGGATGAGAACGACGTTGTGCCTGACGGTGAAAGAGAATTAATTAAACAGCATTTATGCGGCATCAAATTCAGTAAGCTGGTGTTGTTGACGGAGCCGCCTGTGTCTTACTCGCTTTAATTAAAATGAAATAAATTTTATTGACGTATAAAATAAATAAAGATGCAAAATAAAATCTGCAAAATCTGTAAAAAGCAGAAAGATCTTTCCGGTTTTAGAGTTAGATCAAGTGGTGGCGTTAACATCTGTTGTAAACAGTGTAGCGATATGAAGACAGAGTACTTAAATAAGAATAAGTTTCCCCATGGTCAGCAGAAGCATCTATGCAGAGAGTGTGGTAGCTCTTCAGTTTGTAAACATGGCAAACAAAGACATGGCTGCAAATTGTGCAACGATCCTATAGAGGTAACAATTCGCGACTGGGTTAAGAATTGCAGTCAAAACGACAAGAGTATAACAGATTCGATCCTTACCATTTCATAGACACAGACTTTTGCCACGGGTTAATAGAAGATTACGAATTCTGCTTCTACAAAGATTGTAAAGTCAAAATGCAGCTTTTGGAGAGAAAATCTGATTTGTGTACCATCGAACGGTTAGACAATTCTTTAGGCCATATTAAATCAAATTGATGCTTTAGTTGTAATAAGAACAGGAAGTCTGATAAGCTTACTTGAAAACAAACCTAAACCAACTGATGACCTAGAACAAATTACTTATCGTTTGCTAAAGATTTGTTTAAATTTGGTGTAACTGGGCTGTTATAGTCTGGTTGCACCAATTTTTATATTTTGTTTTAGGCAATTTAAAGAGATACTGCAATTAATTCAAGTAGTTATTGAGCTAGTTATCACAGTTAACTTAACCTATTACACCTACGAGTACCTACGTGTCAAGCAAATGTACATATATATATTAAAATGGGTGACATCAAAAGTATACTCGCCGATTCAAAAGTTAAAACAGAATCCGCACAAACCACAGAATCTAAACCAAACGTCAAAGACAGACTCTGTTCAGTAGTAGCATCGGGCGAGTCCAAAAAATATTTCGGCAAAGGGTACTCTGTAAAAGAGATGGAGTCATTTACCCCGGCAGAACAGGAAAACCTCTTTAACTTGTACGAAGTTAGATTCGGCAAAGAAATCATTAAAACTCTGGGCAACTCAATTCTTAGCCTATACACGAGACTTTTAGGCATTGCTACACAGATAGAATTCCTGGGCTTCAAAGTACCTTTGAAGTCTGAAGAAGATCTAACGAAAGATTTAAATAACAACCCCATCATTAGTCAAACAATGGGCCATTTTTTAAGCGAACTTTGTTACAAGTACGAGGTGTACCTATCACCTATGGTGGCAACCTTAATTACAATTAAACATCTGGCTATCAACAAAAATCCCTCTATTATAAAAGAAAATGTCAACAGAAGAGCAAGCAACACCACCGACACCAGCACCGAGTCAGGTAAAAAGCCAAGTACAGACGGTCACTAAGAGTAAAAATCCCAAGCGAATACAACAAGGTAAAAAGCTGGCAGAACATAACAAAATGATAAAATTACAGCTCGCCAAAATGAAAATCGCAGAGTCAGAACATGGGGTAAAGTCGGAAAGTAAGTTCAACTTGGAGAACCTTTACACAGCAAATAGAAACATGATTTTGGGTGTATTATTGATAGGGGGAATCGCCTTATTTATATTTTTGAAAAAGAAGCCTGCTGCTCAAGCGACTTCCCAAGCACCTTCACAACTGGCTCAAGCAACGTCTCAAGCAACCACAGACCCAGAAGTCCTAGACATGGAGTACATGTAGTTTAAAAAGGTACAGGCAACTTAAAAACGGTATGTAATAAGAATGAGTAACGCAAACATCAACATAAACGGAATCGCCAACACGGTCTATCACGGCGCAGTAGTTTCAGCAATTTCCATGGGATACGCCATGCTTAGTAATTGACTGCTAAAATTTAAACCGCCTGATCTAAATAGACTATCGGTAGAAGACTTGGTCAAATTGGCCACGCTGTCCTCAGGTGCATTGACTACCCAGGGTTGGCTAGTGGCGCAAGGTGTCCTACCCGCAAGCTTACCAACCGGTTAAAACCAGTTTATTCTAAAGTAAAAGATGGCAGAAGGAGGATTTGGTGACATTGGGATGGGCGACTTAGAAATAGAGCCGGAAGAAGCCAATCAAGAAGACCTAGATTGGGATAATACCTTATCAAGATGATACATTAGACACGACTCAACAAGAAACGTCATTTGTAGAAGGCCAAGGACTAGGCACGTCAGAGTTGTGGATGGCATTAATCCAAGACAAAATGGATGATTTTTACGACGCGATTCAAGAAGCAACCGGGTATGAACCAATAGTTAGGGACCCAAACATCTTTAATCTCGATAGTAAAGATAGCTTTAAGTCAAGTTTGAAGGTAAAAAGTTTTTCTTACATATGAAAATAACAATAATCAATTTCTTAGTCTATGCAGAATTAGGCAAGAAACAAACGTAGATTTCATAAGACATGCTTTAAGTTTCCGTGACTAAGTTAGCGGTAAAACGAAACAAGTCCAAGAAATAGCTAGTCAACTTTCGCAAATTCCCCCCAAAACTACTGAGACACAAGGACTCCCTCAAGAAGCCGATCGAGTCAGTGAAATCATAGAAGTCGTCACTCGAGGTACAGGTGTACAAACCGAAGAACCCTCGATAGAAGGGCTAGACTACAGAGAACTTTGCGGTTTAAACGAAGCTTTACAGAGCTGACTTTAAACCTGGGTAATTTGGACAAGTTGGAAGCAAAGATTCAAGAGGTTAAGAACAAGTTAGAAGTGGCTTTGGAAGGAGAACATGTAGAACTTCAAAAGCAGTTGAGCGATTTAGAAGTCGACAGGCAAGGCAGGTTAGAAGTAATCGACAGAAACACAGTTCAGCTTTGGAGCCAAATCAATCGCATCAAAGAAACCGTTTCAGCTGTAATGCACCGCGATTTAACTTTACGCGAATGAATTCTGGTGTTGTTTAGAGAACAAGGCGTCACAATTGTATTTTATCGGCGGTAGGTTTAGCCATTAGTACCTTAGTCAGTTCTATCGTAGCTAGCGTTAGAGCTGTTGGAACTCCAAGTCCCGGGCCTGGGCATAAACCACCCGAACCAAAACCTCAATCCAAAGGGGAGTTACAGATTGGGTTAAAAGGCAATTGCAAAATTTGGCAAACGTGTTGAAGAAACTGGGTTTGTCTGCTTTTGGTGCTTTACCCGGTATTATCGGAAGCGTGTTGAGTTGGCTGTTCAACGCAGCGAGTAAAGCGGTCGGTTGGATCGCTAGTAATGTTTGGACGTTGTTTGTGGGCGTGGGTGTTTTAATTTTGACTTACGTGCAGAAGAAGTAGGTCGGTTCAGAGGATGTAATAGATTAATTTTAGGTAAAAAATTTAAACCCTCTTCAAATTTGAGGAGGGGTTTTTCCATGCCTTTTACTTTTTGGTTAAGTCAAAGTTAGTTTCAAGTTAAGACTTTGTACAGCATAAAACCAAGTCCACCAACGATAATGGCTCCTACGACTAACGACAGTTTTTCTTCGTTGTGAATGTCTAGCGGTTTCTTTTCTTGTGGCTGGGGCTTTGGTAAGGGTAAAGGAGGTGTGGGCTCTGGTTCTATTGACTCTGGTATGTCTTCATCAAAATTTGATGTCTTGGGCTCTGGAGGCACTGCACTCAAATTTAAACTTGGAATGTAGCCCGTCCGCATTCTGGCTGTTGCAATTTGCAAATTATTGTTTTATCCATCAAACGTTCAGATTCTCAGGTCCATGTCCAATGGCACCAAATACAAACTGGGTGTGACTACAAAGTTTAAAGGCATTTTTGCGTACTGTAAAGAATCTTGCCATAGGTTTATACATTCTTCGTCTTTATTGACTACAATTGCTAATTGATTTAAGTTGGCTCCCATTTTATTTTATAAGGATTTTAAAAAGGAGGTGCGGTGGGTTCTACTTCTTTCATGATATTTTGATAAGTGGGTGGCTGATCTTCCAAAAACCCGACAGACCTAGACAAAGTTACTCGCCAAGTTTTTTTCATAAAGTCTTCTTTAAAAACTGCCGCCCTTTCGTTTGCGAGGGTCTCAGCTTTGGCTTGCACTTGGCGGTCAAATTCAGCTTTGTCAATCTTGGATTCTTGGACAAGCTTGGTCGTCGTGTCAGACCGGATCTTTTTTTCATTTTGTAGTGACCGGTACTTTGTAGTTCTAATTTATCGCATGGAAAACTATTTATCTAATTAATTATGCAGCGCAAAAACCACTCTACACTTTCCATGACATAAGCCTGAACATCCACCATAACAAACAGTCCTTTTGGAATCACGATTTATGTCCCAATTAAGGTTATACCCCTTAATTGACATTCAATTATAAATTAACTAATTGTAAACATTGTTTTGCTAGTGTTCCATGGGAAGTTCCAATGCGTTACCTTAGTTTGGGTTTGGAATGATCCGCATTTACACTTTTTATGAATGGCGGAGCAATATGTCCGGGATCCTTGCTATGAACAGTGCCTTATGGCTGTGGGCGTTGGTCGTTCGAGAACTTTCTCGGGTGCGGCCATTTCGCTGCTGATCGAGCAACGCCCAGGTAAGAAAGTTTTGCTCCAAAATTCTTCACTTTCTGTACTTTTTGTGGTTAAGTACCCTCACAGGGCTTATCATCATCATAACCGCTGATAATTATAGAGCATGTCAGTTGATCTTATACATAAGGATAGTGGGATTTTGATTCACTTTTTGAGTGGTTTTATGATCATATTGTTGGGGATTCTTCTGCGATAGATTGCTGTGTGGCATACGTTATACACATGTATATGTATACACACAAAGCATGTTACGTTACATTTACGTTGGACGTGGTGTGCGCTGTAGGCCTCGTGTGTGCAACACCGCGCTGTGTATGGAGCTTGGGGCTGTGTACGACTCGCATCGGTGGGTCGCGCGGCCATTGCTTTTCATAGTGTGCTTACTTACAAGATGGGGTACGCTGTCTATATTTTATGCGGTGTGCATTCTATACAAGTATTCATACAGCGGTTCTATAATCCCTGTAGTTAAGAATATTATTTATCATGCCACTTTTGTGAATTATGTTTGCATTAGCTCAATCTTTTGGGGAACTTGCCTGCCACAGGGTTCCTGCACCACTTTAGGCTACATCACTGCTAAGCCACCACACCAGGGTAATTATTTACCACAAAGTGTTGATACAATGTTTCAACTTGACATTTTTACAACATTGTGTACACTAGACGTATTAGTGTATTAAATGTGTTGTATTTTGTATACAATAAATATCTTTGGTTGTAACCACTTATGCAACAATTTGCATACAGGGAAATGTTTACCGAAAGAAGCTGATGAGATGAAAGCCACAAATAATAATTAAATCAATCAATCAATTAAATCAACATCCGGTTTCCGACTGAATTCTTTGGGGGAATCAGTCAAGGGAGAGTGCCTCATCTTCTATCACTGGAGGATGGACCTACCACCCCACTACCAGGGGCGGCCTAGAATCCCACGTCCGGTCACAATTTCGTTAAACTTTTTCAGTTTAGACAAAATTAAGACAAATCTTCTTGAGACACATCGGCATCTCGGATCACATGTAAGACGGTATTCCTCAATGGTGTTTAACTTGGCCTCTGCAAGAATTCTGATTTGATCATGTTTCTTTGTTTTATGGGTCAACCTGTGGGAGGCCTACTTTAGCATCACGAAGGCACCAAATGCGCCAATGGCAATACCCTCCATCACTAGTCCTATGGGTACTGACACGCTACCCAAAAGAGCAGGGATTCCGATGGTGAATTGGCACCTAATGCTTCGACACTGTATTCCACATAATTAAGCACAGTTAATACCATTTGATCTTTTTGTAAGATGTCTCACGTGCGTCGCGTTCTCGTAAGATTTGACCGCGGATGTCTTCAATTTTTTTGAAGGCGGTAAATTTTTGTCGTGTTTGTTTCGGTTTGACACCCAGTCAAATCTGGATACATAATCAACTGATTGTTTGTCGTCATCTTTTAAAATATACGGTTTTAAAAGTCTAGCTCGAGTGAAATTGTGCCGTCTTTATTGTTGATGATTTCGTCTCACTCATTTCTCAACGAAAAATGTAAGCTCATTATCTGATCGTTTACAAGTGACTTAGCACTTTCGCTCGGGCCTGACGTGGTACACAATACGTACGAAGGTCGCCCGTTGAAGTAATTAAAGTGATTGTTTATTTCTCGGCAGTGTATCCAAAGTTCGTCAAAGGGGTCTATATTTGCCTTCCCCTTGTAAATAACGTTTGGGACGAGTCTACCTCTCGGCAAATTCAAAAGTTTGCTGACTTGTTTACCTAATCGTAATTTGAGATTTAAATCTGTTATCATAATTGTCACCAAATTTGAGTCATGGTGTACTTTAAAACTCACACCCGGAATGGCGTTTATAATAAAATCAAGCCAATCCACATTGTAAACCCCGGTGGAATGACTACACTTCCACATTCTCCACCTTGTAAAAAATCACCGGGAGCTTCTCTCTTGAGAAATGCATCACCAGGGCATTAGAATCAGAAGACATAACAAAAAGAGCATCTCTATCGCTGAACAGAGCGGCTCTAATGGTTCTCGCTCTTTCTTCAATGTTTGTGCCTAAAAACTCTTCGCTGATAAATCCAAAGCGAGATGGCAAGCTTCTGAAATGATGTCTATTTTCTCGCATAAATTATCACATCATCTTTCTCTTTATCTGATGCTTTGACTGGTATTGTTCCTAAACTTAAACGTTGATCTGTTAACGTTTTTTATTTGATCGGTTAGGGCAGTTACTTGTTGGTCAACTGAGGTGCTGAATTCTGCTAGATTCCCTGCGTCGGGAATCTAGCATCTGGAAGGAAATCTTTTATAAAGTCATAAAAGACAACTAAATTGTCTGCCTCTAATTCTGAGAATGGTATTACGGGTTTCAGTGCTTCTGTAACATCTATGTTGATAGATGATACCTCAAGTGCGGCAGGTCGTCCCCGCGCTGCTCTAACTCCTTCGGGTCCCCTTGATGCAGGACGCCCTGCTCCTTGAGTCTCCCATTCAATTTCGGTAGATTTTGTAATGTTGAATTATCCGGGGCAAAAGTTTACTTTTCTAACTTAAATTTTTTTATCGCCTTTTAAATTATTGATTTTCTAATTTAAACATCTGCTCGGTTTCGGTCAAATAAAAAGAATGCGTCTCCATTTTACTATAAACGGTTTTTAAAAAAGAGCAAACTTCTTCTGCGGTTTGTTTAACTAAGTAGGTTTAAACTTTTTGATGGCACAGGTAAAGTATTTCTCCAAGACTTAAAACAGATCTTTTAAGGTTTCTGCAGTTGCCCCGGTTAATTCTGGATAACACACCGCTTCCAAAGCCTTGAGTGGTTTGCCTCTAGAGATCTTACCCACTAATATTTGGTTTAATTTATGTTCGACGAAGCCAGCTTGTTTGGTGTCCAATTGGACATTTAGTTGTTTTAAAACGTCCCCTAACTTTCATTTCAGCTTTTTGTAAACAAAACAATTGAATTTGATTGGATTGATTGTATTTGCTGCCTATGTTTTCTACTTCGTCTGAATAAATGCGAGTCGATACCAGCCCACAATTGTGGCAGATTCTTCTACTACCGTTCTATTGGTGTGTGGGCACGTGTCTTCTTGGCGGAGGAGGTTTTTCCACCAATTAATTTGTAAAGCTGGTTAAGATATGGTGATAGACTCATGTTTTGTTTTTAATAAATATTATATATAACGGGTTTGCCCTTACCCAACGTATATTAATAAACACTGTATGCTCAGTGCTTGTCCGAGAGCTTGCGAAAAAAAACCTCACAAGCTTACTCGGGTGGGACTCGAACCCACGACCTCCTGCTTACTAGTGCAGACGTCTTAACCACTCGACCACCGAGCTTGCCGGGGTCGGCTGGCCGGTCCGAGTCAAATGAAGCAGCGGGTACCGCGAACTATTTTCAAGATGTATTTTTGCGTTGGGGAGATGTTAATTATATATAACGGGTTTGCCCTTACCCAACTACGTTGGGTAAGGGCAAATAAGGGTAATAGTTATTTAAGGAGTGTAAAAAAACCCTAGTTATTCCGGGGAATAACCGAGGCTTCAAATAGTTTTAAAGTTAGTTTAATCTACCTTTAATTCACGGGTCTTTCAAGCTCAATGTACTCGCACACCGCTAAATTTATATCGTCGAGAATATGCATCATTTGTTTCGGTAGTTGATAACAGATTTGGCGGTCTACAATATTATCATTAGTTTTGTCTTGTGTACCATATTTATAAATGTGATTATGCCTTAACAAGTTGTGTCTGTCATCATAATTAGCAGGCGTTTTTCTTGGCTGTCGTGAGTGTAATAAATGGGAGTACAACATTAGGTTGCGTAACTACCTTCTTTAATCAGGGGATTTGAAATGGATAATTTATTTTATCGCTATGGGATAAAATGCATTATTCACCACAACGCACGTCGTTTAGTCATTGAAACAGTCCTGGTCATCTGGCTTATACCATGGTGAACAAGGCACTACTGTCTCACCCATCACTGTCTTGCACTAGCTGGCTTAATGGGATCAGCAAAGTGGCTGCATGGCCTTACATCAATCAACAGAGGCCTCAGAGGGTTCAGAGAATGTGGTACTTCTTCCGGGCTCAGACACCTAAACTGTCTCGAGGGGAATAATTGGTGAAGCCAGAAGGCCACAAGGAAATAACGGTTGAACCACAGCAAGTTTGGCACTAAAAATGGGCCACTTCGGCTTAGATTTTCAAGGCGGCAACACACAAATTAAACCCACCACCTCCCCATCTCCACCATAATTTTGGACTATGAATTTAGCTTTTACTGGTTTAATGGCGGGAACTACCTGGGAGCGACACGCAGTTTCCGAAGTAAACAAATAAACAATTTAGGCGAATTATCTCGCAGTGATTATAACGTAAAGTTAGTTGTTAGTAATGTTTCATTTCGTTTTGCTTAAACACTACGCCAAGCATCCTCTTGTTCTGGTGGGGCTTATTCTAACCGCCTGTTCAAGCGGTGGAAAAAACGGCGTGCCTTATGTAAGTTTTTCTTAAGTTGTAAAGGATAAATAGAATCACATGACTATTCATTATAGGACAAGCACCTACTTGTTCCGGTGGGGTTTGTCTGCATGGCAAGTGTGCCAAGGAATTCCAACCTGTTATGCCAAGTGTGGCAAGTCTTTCTGCTAACAACCTTGCCTTTTTCTGCCAAGTGTGGCAAGCCTTTGGCGAGTTTGTTCCTGTTTTTCTGCCAAGTGTGGCAAGTATCTCTTTGGCAAGTGTGCCTGAGTTTCGGCCAAGTGTGGCAAGTATGGCAAGTGTGCCAAGAAATCTTACAGAATTTCTGCCAAGTGTGGCAATAGAAAGTGGTGTTGAAATCAGCAAAAACAAATAAACTTGCCGCTCGAAATCTTTGCCAAAAACCAAAACGTGGTGTCAATGTGTGGTTTGTGCACATAGAGTTGGAGAATAATTTACTTGCATCCAAAGGACCGTATACAACATTGGGATCGCTGTTGTTGGCATTGAGACGCTTGTGGTCGTCTGAAACTATGTAAATTTGGGTTGACATGTTCTAGTTTTATAATATGGTTACAATAATTTCTCATTTTTTCTCGAGTGAATCTGCCAAGTTATTAATCAAACGCATGTGATCTTCGCCAAAGGTAACATGGCCGACGCCTTCACGGGGGGCGAGTGTGTTGGGTCACGCTATTAGTGATCGCGACTTTAGCGAATGGAAGTAATGGACTAGGAAATAATGCATACATGTATGCATTGGTAATCTGTGTAGGTTGCAGGAAGTAGACTTTGCAAAATCACAAAGCAAATACTCCGAATGTCAGGAAACTAGAAATGCTGAAAATTTGGCGATAAGATTAGATCAACAGTAAGTATCCAAAAATCAAGAATCAGAAAAGCCAAAATACCCAGCAATATGAAAAATCAACAAGCAAAATATCAGAGAATAACGAGACAACTGCTCTTGAAATAATTAAGAATTATAAAAAAAAATGCTACAATTAGGACGAATCAGAGAGTACATGTATACAAGAAAACAGAACAAGTGAACACACATACATGTACTCAGTGTATTCTAACACAAAAAATATATTTATAGGATGCAATAGCGCCACCTGGGCAAACTCTGAAATAGGTCAATACAAGGTCAGCCTGCCACCTGTGAAAGACTGAAAAGGGAACGGTAAAATATCAAGAAACAGAATGAAAGAGGGACAATAAACAAGAATCAGAACGAATAAACAAGCACAGTGATCGAGGAATAATAACGAAACAGGCGTTATCGTAGGAAAAGTGGGTGGGGGCGCACTATTAGTGATCGAGACTTTAGCGATGGGAAGTAATGGACTAAGAAATAATGTGTATGTATTGGTAATCTGCGTAGGTTGCAGGCAGCAGACTTTACAATTTCAAACCAACTTACCTGAGCAAGGTTCTCAGCTTGCTTGAAAAGTTCAGTCAGAGCTTGATTGCTGTAATGGCAGTAGCATGGTGGATGCTGCATCCGGCACCTACAGCAGCTATGGAGTCCAGCAACCTCATCGGTTGGCGGTTCAGGAGATCCAGGTGGGGGGGGGCTGTTCCCACATCAATGGTCACAGATTCATTTAGCACTTCGGCACTGTTCAGAAATAATGGCCGTTAACAGAGAGTTTTGAAATATCACTTTTAATTAATTTTTTTATTGGCAACAAAGAAAACGTAAGGTGTGAAATTGTCTAGCTGTATGCCAAGCAGAATAAGCATGGCAGCAAATTCAGCTTAAAAACAAATCTTGACTTATAAAACAGTACTACTTGCATGTTGGCTGCATTTCTACCAATCTTAGTAGCTAAGCATATTTTTAATATTTCTTTGGAACTAGGGCATCCTAATTTGTCAACAGGTTGAAGAACACAGCAGCAAAGTAAAATTGTTTGCATGAAAAAATAATTACATGTACTGACGATTTATAAGCTGTGCTGGACCGTTAGTATTAAAACCTACCCATAATTGCATCTGTTACTGGCACATGAACACTGACAAGTAGAATTACTATAAGATATACAGAACGACTTACCAAAAACGACTAACCGAAACAAAGTGAAAATACTTTGTAGTAGCCAATGAGTAATTATAGTGCAAAGTTATGTTTCAGTTTTTTGATAAATCAGGACTGAAAAAGATTTCAAGCCTCTGTGTGACTTGAACTTTTTCAAGTAAACTAGTTCACACAAATTAATAGACCGTATTTGCAGCGTCCTCAATTTCAGTCGTATTCCTGAACGTACGGTATCAATTTGGTACCCATAATGGGGTGGTACCAGGTGATTTTGGGGGTCGGAATGAAATCGTAGAATATAGTCTGGTTCGTTGAATTTAACATTTTCAAATAAATACACTACTGGTACATTGGGGAATACGACTGAAATTGGGGATGCCATGAGTACGGTCTATTGCACTTGGCCTGTGCCTCAAGCAGCACTGTTCTTGTCCATCACTTCACAGTATAAACTTTGCCTCACATGCACTTATGTCATGACGACCATACCTTGTGACAGTGTGTAGAACTTGTATAGTATCTGGACTGTATTCAGCTGTCTGGCAATAGACTTCAAGCACCAGCCATGCCCACAGCTCCTGATGGGAAATAAATAAGACTGTGTACAACAAACAACACTATGAATTTGGAATTCAGTAAACTGACACATGGAAGCTCGTAGGGTGAGGAGGGCAGGGTTTTGGCAGGTAGGTTCGGGATAAGCGATGACAGAAATGCTGGTGTATCAAGCTTTTGTCCACCCAGGCTTATCAAGATATTGCCCCCTCCTTTCCTCGGGCCATTTCTGAATTTTTTTTTTTTACAACACTCTACCAGGGAGTCAAGATGATATGGCTTTTGGAAAACAGATCATCATGATCATGATGATAAAGATGAACGTGACCTCTCTGAGTGATCCCTGTTCTCCACTTCCCAGGGTTGCGCCATGAAATTGGGGTGTGATCCCTGGCTATATGGTGTTTCAGGTTTCTTGGCTTCTGACTAGCACTTCCGAACAAAGATAATGGACAAAGTGGGAAGAGCAACCAACGTAGGGCTGGATAGCTCAGTTGGTAGAGCACCGGTACAGTATTCTGGAGGTTGCAGGTTCAAATCTTGTTCCAGGCAATGTTTTTGTTCATCTTTATAATCAAAAAGCATTTTCAACAGTTCAAAGAGCTATTTCTTAACAAGCAGTGTTTCAACATGGCCACTTTCATGGTTTTCGATCTCCTGCAGCATGTCTCTGTGTTGTACATGTATTTATAATTCACCATGAATAAAATCTGGCTCATCTGTCTCTTCTTTCAAAGGGAAAAGCCCTCAAGAGTGTTTTCCAGTCGAAAATGCACATTTCTATATGATGATAAAAAGCTGTCTTGATAAAATCAACAGTATTTTGCTTTGTGTAAGAATTAAACAACAAAGGAAGTCCACAGCACCACTCTGGTGAAACTTTATACATGTAATTGGCACCCTTTAAAATATGAAAATATAACAAACAGTGCAGTTAATGTTCGAACAGTGGTAGGCATAAAGAAAGAAGGTTGATACAGTCAGATGACTTTTTCTCCTCAATTACCCCCAGAGAGGGCAGAATTTGTTCAGCAATAGAGGCTCCTTTAGTAGGAACTGCACTTTGCTGGTTCACAAATTATTATGAAATGAACATGTTACGCTCACATCATTGTGCAACAAAATGAACAGTCCCCACCAATATGGCTCTTTTCAACTGATGAGGGGGTGCTTCTGCTCAAGGCCGAATATGTAAAAAAAAAAAAAAGAAATAGTTATTGGCCTTTTCACAGTTCTGAAAGTCTGATATAACGATGGCTTTCTGTCTTACCTTCCTGCTGCCAATCACCATGAACTTATAGCCCCAGTTATCATTGCTGCAATCAGATACGGATGTATAGCAAAGCATGTCACCTGGATAAACATTAAAAAATAGGTTCCAATTTTTTAATACCTTTTGACTGTTCTAAAAGTAATAACCTGTGATTTCCATAACCCTCAGTTTACAGAAGATTCTGATTGCCTATAAGGACTTTCATTTTTTGGTCGAGCATTACTGTCCAGTATCTGTTTTACACAGCTTACTGACATGACTGACTAAAACTGCTAGGAAAATACTCGAAAACTCTTCAAGTATAAATGTGTCAATGCTGTATCGGAGGTCACAAAAACATATGCTCATCAGCCTTTCTCAAACCACTCATTAAGTAAAATGCGGAAGTTGTGTTCAGACCACCACCATGAGCAAGTTGGGGCATGCACCATGGTTTGACCACTGGTCACTCACTTGTTAATGATGCAAATACAAGAGTCAAAATCATATGAACCTAGTCAATCTATTATGTGAAATCTCATCATCGCTCATATTTTGCTGCTGGTCACAACTCTTGCACTGTTCACTGTCTATGATATCTCAAGTAATTATGCTTATGTGAATGGCTTCCTTCATGCTGATAGAAAAATCGCCTATTGATGGTGGGTGGTGCCACCTTGCCCCGGAACCTAGTGGATCTAAATGGTAGACTAGACCATCTAAATCTTCCAGTGTTAGGGTGTCGTTGATTGAAGTATGGTTAACTACAGTTGTTGCCTGAACTTGCCTCAAGAATAAGCCGGACCAACCTTGCATCTCAAAGTCCATCCACTGAAATTGGTGTTTGGCATGTGTGAAGTTGGGATCTGAGGCAAAGGTCAGGACGCTGCATTCGCTCTTGGTGCTCCCCCTCTCATCCAACCTGATGCTCCAAAGTAAATGCATATCATCACCTGACCCTGAAAAGTGTGTCACAGGATTTTCAGTCAATGACTACCCAATGTTTCAGAGCAAAACAGCCCAAACTTACGGTACATGCCAATGATACGAGTGCTAAATGCACTGATCTAACGGGGTGAGAGTGTACATATCTTTCTCAATATTGAGCCTTCTGCATTACACATGTGCATGGTTACTTGAGACTCTGCTTACGGAAACAAAATCATCAAATTCAATTAAAGAGTCTGGTGCCAACCTCTTCTGCATGGTTCTTGTATTTGTGTTGTGACATACATGTACATGTACGAAAGACTGGTGCCACACTGTCTTCCTCCATAAAGGTACTAGCAGCCATGCAAAGAGACGGGAGCCGGCAGTTCTGACTCACCGTGGCTGATAATGATGTTGCAAACAACCTGAACAGGAAAAAATAAATAGAGTCTGCTAAATAAGTAATGCCTTCATAGTCGTGTCATGTTGTGGCATTTTTTACATCCATACACTCTTCAGTATTGTAGCCAACACCCTTTGAGACCATCACATGACTCAAACAGACTAAAATGAGACCTCCATTCTGAATTAAAAGTCCAAAACAATTCAAATAAGATGTAACAAAACTGCAAAAGGTGCAACAACAGCATTCCTTTGTCAATGTACAACACTATTTGTGTTGACTGGTCTTCTAATGGTCTTGATGACCACACTGCTGTCTCAGTTGTTGGTTAATTGGTTTAGGGAACACAATAACTGCTGACGAGAACATGTATATTCGTAGTAACAGGTGTACCGGATTCTGCCACTCGAGTATACTCATAGAACATGAAAAGTTTTTGTATTGTAAACTGAATACACTAGCAACACCGTGAACCAAGAAATGTTGGACAGACTTGATGGGTGTTTTACATTTGCTTTGCATTGCCCATAACAGGAACTGGACTGCTAGAGTCTACAACACCCAATTATGTGACGGGGAATTAGTTCCATCAGTTAGCCGTATTATTGTCAAGAGAACCCTGAAGTTTGCTGGCCATGCTCTCCAAGCCACTGAGAAGCCAGCGTCACACCTCATTCTCTGGGAACCAAATCCAAATTCTGCAAAGTTGGCCAATGTTAAGACAATTTGCAAATGTACGGGTGCCACGAAGCAAGAGTTGCAGGGTCTAGATTGAGAGCAATGGCAATGCATCAGGGGCATGTACGGTGTACATGTATGACGGAAGAAAACTTCCAGATGACATAATCGATGATGATGATAACACAACAAATACGATGATGACACCCGTCTGTGAAATGCTAATGTTCAAATATTTTTTTCTTGTGTTTTTGCCATTAAAAAGAAAATAGGAAATTAGCAGGATTTGACGTCTTGTCACCTGGTTGACTTTACATGTATTTCCAATCAAGTATGAAAGAAGAAATTATCATGCTAAGATACAGTAGCTTTGCATTTTGACTACCGTGGCCTTAGGTTTGATCTCATTGGTGTATCCAACTGGGTAGGGCAGCAGGAGGGCACCTGCCTTGCCTCTGGTGACAGTTTCAGAAAATGAAATTGCAAAGTAAAGCAAAAAAATGTAAGCAAAATTTCAATTTGCCCCAGCACCAAAGCAGTTCGATCAATCAAAAGGAATCAACAATCAATCAATCTTATAAACTTCTAAATAACGAGCGTGAATAAGATTTTTTCCAAGTTTCTTTCCATTTTTGCAAAAATTAGTACATGTACATGACACAGTTGTTTTTCATGGACACGTACGTTTCTCCGAGGCTGTCTACAAAAACCAGTTGGGTTTCAAACATCAATGTGAACAAATTTTTTTGATTTCTTGATAGTTCTGATTATTCTCATGGCTCCTACAGAATGACTTCTGATTTCTTGAGTTAATTTATTACAGTTCATTAGGCTGTTAGGGTATATTACATGTACTTACTGTCAGCGCTTACTTGTATAATTCTGTCATAATCAATCTGGCAAGAACGGCTCACTCCGTGGCTGCTGGCTGTGCTTGAAAACAATTTGAATGATATGATAGTGGTACATGTACCTCCTCTCTTTTTTTTCTTAACCACTGTGTCATTCTTCTACTAGTGACTTCTTGGAATTCGTGATGAATTCCAATAAGTCATCCAAACATGGCTCTGGTAGTGAAAGCTGGCCTAATGAAGAAGAAAAAGGAGAGTAGGACAGAAGCACAATGATCTGGGCACAAAGCTTTTTGCAAAGTCACACGCTGAATGCCATCCAAAATGGTTCCTGATAATGCCTGACGTAATAAAGTTTATTTAACCTACATGGTCCAAGACACCAAAAGAAATGGCCAAACGAATGCAGATAGTGAGTTGAATTTTTGGAATGTAGGTAGAAGTGAAGTAGTTTGGCTGTACAATGTATCTAAATTCAGGTGGCCTTGATGTTTTTGTTATTTTTTAGCATGATTAATCTGACAGTATGTCCATGTAATTGGCGTGAAGTTTGAATCACTGAGTGTGACCAAAAAAATAACCGCTGGCACCTGGTACCAGACCTGGTGCCGGTCTTGGTGCTGGTTCAGCACAAACCAGTGTGCAGTGTACCATACAGATATCAGTTCCTTCGGTGACTTTACAGTGTACAGGTACATACATGTACATATACAGCATACTGCCCTGTGTGCTGAGATCAATGATACATGTACATGTACATGTAGGTTCCTATTACATCTTTAATGCTTATCAAGTTTGCTTCAAGATAAATTCATTATCATGCTCATAGAACATGGAATAATGTACCTGTATATGTTTCCCGTACATGTAATCTTTGGTTGAGTTCGGGCGACATGTTCTTGACACAGATTTTTTACTCTCTTGCTCGAACGGTGGGAACACGACTCAAAAACACTGTTCTCGGAACAGAAATCACACACCGTCTCCTTGTCAGGGTTTTACAGGAACACACGGAAAAACTTGTGAGAGTTTGATTTTTGAACAGCTTCTAAAAGTAGAGAGATGGCTTCCAAAGCCAGAGACAATGGGAAGTTTTGCAAAATTAACAATACCACAACACAGAAACGAATGTTCCTGTTTAAAAAGAAAAGAATTTGGCCCATCCAAATATTAGCTCTCAAAAATAACGTACACGGAGACCGCAATGTTGCATGTTGCTTGCCACTAACTACCAGCAATAACCATTTGTTTGTTCCCGGCGTTTGAGCGGCTGACCCACAAAAAACAAATCGAACTGTTCGTGAACATACGAAAACAAGCCACCTGAACTCGGCCAATCAGTCTTTGGCCTCAAGGTATACGCAACACAGACGCATTACCAGTACATTATTCTGTGTTCCAATGGCACTCGTGTGATAACTAACACTGGCGCACAGCACCGAAAGACGCAAGTCATCAGTCTGAGTATGCTCGCTGTGTCCCACGTACGCAAAGTGTGCATGAATCTGAGCATGCACCCCAAACAAGGGGCCGTGACTGCTTTATAATTTAAGCATGCCGTCTTTGCTCCTGCATAAGTGGATTCAAGCGTTGGTAACACAATCACACATGTAGTGCATTTAGTGCAAAAATGAAGATTTTATATGTTGCCCTTGGCACCACAATGGACAAATGGAATACATGTACATGTACCACTACTGCTATCAAAACCAGATTATTGACTGCTTTACTTATACAGACAAGCTTTTTGTTTCCAGTTTAAACCAAGTACGAAGGGTAGATGTGGACATATCATGGAGGCAGGACACAAACCTCCAAGGACATATTTAGATAGTCTTTGTATTTTTACTCAAAATACAGATCCTTTCAATATTCTGACATTCAGGAAACAAAATACATGTACATGTATGTGTAGGTCTGCAATCTCAGGTACCAGCCAGAGGCATACATGTACATGTATCTGTTCCAAGGGCTACTTGAATGATTGCAAAGATTTCAAACTTCGTACTTTCTTGATTTTTGAATCTTACCTCACATTTTTACCAAGGAAACAGAAAGAAACAAGGAAAAATCAATATGCACTCGTAGCAAAGATACAAAAGGTCCAGCCAGGCCTACATAACATGTACATACATGTACACAATGTATATGTAGCTTAAGATTTGTACGGATGGGATTCTTGACATACTTGATGGTTCAACCCTGCCAAACAGTGCTCAATATTCATACATTTTAATACACAAAACCTGTTTTTTATTCATGATTCATACTCAGTCTTCCTATTCAACAGTGACTAATTTCCCTGCTGAGAAGTGAAGTCTCAGGAGATGAGATGGTGTACCTTCAGCACACCGTTCCTATAATCATAGAGGTAGAAATAGAATCCTAGTCATGCTAGTGCCGGCCTATTTACATTGTATTTAGTACATGTACCTGCTTGGTTCAGGTAATTTTTGACAAATAACCAAGAAGACCAGAATTTTCTTACCTGCGTTTGGCAAAATATGACTGCGTCACTCCATTTTTAACGCTGTATTGAATGCATTCACCACTTCGAGCACTAGCTGCATCCATTCTCCACAGCCGGTCTTAAAACGCAGCTACATACATGTACGTGTAGAGTTACCGATCCAGTCTAAAACGAGGAAAGCTACTCGAGCTAGCCAAGAATGGTTTCTTCCACCATGCTTCCAGAAGTTCCACATGATCTGGTTTTCGAAATGTGCGGACTGACTGCAGACTGAAACACTGGCCATGTTGGCGAAATGCCGCTGTGTTCTCTAGTAAAGCCTTGCTGCAATTTCTTAGTTGCTTCGTTTTACCTGATGAAATACCTTTATATGTGGCGGTTCTTCCGGACCGTCTCGCTGATTCTCGCGGTCGGCGCGACGTCACGGCAAAGGAGCGAATTTACCCTTCGTGCTATTCAATAATGTACAGAAGTTTCCAGATGTCCTACGGAGCCCCTAAAGGGACTTCCGACGAAAACAAACTCTGTAACAGAATAAAATTTCAAACAATTTTTCGTGTGCACGAAACCATTTCGTTCGCACGAAATCATTTCGTACGCACGAAATAAATTATTTCATGTGTACGAAATCATTTCGTTTGCTCGAAATCATTTCGTTTGCACAAAATCGTTTATTTCGTGCACTCAAAATAATTTATTTCGTGCGCTCGAAATCATTTCGTTTGCACGAAATCATTTCATTCGCACGAAATAAATTACTTCATGTGTACGAAATCATTTCGTGTGCACGAAATCATTTCGTACGAACGAAATAAATTATTTCATGCGTACGAAATCATTTCGTTTGCTCGAAATCATTTCGTTTGCACGAAATCGTTTATTTCGTGCGCTCAAAATAATTTATTTCGTGCGCTCAAAATAATTTATTTCGTGCGCTCGAAATCATTTCGTTTGCATGAAATCATTTCGTTCGCACGAAATAAATCATTTTGAGCGCTCGAAATAAATGATTTCGTGCAAACGAAATGATTTCGTACACATGAAATAATTTATTTCCTGCGTACGAAATGAATTCGTGCGAACGAAATGATTTCGTGCACACAAAAAAATTTGTGAAATTTTATTCTGTTATAGAGTTTGTTTTCGTTGGAAGTCCCTTTAGGGGCTCCGTAGATGTCCGACCACGGGCATATTATTTATTACGTATGATATCTGCTGAGTTTGTCACGGTTTAAAACAAGTTTGTCACCTGCACTGAGGTTGCACAACACCAAATACGCGCCCATAGAAAACAGTGCAAAATCGGGCCGAAATAGCGCCGCCTGGTGACTCTCGGGCCAAGGAAGAGGTTGGCCTCCGTTTTTTCCGCTGGAAATTCAAGATTATGGCCAGAACTTGAAGATGACTTTTCGTTTCAATTAAGTTCACTGGGGTTAGCCATAAAAAAGGCCTATGAAACTGAAACATCCCAACTGCTTGTACTTACCATTCAAAGAGCCCCAAGCACCTTGTGTTAAATGCAAATCAATGACAGCACACACTGAAATGAATATTTAAATCAAGCAACTTCTCTTGTTGCAGCCAAATTTTGTTCCCAAATTGGGAAACTCAATAAAACTCTACATGAAAGAAAACTAATAGTTGTCATTTTTAAAAAAATAAAATGGGCTGAGATGTGACAATAACTTTCCCCGAAGACATATTCGGTTCCTATATTATCGCGGTAACTCTAATTATCGTGGCTTCTGAAATTTTGAATTTTGCGTTGCTCAGGTAATCAATAAATTATTGCCTGATGATAGGCTTTCAAAAACAGAGAGAAAAATTCTGCATGTTTCCCTAAGTGTTAATAACTTTTAATAAAAGGTGTAATTTTTCCGAAATTCGGAAATTCTCCTGACCATGTCAAGCCAATTTTGCTTGGGAAGAGGCCATGTCAGTAACATGTGGACAAAGGCAGAATTGCAAAATATCAAGTAGCAGGGAAAAAACAATTACCATCTTTCGCAGATATTTCAATAACTACAGCACATATAGAAACAAAACTTACATCAATAAGTCAGAGGAATATGTGTCCTTTCAGATGCCACCACGGTTACGAGATTTGAACACATTTCAGTCTTTTTAGGGTCGAAAATACGAATCTAACTTTGCGAGGGAAGAGGGCCTGTTACGTGTGGAATAGCAAAAAAACCAAAAACATATATAAAGTAGTACAAAACGCTTGCGTTCTTGAGCGGATATTTCAAGAAATAATACAAATATAGAAATGGAACTTCCATCAATAAGTAAAGTAACATGTGCCCTTTCAGATGCCACCGTGATCGCCAGATTTGGACCATTTGCAGTGTTTTTAGGGTCGAAAATACGAAGCCACCTTTACGTGGGAAGAGGCCCAGCTACAAAGGAAAATCGCACAAAACAGGAAAAAGTGGCACAAGAACCATTACCCTCTTTTTCAGATATTTCAATAACTACAAGAAATAGAGAAATGAAACTTAAATCAGGATATAGAGGAACATGGGTCATTTCAGATGACACCGCTATTGCCAGATTTGGACCATTTTCAGCATATTTAGGGTCAACTTTACGCGGGAAACATCATGTGCACAAAATGAGAGTCATACAAAATAGGAAGCAGCAGGAAGGATAGCGTTGCCTTCTTTGACGAAAAATTCAATAACTACAGCAAATACAGAAATGAAAATTACATCAGTAGATATATATAGAGTACATGTCCCCTTTCAGATGCCACGGCAATTACCAGATTTGGACCATTTTGAGTCGTTTTAGGGTTGAAAATACGAAGCCAACTTTAGGCGGAAAACATCGTATGCACAAAAGGAGAATCGCACAAAATAGGAAGCACCAGGAAGGATCCCGTTGCCTTCTTTCTCGGATGAGTCAATAATTAAAGCAAATACAGAAATGAAGTTGACTTCAGTAGATAGAGGAACATGTCTCCTTTCAGATGCCACCAGGATTGCTAGATTTGGTCCATTGTAAGTCGTTTTAGGGTCGGAAATACGAAGCCAACTTTTCGCAGAAAGGGACCCTGTAACATGTAAAGGAAAGCACAAATGCAAAATATATTAAGGAGTAGGTCAAGACTTCTTGCCTTCTTCCGAGGATAATTCAATAACTACAGCAAATAAAGAAATGAAACTTACATCAGCAGATAGAGAAACATATCCCCTTTTAGATGCCACCAGGATTGCCAGATTTGGTCCATTGTAAGTCGTTTTAGGGTCGAAAGTACGAAGCCAATTTTTCACGGGAAGGGACCCTCAAACGTGGAAATGAAAGCACAAGTGCAAAAAATATTAAGGAGTAGGTCAAGACTTCTTGCCTTCTTCCGCGGATAATTCAATAACTACAGCAAATATAGAAATGAAACTTACATCTGTAAATAGAGGAACATGTCTCCTTTAAGATGCAATAGAAATTGCCAGAATTGGTGCTTTATAAGTCGTTTTAGGATCAAAAATACGAAGTCAACTTTACAAGGGAAGGGACCCTGTAACGTGTAAATGAAAGCACAAACGCAAAAAATGTTAAGGAGTAGGTCAATACTTCTTTCCTTCTTCCGAGGATAATTCAATAACTACAGCAAATATAGAAATGAAACTTACATCAGCAGATAGGCGAACATGTCCCCTTTTAAGATGCCACCAGGATTGCCAGATTTGGTCCATTGTAAGTCGTTTTAGGGTCGAAAGTACGAAGCCAACTTTACGCGGGAAGGGACCCTCAAACGTGTAAATGAAAGCACAAATGCAAAAAATATTAAGGAGTAGGTCAAGACTTCTTGCCTTCTTCCGCGGATAATTCAATAACTACAGCAAATATAGAAATGAAACTTACATCAGTAGATAGAGAAACATGTCCCCTTTCAGATGCCACCAGGATTGCCAGAATTGGACCATCTTCAGTCGTTTTAGGGTCGAAAGTACGAAGCCAACTTTTCGCGGGAAGGGACCCTCAAACGTGTAAATGAAAGCACAAATGCAAAAAATATTAAGGAGTAGGTCAAGACTTCTTGCCTTCTTCCGAGGATAATTCAATAACTACAGCAAATATAGAAATGAAACTTACATCAGTAGATATAGGAACACGTCCCCTTTGAGATGCCACCAGGATTGCTAGATTTGGTCCATTGTAAGTCGTTTTAGGGTCGAAAATACGAAGTCAACTTTACGCTGGAGGGGACCCTGTAACGTGTAAATGAAAGCACAAATGCAAAAAATACTAAGGAGTAGGTCAAGACTTCTTGCCTTCTTCCGAGGATAATTCAATAACTACAGCAAATATAGAAATGAAACTTACATCAGTAGATAGAGAAACATTTCCCCTTTCAGATGCCACCAGGATTGCTAGATTTGGTCCATTGTACGTCGTTTTAGGGTCAAAAATACGAAGTCAACTTTACGCGGGAAGGGACCCTGTAACGTGCAAATGAAAGCACAAATGCAAAAAATATTAAGGAGTCGGTCAAGACTTCTTGCCTTCTTCCGTGGATAATTCAATAACTTCAGCAAATATAGAAATGAAACTTACATCAGTAAATAGATGAACATGTTGCCTTTCAGATGCCACCAGGATTGCTAGATTTGGTCCATTGTAAGTCGTTTTAGGGTCAAAAATACGAAGTCAACTTTACGCGGAAAGGGACCCTGTAACGTGTAAATGAAAGCACAATTGCAAAAAATATTAAGGAGTAGGTCAAGACTTCCTGCCTTCTTCCGAGGATAATTCAATAACTACAGCAATTGTAGAAATCAAACTTACATTAACAGATAGAGAAACATGTCCCCATTCAGATGCCACCAGGATTGCCAGAATTGGACCATCTTCAGTCGCTTTATGGTTGAAAGTACGAAGCCAATTTTACGCGGGAAGATACCCTGTAACGTGTAAATGAAAGCACAAATGCAAAAAATATAAAGAGTAGGTCAAGACTTCCTGCCTTCTTCCGTGGATAATTCAATAACTTCAGCAAATATAGAAATGAAACTTACATCAGTAGATAGAGAAACATTACCCCTTTCAGATGTCACCAGGAGTGCCAGATGTGGACCATCTTCAGTCGTTTTAGGGTCAAAAATACGAAGTCAACTTTACGCGGGAAGGGACCCTTTAACGTGTAAATGAAAGCACAAATGCAAAAAATATTAAGGAGTAGGTCAAGACTTCTTGCCGTCTTCCGAGGATAATTCAATAACTACAGCAAATATAGAAATGAAACTTACATCAGTAGATAGGCAAACATGTACACTTAAAATGCCACCAGGATTGGCAGATTTGGTCCATTGAACGTCGTTTTAGGGTCGAAAATACGAAGTCAACTTTACGCGGGAAGGGACCCTGTAACGTGTAAATGAAAGCACAAATGCAAAAAATATAAGGAGTAGGTCAGGACTTCTTGCCTTCTTCCGAGGATAATTCAATAACTACAGCAAATATAGAAATGAAACTTACATCAGTAGATAGAGGAACTTGTCCCCTTTCAGATGCCACCAGGATTGCCAGAAGTGGACCATCTTCGGTCGTTTTAGGGTCGAAAGTACGAAGCCATCGTTTCGCGGGAAGGGACCCTCAAACGTGGAAATGAAAGCACAAATGCAAAAAATATTAAGGAGTAGGTCAATACTTCTTTCCTTCTTCCGAGTATAATTCAATAACTACAGCAAATATAGAAATGAAACTTACATCAGTAGATAGGCGAACATGTCCCCTTTTAAGATGCCACCAGGATTGCCAGATTTGGTCCATTGTACGTCGTTTTAGGGTTGAAAATACGAAGTCAACTTTACACTGGAAGGGAACCTGTAACGTGTAAATGAAAGCACAAATGCAAAAAATATTGAAGAATAGGTCAAGACTTCTTGCCTTCTTCCGCAGATATTTCAATAACTACAGAGAATATAGAAATGAAACTTACATCAGTAGATAGAGGAACATGTCCCCTTTAAGATGCTACCACGATTGCCAGATTTGGACCATCTTCAGTCGTTTTAGGGTCGAAAATACGAAGCCAACGTTTCGCGGGAAGGGACCCTCAAACGTGTAAATGAAAGCACAAATGCAAAAAATACTAAGGAGTAGGTCAGGACTTCTCGCCTTCTCCCGAGGATAATTCAATAACTACAGCAAATACAGAAATGAAACTTACATCAGTAGATATAGGAACACGTCCCCTTTGAGATGCCACCAGGATTGCTAGATTTGGTCCATTCTACGTCGTTTTAGGGTCGAAAATACGAAGTCAACTTTACGCGGGAAGGGACCCTGTAACGTGTAAATGAAAGCACAAATGCAAAAAATATTAAGGAGTAGGTCAAGACTTCTTGCCTTCTTCCGTAGATAATTCAATAACTACAGCAGATATAGAAATGAAACTTACATCAGTTGATAGAGAAACATGTCCCTATTCAGATGCCACCAGGAGTGCCAGAATTGGACCATCTTCAGTCGTTTTAGGGTCGAAAGTACGAAGCCAACGTTTCGCGGGAAGGGACCCTGTAACGTGTAAATGAAAGCACAAATGCAAAAAATATTAAGGAGTAGGTCAAGACTTCCTGCCTTCTTCCGTGGATAATTCAATAACTTCAGCAAATATAGAAATGAAACTTACATCAGTAAATAGATGAACATGTTGCCTTTCAGATGCCACCAGGATTGCTAGATTTGGTCCATTGTTCGTCGTTTTAAGGTCAGAAATACGAAGTCAACTTTACGCAGAAAGGGACCCTGTAACGTGTAAATGAAAGCACAAATGCAAAAAATATAAGGAGTAGGTAAATACGTCCTGCCTTCTTCCGTGGATAAATCAAAAACTACAGCAAATATAGAAATGAAACTTACATCAGCAGATAGAGAAACATGTCCCCATTCAGATGCCACAAGGATTGCCAGAATTGGACCATCTTCAGTCGTTTTAGGGTTGAAAGTACGAAGCCAATTTTACGCGGGAAAGAGACCATGTAACGTGTAAATGAAAGCACAAATGCAAAAAATATAAGGAGTAGGTCAAGACTTCCTGCCTTCTTCCGCGGATAATTCAATAACTACAGCAAATATAGAAATGAAACTTACATCAGTAGATAGAGAAACATGTCCCCTTTCAGATGCCACCAGGATTGCTAGATTTGGTCCATTGTAAGTCGTTTTAGGGTCGAAAGTACGAAGCCAACTTTTCGCGGGAAGGGACACTGTAACGTGTAAATGAAAGCACAAATGCAAAAAATATTAAGGAGTAGGTCAAGACTTCTTGCCTTCTTCCGTGGATAATTCAATAACTCCAGCAGATATAGAAATGAAACTTACATCAGTAGATAGAGAAACATTTCCCCTTTCAGATGCCACCAGGATTGCTAGATTTGGTCCATTGTAAGACGTTTTTGGGTCAAAAATACGAAGTCAACTCTACGCGGGAAGGGACCCTGTAACGTGTAAATGAAAGCACAAATGCAAAAAATATTAAGGAGTAGGTCAAGACTTCTTGCCTTCTTCCGTGGATAATTCAATAACTACAGCAAATATAGAAATGAAACTTACATCAGTAGATAGAAGAACATGCTGCCTTTCATATGCCACCAGGATTGCTAGATTTGGTCCATTGTAAGTCGTTTTAGGGTCAAAAATACGAAGTCAACTTTACGCGGAAAGGGAAACTGTAACGTGTAAATGAAAGCACAAATGCAAAAAATATTAAGGAGTAGGTCAAGACTTCTTGCCTTCTTCCGAGGATAATTCAATAACTTCAGCAAATATAGAAATGAAACTTACATCAGTAGATAGAGCAACATGTCCCCTTTGAGATGTCACCAGGAGTGCCAGACGTGGACCATCTTCATTCGTTTTAGGATCGAAAGTACGAAGCCAACTTTTCGCGGGAAGGGACCATGAAACGTGTAAATGAAAGCACAAATGCAAAAAATATTAAGGAGTAGGTCAAGATGTCCTGCCGTCTTCCGAGGAAAATTCAATAACTACAGCAAATATAGAAATGAAACTTACATCAGTAGATAGGCAAACATGTACACTTAAAATGCCACCAGGATTGGCAGATTTGGTCCATTGAACGTCGTTTTAGGGTCTAAAATACGAAGCCAACGTTTCGCGGGAAGGGACCCTGTAACGTGTAAATGACGGCACAAATGCAAAAAATGTAAGGAGTAGGTTAAGATGTCCTGCCTTCTTCCGTGGATAAATCAATAACTACAGCAAAGATAGAAATGAAACTTACATGTGTAAATAGAGGAACATGTCCCCTTTCAGATGCGACGACGATTGCCAGATTTGGTCCATTGTAAGTCGTGTTAGGGTCAGAAATACGAAGTCAACTATACGCGGGAAGGGACCCTGTAACGTGTAAATGAAAGCACAAATGCAAAAAATATTAAGGAGTAGGTCAAGACTTCCTGCCTTCTTCCGCGGATAATTCAATAACTACAGCAAATATAGAAATGAAACTTACATCAGTAGATAGAGAAACATGTCCCCTTTCAGATGCCACCAGGATTGCTAGATTTGGTCCATTGTAAGTCGTTTTAGGGTCAAAAATACGAAGTCAACTTTACGCGGGAAGGGACCCTGTAACGTGTAAATGAAAGCACAAATGCAAAAAATATTAAGGAGTAGGTCAAGACTTCTTGCCTTCTTCCGTGGATAATTCAATAACTTCAGCAAATATAGAAATGAAACTTACATCAGTAGATAGAGAAACATGTCCGTATTCAGATGCCACCAGGAGTGCCAGAATTGGACCATCTTCAGTCGTTTTAGGGTCAAAAGTACGAAGCCAACGTT
The DNA here is from genome assembly GCF_054643075.1 of Acanthaster planci. Lineage (NCBI taxonomy): Eukaryota > Metazoa > Echinodermata > Asteroidea > Valvatida > Acanthasteridae > Acanthaster > Acanthaster planci. The sequence goes on along the minus strand of NC_141785.1, from coordinate 4,215,542 downwards.
TCGCGGGAAGGGACCCTGAAACGTGTAAATGAAAGCACACATGCAAAAAATATTAAGGAGTAGGTCAAGACTTCTTGCCTTCTTCCGTGGATAATTCAATAACTACAGCAAATATAGAAATGAAACTTACATCAGTAGATAGAAGAACATGCTGCCTCTCATATGCCACCAGGATTGCTAGATTTGGTCCATTGTAAGTCGTTTTAGGGTCAAAAATACGAAGTCAACTTTACGCGGAAAGGGACCCTGTAACGTGTAAATGAAAGCACAAATGCAAAAAATATAAGGAGTAGGTCAAGACGTCCTGCCTTCTTCCGTGGATAATTCAATAACTACAGCAAATATAGAAATGAAACCTACATCAGTAGATAGAGAAACATGTCCCCTTTAAGATGCCACCAGGAGTGCCAGAATTGGCCCATCTTCAGTCGTTTTAGGGTCGAAAGTACGAAGCCAACGTTTCGCGGGAAGGGACCCTGTAACGTGTAAATGAAGGCACATATGCAAAAATGTAAGGAGTAGGTAAAGACGTCCTGCCTTCTTCCGTGGATAAATCAATAACTACAGCAAACATAGAAATGAAACTTACATCTGTAGATAGAGGAACATGTCCCCTTTCAGATGCGACCACGATTGCCAGATTTGGTCCATTGTAAGTCGTGTTAGGGTCAGAAATACGAAGTCAACTATACGCGGGAAGGGACCCTGTAACGTGTAAATGAAAGCACAAATGCAAAAAATATTAAGGAGTAGGTCAAGACTTCCTGCCTTCTTCCGCGGATAATTCAATAACTACAGCAAATATAGAAATGAAACTTACATCAGTAGATAGAGAAACATTTCCCCTTTCAGATGCCACCAGGATTGCTAGATTTGGTCCATCTTCAGTCGTTTTAGGGTCAAAAATACGAAGTCAACTTTACGCGGGAAGGGACCCTGTAACGTGCAAATGAAAGCACAAATGCAAAAAATATTAAGGAGTAGGTCAAGACTTCTTGCCTTCTTCCGTGGATAATTCAATAACTTCAGCAAATATAGAAATGAAACTTACATCAGTAAATAGATGAACATGTTGCCTTTCAGATGCCACCAGGATTGCTAGATTTGGTCCATTGTTCGTCGTTTTAGGGTCAGAAATACGAAGTCAACTTTACGCGGAAAGGGACCCTGTAACGTGTAAATGAAAGCACAAATGCAAAAAATATAAGGAGTAGGTCAAGACGTCCTGCCTTCTTCCGTGGATAATTCAATAACTACAGCAAATATAGAAATGAAACTTACATCAGTAGATAGAGAAACATGTCCCCATTCAGATGCCACCAGGAGTGCCAGAATTGGACCATCTTCAGTCGCTTTATGGTTGAAAGTACGAAGCCAATTTTACGCGGGAAGAGACCAAGTAACGTGTAAATGAAAGCACAAATGCAAAAAATATAAAGAGTAGGTCAAGACTTCCTGCCTTCTTCCGTGGATAATTCAATAACTTCAGCAAATATAGAAATGAAACTTACATCAGTAGATAGAGCAACATTACCCCTTTCAGATGTCACCAGGAGTGCCAGATGTGGACCATCTTCAGTCGTTTTAGGGTCAAAAATACGAAGTCAACTTTACGCGGGAAGGGACCCTTTAACGTGTAAATGAAAGCACAAATGCAAAAAATATTAAGGAGTAGGTCAAGACGTCCTGCCTTCTTCCTTGGATAATTCAATAACTACAGCAAATATAGAAATGAAACCTACATCAGTAGATAGAGAAACATGTCCCCTTTAAGATGCCACCAGGAGTGCCAGAATTGGCCCATCTTCAGTCGTTTTAGGGTCGAAAGTACGAAGCCAACGTTTTGCAGGAAGGGACCCTGTAACGTGTAAATGAAGGCACAAATGCAAAAAAGTAAGGAGTAGGTAAAGACGTCCTGCCTTCTTCCGTAGATAAATCAATAACTACAGCAAAGATAGAAATGAAACTTACATCTGTAGATAGAAGAACATGTCCCCTTTCAGATGCGACCACGATTGCCAGATTTGGTCCATTGTAAGTCGTGTTAGGGTCAGAAATACGAAGTCAACTATACGCGGGAAGGGACCCTGTAACGTGTAAATGAAAGCACAAATGCAAAAAATATTAAGGAGTAGGTCAAGACGTCCTGCCTTCTTCTGTGGATAAATCAATAACTACAGCAAATAAAGAAATGAAACTTACATAAGTAGATAGAGAAACATGTCCCCTTTCAGATGCCACCAGGATTGCTAAATTTGGTCCATTGTACGTCGTTTTAGGGTTGAAAATACGAAGTCAACTTTACACTGGAAGGGAACCTGTAACGTGTAAATGAAAGCACAAATGCAAAAAATATTGAAGAATAGGTCAAGAC